>NW_003852410.1:12168178-12194026 GCF_000181295.1 Otolemur garnettii
CAATTATTTGTTATTATTAAAGTTTAACATTATAAAATTAACAAAAATAATATAAAACTCATATTCTGGCGAAATAGCCACATGGCAGCTGAAAACTGCATATTCCTTTCCTCTTCTCCCGCCTGTTCGTGCATTCTTTCCAAAAATCAGGACTTTTTAAAAACGCCACGGGATGCGGGACAAATTGTTAAAAAGCGGGACTGTCCCCCCAAAAGCAGGATGTCTGGTCATCCTAGTTAGTAGGCAAATAATTCTAGCACTCTGAAAGGCAAAAGAGAGTGGATTGCTTAAAATCAGGAGCTGGAGACCAGCCTGAGCTATAGTGAGATTCCATTTCTACTACAAATTGAAAAGTTAGCTGAGTGTTGTGGCATATGCCTATAGTCCCAGTTACTTAGGGGGCTACAGTAAGAGGATCATTTGAACCCAGGAGTTTGAGGTTGCTGAGAGCTATGATGACTGGGCACTCTAGCCTGGGGTAAAAGAGTGAGACTATCTCAAAAAAAAAAAAAAAAAAGCATAAGTCTCAATCAGAACATGTAAGTATCAAAGAACCACCCACCACTCTCACTGGTTGTATCAGAATTATTACCAATAGTTATATCAGTTACCAGTGCTATCAGAATTATTTTAAGTGATGCTGCTTGGCCATCAGGACATCACTAACCAGTCCCTTGAAACTTGGCTATTCATCTGCCTGCAACCCACCAAGTACTGCAGACCATCATTCTTAAGTCACCACAATGCCATGACTCCCAGACAATTTTCTAACAGGAGTCAGCAAACAATGTCCCATGGGCCAATTGGGCCTACTACCTGTTTTGTATATAAAGTTTTATTAAAACACACATCGTCTATTTCTCCTTTCATACTATTATAGCTGAGTTGAGCAGTTATGGCAGGGATTGTCTGCCTAGCAGGTAGATAATATTTATTATATAGCCCTTTACAGAAAAATGTTTTCAATGTAGAATATGGCATGCATACAGCAAGGAGTATTTGAAATTTTAAAAAGTAATCTCGAGAATACATGGAGAAGAAAACTAATATTTTATGAACACGAATTGACCTTCTGATTCTACTATATCATATGTAGAGATGTTATACATGTCATCCACTGTACGATGTATATATCAAGCCTACCTTTAGAAATGGTAGTAAGGAAATGTTTATCAGGAAAGACACTCCTGATCAACTGAGAGTTCACCCGGTAGCCAGGATCATCCTCTGCTAATTTAGGGCCTTTTACTTCTTTATATTCTGTTGCGATTTAAGTCTTCTTAAAAAAGAGTTACTGAGGGTGCTTCTTTTCCATTCTTGAGATACTTTGCCGAGAAGAACATTTTCCAGCCCTATCCATGTGAACACGAAGGACGTAAAGTCAATTGGGCTGCAATGAACATTCTGATACAGATATCTGTAGTGTAGCATGATTTTTGCTCTTCTTGATATATACCTAGCAGAGTAATTATAGGATCAAATGGCAGATCTATAATTAGTTCTCTAAGTGTTCTCTAGATGACTTTCCAAAAGGGATGTATTAGTTTTCAATCTCACCAGCAGTGTAGAAGTGTTCCGTTTTCTCCATAACCATGCCAGCATCTGTGATTTTGAGACTTTGTGATATGGGCCAATCTTACTGGTGTGAGATGATATCTCAGAATGGAAGAGAAAGTATCCAATGTACTCAACCCTATTACGAAACTAATTGTTAACTATCATAGGAAAGCTATAATCCAATTGTAGTCCAAGAATATGGGGAAAGGGGAGAGGGAGGGGAGGGGAGAGGGGAGGATGGGTGAAGGGAGGGTGATTGTGGGGATCACGCCTATGATTTATCCTATAAGGGTACATGTGAATCTTTCTAAATGTCGAATATAAATGTCTTAACACAACAATTATGAGAACACGATGGCCATGTTGGCCAATTGGATGAAAGTATTTCAAATTGTATATGGAAACAACACACTGCATCCCATGATAGTATTAATGTGCACAAATATGATTTAACAACAACAAAAAAAAGAGGGTGGTTGCACACACAATGATTCACAGCTACTTGGGAGACTGAGATGGGAGAGACAATTTCAAGTATAAGAGTCTGATGAATCTAGCCTGGCCAATATAGCCTGATCATGCTTCTAAGAAAATGTCAAAATATAAATAAATAAATCCTTTGTTTAAAAGTAAAGGAGTTAATGAGCTGGAATCTTTTTATTTGTGCTCTTTTGGAGATGCTGCTGTTTGAGACCTATGACGTAAACTTTTTTTTGAAAACTTTCCTTAAAACCTTTTAAACCTTAAAACCTTTCTTCGCAGTTTCCCTTTCATTAGTTTCTACAAATCTTATTTTATTTCCTTCCCACTAATTATGTTGAACTTGTAGTCATATATAAATTTGAATGTTCAACACTTAATAGGCATTCACATTACCCCGTGTCCACTGAGGGACTTTCCTTACACACTTGTTTTTTTGAAAGATTAACTGAGCACTCGGCCATTATTGGTCTGTAGTTAGAATTACTGTATTTCATCTGTTTTTCCTTAACAGCTTGGGCTCTGGTTTACTTGTTCTCAATAAAGAAGATATTTGCTTAAGAATAGAGCATATTGTGTTTAGCCTGACTCTGAATTAAACACCTGTATATTACACAGAGACCAATTACTCCAACCTTACCTAATTGCATGGGGAAAGCAAAATTTTGCATGCAAAATGCAATCCTGATCCTTCATCCTCAACTCTGGACTGCACAGGGAATCCTTGATTAAATTTCCAGCAGTTACTTGCCTACTTATTAGACATTAGAGTGTACCTCTGAGAAATATCTCTAATGGCTTGCAAGTTACTGGAGACATTCACTTGTGCTACTTAAATAAACCAGTCATGTTTCATTGTACACTACAAGGTTTCACTGTTAGCCACATAAACCTTGGAATTTTTATATTTTCATCAAATTCAAAAGTAAAGATGTGTTTGAAAGTGTACAAGAAGTGTTCACCCAAAGCCAATACAAATAGCACATCCGTCCCACACCCAGTTTGGGTTGTAAAGTGACTAGATGCCTCCAAGAAGGGAAAGCAAATGACAATCCTCAGAACATTTTAAGGTCGGAAAATAAGAAAGTTGTTGAAAAAGAACACATTGGGGTGTGCGATGGAAGCATCACCACGTGGAGTTAAGATTTTATTAAGAACAATTAATTCATCACGAAGCCCACCTACCCCAAAAGAACATTTCTGTAAGCCCTCCCGTTTGTCAATTCCAATCCTGGGATGTCAGTTCTCTGGTACTAAAACTGCTGACATGCAAGTAGAAAGACTTCCACTACTCTCTCAGTTAAATGCATCTTGATCTGACCGCCTTAAGGCTTGTTTGAAATACACTGCAGTATGTTCAAATACATGTTTTCCTTCCCTCTTTCCCCAGCATCCATCCTGGAAGACCAGGTGACCTGTGAGGAGGTGATGTGTTCTAGCAGCCAGCGTGTGACCAACAGACCCACTGGAGCCAAGAACCTTAGGTTTTTCTCTCCCACTGAGGATGCTGCACTGTTAACATCTAAATCTGCAGTTGCAGGTATCCTGACAAGGGAAAGACTCTGACCTATACGTCAGGGATTAGGAATGATGTAACAAAATTTGAGATACAAATTTTTATGTAGTATTAGAGCAAAAAATACTCCAGCATAACTATGTCTCCACTGAACCTCTGCTATGAGCCTTCTTGTCAGATGTGTTAATGTTTATTTCACATTGTTTGCACTCATGATCAAATACTTTTACCACTTGACCAATCCAAGCTTCCATCACTTTGCAAAGTTACTGATTGCCTTACTCTGTCTGGATAAACTGGTGGGGCCAGAAGCAGAGCCCTGAGCCAGTCACTGTCAATCATGACCAGCAGCAGTGGGGATCATTGCACATGTGTTTATTTTCTTCAAGACATCCCCCAAAATTTAGTTTCCTCATCTGCAACATGGAATAGTAGAGAGACTCATAGTGAACATTACAATCAATGTAAAATGACACCTAAAATTTGTCTGTGTGGTACCACAACACAATAGACACTAATTTAATTTTTTTTTTTTTTTTGAGACAGAGCCTCAAGCTGTCCCCCGGGGTAGAGTGCTATGGCTTCACTGCTCACAGCAACCTCCAACTCCTGGTCTCAAGCGAGTCTCCTGCCTCAGCCTCCCAAGTAGCTGGGACCACAGGCGCCCACCACAACGCACAGCTATTTTTTGTTTGCAGCCATTATCGTTGTTTGGTGGGTCTGGGCGGATTCGAACCTGCCACCTCAGGTGTATGTGGCTGGCGCCTTAGCTGCTTGAGCCACAGGCGCCGAGCCAATAGACACTAATTTAAAAAAATAGCTAACATATTTTCTATGAACACATTTTTCATTTCTTTGCTAACTACATTTGCATTTGTCTGTAGCTGCATATATTTAAGACAAACTATTTTTTTCCAAACAAAATATATAAATGGGAGACTCTATCAATGGAATAGCCTTGACTTCCCGGAATTCTATACAGTTATCATTATTTGAATACTGGAGTTTTGGAAGAGGAATGCTTGGAATCATGTGGATTCCCGATGAACACATTCTCCTCATCTGGCAATTTATTTATTATAAAGTGATTATTTATGCTGAAATTATTGGATTGTACAATAAGACATATAATGTGTTTGATCAAGAATCTGAGGCTATAGTAGTTTCTTATAAGTACTATGTATTTAATATAAATTAATAATCTATTCGTTAATAGATTGGAATTATTGGATTGCAGGTTAAGACATATAATTGAGTTTGAGCAAAAATCTCAGGCAATCATAGTTTCTTATAAGTAAGTACTATGTACTTAATATAAATTAATCTATGTAATTATAATTTTTAAGAACCTGCTTGAGTCCTCATTTCAAAATTTTTACATGTTAATCACACTATTTAACAGTGTAATCATAAAATTCAGTGTAGTGTATAAAAGCTGAAAAGGGTCTAACAAACTTGCAAAATGTATTAGCCTCACCCGAAAGTGAGTGTCTGGCAATCAGTGGAAAGCCGGCAAAGCTGTAAAAGCAAATATAGAAAGAAACGCCTAGGCGTAAAATATTCAGCATGATAATAAGGTAATATGACATTGGTGAGAGGGAACAGGTATAGTGCCGTGTGCATGTGAAAAAGGAGAACACAAATGTTTCAATGGACTAAAGATTTGTGACTTTGTTATGGCAACGGTATAAAAATCAATGCAGAAAAAAATTGAACAAGGGTATAGCCGAGATACTGCTTTTTTCTGATAATGGAATGACTGAGGTATATAACAAAGTTCCCAATTCCACATTTTTGCCCAGCCAGAGGAGACTGTCAATATCTCACTCACCTTTTTATATTCTCGACCACTTATTTAAGATTTGCATTAATGTCCATGGGATAAGTGGCTCCAAATGCTGAAACCCCCTCCTAGAGTTTTTCACTTTGTGGCTCTTGGTCCTTTAACTTCCCAAGGCACTCGTAGATTTTGTATGCCTTAGTAAATATTTTTCTAACTATGTTTCTAGCTTCTTTAGTTGTCTTCAGCAGAGAGAACGTTCTGAAACCTAGTTAGTCCCTGCTAGAAGCAGAATTTCTTTTCCCCTCTTTGTAAAAGTAAGTTATCATACAAATTATTAAACATGCTGTCAAAAAAGGTATTAAAATATCATCCGCTGTGATAGATCTGGAAGAAAGGGGTTCAGTTAAGTAACGTATCTTGGTTCTTTATTGGGGACATGTCAGTTTTTACTTGGTCGTTGTGTGCATTAACAAAAAGTGAAACTCCTGAGTTTAACTTACTAAGAATAAAGCAGGGTGCTCTGAGTAAATGATGCTTAGCTTTATCTTTGAAACATGTATGCACAGAACACACCCAAAGCAGCACAGCAAAGGCTTAGAGAGTGGAACTGAGATTTAAACCACCACCCGTAAAACAAACCAGATCTTACAGTCTGAATTTAACCAGACTGACTACTTCCTAAAATAAAAACATTCACATTTTCTAGAGGATAATAACAGCAACCAGAGTTTCTGCAACATAATATTCACAATGACCAGGACACAACCTAATTAATTGACATATAAAGATCTAGAAAAATGGGGCAGTGAGCAGGGTGCCGGCCCCCTTTACTGAGGGTGGTGGTTTCTAACCCAGCCCCGGCCAAACTGCAACAACAACAAAAGAAAATAGCTGGGTGTTGTGGTGGGCACCTGTAGTCCCAGCTACTCGGGAGGCTGAGGCAGGAGAATCGCCTAAGCCCAGGAGTTGGAGGTTGCTGTGAGCTGTAATGCCACAGCACTCTACCCAGGGTGACAGCTTGAGGCTCTGTCTCAAAAAAAAAAAAAAAAAAAAAAAGGATCTAGAAAAATGTGCCATGTTTCTGAGCAGAAAGACAGTCAACAGATAGCTAGCCCTAGATAACCCAAATTTTAGAATGATTAAATAAGGAGTTTAAAGCAGCTATTACAACTATTACTGTTTGTATAACAGTTATAACAAATACATCTGAACTAAATTAAGAGCTAAGAATCATCATCAACAACAACAACAACAAAAAACTATAAAAATAAACCCAATGAAAATTTTCAAACCAAAAAGCACAGTATCTTAAATACAAAGTTTACTGGATGGACTCAGTAACAGAATATATACAACAAACAAAAATATCAGTAAATTACAGAATAGATCAATGGAATTTACACAGTTTAAGAACAGAAAACTAGTTGATACAAAAGAATACAAGACTGAGGGGACTTTGGAATGATAATAAAATGTCTAAATTAAGTGACATCAACTGAGCTTGGTGGCTCACACCTATAATCCTAGCACCTTGGGAGGATGAGGTGGGAGCATCACTTGAGGCCAGGGTTTTTAAACCATCCTGGGCAACATAGTGATATCCACCCCCTCATATCTCTCTAAAACCCATTGAAACTTAGCCAGGCTTGGTGCCAAGTGCCTGCAGTCCTAGCTACTTATCCATATTAATAAGGCTTACCTATAATGTGAGAGTGAAAGTGAAGGAAGAAATGAGTGGATAAAGATCATTATTATAAAATTATATATTATTATATAATTATCTAATTTTGAACAATATTTCAAAATTAGAATTCTAGGAAATAACGATATTGAAGAGAGAGCCAGGACTTGCTACAATATACCTTTCCTCAGCACGCATGTGTGTTTGGCCTTCTATGTTTCTGACCTGTGTCAGAACACTGGGAATGCAACTGTGATGGAACCCTAATTGGTCCCAGCTGTCATGGAGTTATAGAACAGATGAAGTATGAAAGTAAATGCATAAATGCTTGATACACACAAATGAGGGGATTGATTGAACTCAAGAGCTCAATATTGCAGTGAGCTATCATCACCCCACTGTATTCTAGCCTGGGTGATATAGACCCTGTCTTTAAAACAAATTAAAATACATAAAATTTAAAAAAAAAAATTAAAAAATGACAATGGAGTCTCAGAAGGAAAGGGTGGAGATTTGGGCAGAAATGTATTTGAAGAATAATATTTGAAAGTATCCTAAATTCAGTGAGATACAAATTTATAGAATATAGAAGCTTAGTAAATTTCAAGTAGGACAAATTCCAAGAAAACCAAGCATAGACACATCCTAATCAAACTTCAAAAAGCTAGAGATATTACAAACAAAGTTAAACACATTATATATAGTAGAAAAACACCTTGAATGATCATGGATCTCTCATCAAAGTTCATCAAGACCAATAGTCAGTGGAGTAGTGTCTTTAGAGTATTGATAAAAACCAAATCAAAAATAATAAACTTTCGGCTCAACGTCCATAGCACAATGGTTATAGTGCTGGCCACATGCACTGAGGCTGGCGGGTTTGAACCCAGCCTGGGGCCAGCTAAGCAACAATGACAATTGCAAGAGAAAAGTAGCTGGGTGTTGTGGCGGATGCCTGTAGTTCCAGCTACTTGGGAGGCTGAGGCAAGAGAATCACTTAAGCCCAAGAGTTGGAGGTTGCTGTGAGCTGTGATGCCAGGGCACTCTACCGAGGGCAACACAGTGAGACTCTGTCTCAAAAAAATAAAATAATAATAATAAACTTTCAAGGCAGATTATATACCCAGCAAAAATATCCATTAATAATGGAAGGGAATGAAAGCATTTTGAAATCACAGAATGAGAAACTAGAAAAAGAAATTTAAAGAAGTTCCTTAGGTTCAAGAAAAAAATATGTTAGAGGAAAATGAGAATCTTTAAGAATAAGTGAAAAGATTGGAAAAATAGCAAAACTAATCATCTAAAATTTAACAGACTGATTTTGATAGCTAGATACAAATGTCAAAGGCTTAAAGCAGATTTTTGCCTTCATTACTGACATTACCCAAATGCTATAATTTCAATGTCTAAATAAAACCATAAATTCGCCAGAGTTATGTAGCAGAACCTGTGCTGTGCTTCTAGAGGTACTCAGCTCCCCAGTTGCTGGGAATGTTGGCTGCTGAACGTTCACAGCAAGACATGTTTAAGAATTGAGCTCATTGAAGGGCAGTTGCCTCACCTCACCTTCATTGTGCCTGTTTCCCAGAAGCAGCCCACACTGGTCTCTATTGGAGTTCAAAAGCCCAGCTGCTCTGTCTCCAGAGCAACACCGAAGGGTCCTCACAGCTCAACGGCTTTCTGGAGGGTGAGCTAATGGCTTCTATTCTAACCCTATCACATCATTACCTTTTCCTCTGTGGATCTTGATTCATGACTCCCTTTCAGGTGTGGTTCTGACGCACTCCCCAACAGATCTAGTATGCAAATCTTTGCCTCAGACTCTGTTTCCTGGGTACTTAACCTCAGAGAGTTTATCACACATACACAGAACCCTTTTAAAGCTACCTCCTTTGAAAAACTGGGGAAGAGGAAGGGGTGAGAGAAAAACAGGTATCGCAGTAAGTTTCAACTGAAGGTAATTATTTGGATTATTTCTCTCAGTATGACTGGCTAAATAAAATGCATTCGTGGAACCCTGATGAAGGTTAAATGATACTTTAGTGAACTACATTCTATCGAGATTCCGTCAATTCTAAGATCCATGTATGGGTCTAACTAATCTACCAACAGTCTGAAATGCCAAAGATAAAACAATAGAATATGATTCAAAAATTGAAACATTTAAAATAAAGCTCTCTTAAGCCATAAAATACATTGAGAAATAAGTTCAGAGTTATCATCAGGAGCCACAGTCATTCACTGGCATTCATAGGAAATAATCCAAATCTTGAAGCATTGAAAGATTTATGCTAGAAAAACCATCTCAAATTCTTTCTTTACTTTAGGTATATATATTTTCTTTAAATCACATGAATATTCTCAGGCTGGGGATTAACGTTATTTTGGTTAAGGATTTTTTTTTTTATCTTATTTCTCAAATTTGAAAAAAATATTTAGTCAATCTTAATAATCTCTAGCATTATATAGCTCCCTAGAGTTTTGAGTTCACTATAACATACAGTATGTCATTTGTATTTTTGCTGTTATCCACACAATGCATAGTTATTGTAGAATTATGAAAATTACAGAGAAGCAAAAAGTACAGAGGAAAGGTAAGCCTAGTTCCAAGATAATATTGTGGTAGGCAATTTTTCCTGTAGAGATCCCTATCCCCAATTTGATTCACGGGTGTGTATGCCTTGTTCTACCAGTCAAATAAAGGAAGTTTGTTCAGACCTAATTAACCAACTGCCAAAATTATTGGCTCAGAACAAGAAATGCCAAGGAACACTGGGACATTTATGGCAGCAAATAAGGAATATGCATTTGTAAGTTTTGTTTGTCTCTTTGCTGTTTTTTCCCTCATTAATCTGGTAGGAAATGCCACTTGGCCATCTTGGCCACTATACATGATCTTGAGACTGAAGTTAACACAAACAAAAACAAAATAATGTGAAACCAAATCACTCACGACATTTAAGCCTTTTTATTCAGTTGCACTTGAATTACTCCTGAAGTTTTCAGCTCATATGAGATAACACAGTCACTTCTTAAGCCTACTTGAATTCTGACTATATTACTTAAAACAGAAACAGTTGTAATAATATGATAGCAACAGCCATTCGTACTTTGTTGATTTTTTTCCTGGCTATCTTTTGATAGATCAATGTAAAAGCTAACAAAGAGAAAACAAAATTGGGAATTAGCTGATTTTTATAGTTGAAATCATCCAAAATGGAACAAGGGAAATTCTATATTATTAATCTTATTTTACAGATAAGCAAAATCATGAAGTAACACGACAAAAGAGAACAAGAGAAAAAACTAATGAATCAGGTTTTCAATCGAAACTCATGTTTTGTTAATATTGTTTGTTTTTATATTGCATGGCATTGTCATGCTTCAAATTTCTCATCCCATCAACCTATTTCCTCAGTATTAATAAAGCTTACCTATAATGTGAGAGTGAAAGTGCAGGAAGAAATTATAAGTGGATAAAGAACACTATCATTATCATAAAATTATATATTATAAAATTATGACATTTCAAACAATATTTCAAAATTAGAAGTCTAGGAAATAATGATATTGAAGAGAGAGTCAGGACTTGCTAGAATATAGCACACATGTGTTTTTGGCCGTCTATGTCTCTGGCCTTTGTCAACACTGGAAATGCGACTGTGATGGAACCCTAATTGGTCCCAGCTTTCATGGAGTTACAGAAGAGATGGAAGAAATAGACCACATCCAAGTAAGCACACAAATGGTATGAAAACTCCAACTCTGGGCAGCCTGTGGGTCAAAGGAGTAGGGCGCCTGCCCCGTATGCCTGAGGTGGAGGGTTCAAACCCAGCCCTGGCCAAAAACCACACAAAAAACCCCCAAAACACTCCAACTCTGAGATGCCCTGTGTATGGGAGATAGTTCCTAACAGGACAATTTGACATAATAAGGAAGCCTATGCAATGCCCCTGGGGGAAACAATGTTTAAACTGATGTCTTTGAGATGAACAGGCTTAAAGGTGAATGAAAAATGTTTCAACCCTAGGGAAAGCATGTGCAAAAACTCTGTGAAAGCAGAGCTTTCTACATAAAAATAGGTAGGGCTATGAAAAGATTGGTGAGTTAGGACTAGTTAGAGCAAGCAATAGCATGACTCAAAGGTATTTCAATCTTTTCAAAGCTTGAGCTTTTCAATTTGGTGTTAATATTTAGAAGCAGATGTAGTTCCATTCTTTCCCAACATACGAGTATAGATGCAATTTTTTTTCCCACACCAATTAGCTTCCTATTGTTTAAAAGGAATCCATAGATAAAAGGATCCTTTCGGCAGAATATAACTTAAGAGTTAAATCTATTTTTCCCTTTGTAATATCTAGGCTAAATTTCTCTTGCTTCGATTTAAGCTATTTTAAGATAATACCTTTTCTGTGCTAATTTTTCGGAGAACTGTACGATTTAGATGTGAAAGAGATCTTAAAGATATTCTAAAATTGTCCTTTAATTTTAAGGATGAGGAAACTAAGCCCCCTATTGCGATTTATACAAGGTTGCCTAGTTAAAATGGCAGAAATGACTAGTTATTTCTCAAAAAAAAAAAAAAGAAATAAAACTGCCAAACTGAATCTCAATTTTTATATCCAACTATTATCATGTCAATCCTTTAATCCTTTTCATTGACTCTCTAGTTTTCCCACATTTGTGTTAAGCCATAGAGTTCAAAGCATGTCACAGAGAACCTTAATAACAGCGTACTGAAATGAAGCACAGTAGGTTAGATTTCCTGTAGCGTTTTTCACATTTACATCCCTAAAATATCTGCGCCTCAATTTTACAAGTATATCTGAAACAACCATGTGAATAAAACTGTAAATTTTATTGCCGATATGTAAAAAGCTGTCAAAATATACCTACAATGTAGATATAACTACAGTGTAGATTTTTCAAATATTTTTTTAACAGGAAATAGTCTAAACATTACTTTTGCAAAGAGATTACAGGTAAGGCAACAACAAAGAGACATTTGTAATTAGTGAAACCATCTGTTATTAAAGCAATTGTTGAATTTTCCTTTTCTTTGAATTAAGTTATATATTTTACAACAAATTGCCTAATATAATAGATTTATTGACTGCCTAGGAATTTACATTTATTGTAAACTCATTTTTCCATCTTTCCCTTGCTCTTAAATCCTTTTGTGAATTAATTTTAGAGTTTAAATCTGCCTTGGTTTTCACCTGTCATCATTCGTTTATTCTTTGATAATGAAATGAATTAATAATTCTTAGCAATTATAATTGGAAACATCCTCCATCTATCATGAACTAATTATACAGGAGAAATATTGCTTTTGGATAAAGTGTCATGTAAGAGATAAAGTAACATAAAAAGCAAATGATTCCTTTCCCACACTGTGCACAAATTAATTGTTATAGAGATGGAGATAAGTAGTATATAATAAAAATTAAAGCGTAAATATAAATGTCTAATGAAAGGGAATACGTATAATTATTAAATTATACAATTTTTAAAACACAGAAAAATGAAAAACAGCAATCATTCTCCCATTTTTGATATTTATGTCATTTTATCTTTTTAAAAAAAACTTTAAATAAATTGTTACAACCCTGTTTTTGCATTCTCAACATTAGTCAAGATAGCAGTTTTCATCAAGGTAAGAAGACCCCCTTTCCCTTTTTGGATGAGCATTCCCTACTTTTCACCTTCTATGTTTTTCCAAATACCTCCCTGTTTTCATGTTTTTAAGGCTATTAAAATTAACATTATATTCATCATTTTTGTTTGACTTTTATACAGATTTATTCATAAAGTTGAAAAGCAATAAACTGTATTGACATTATTATAAATGTGTTAACTTCATTTAAGCCTAGGCCGGATTAAGAACTCCCTACTTTACTGGTAGAGAGTTTATTGGCCCAATATACATCCAAAATTGTGATCCCTGAGTAGCTCTGAGAACTACTATTCCTATTGACAATTTCTGTGTCAAACAGAATGGACTTTCTTATAGTCCTTTGCTTCAAATTATTCCATATCTTGGTTTGATTCATATTTGGATCAGGATTTTCTTCTATGTAATACGGTTTGTCCTGACCTTTCTAATTGCCTTTCCTGATTCTTCCTCACCAACCAACAAAACAAGCTCCATATGTATATGTGTGTATATCATATATATATATATACACAAATATAAAATATAATGTATGTATACTGTGTGTATATTTTATGTATATATATAATATGCACAAAGTATATATGTATATGTACATGTATATCTTTACATACGTATTTCATGAAGTCTTTTTCCAAAAATATATATTCTCAAAGTGCTGCAAATCTGCTTCCTTCAATCCCAGATTACAGGCACTTGGTCAAAATCTATTAACCTAGAACTCGTAGGCTCTCACAGGTTATATCCACCTTGTCTATATCACTTGAAGTCTGTTTTCTTTGTTTTTCATATGAGCTCTGTTTTTTGTGTTCTTCCTCATTTTGCTAGAATATATCAAGAAAAGTTCAAAGAAAAAACACACAAATGATAAATGTCAAAACTCTGGAACATTTTGAATGTCTCCCCAGTTGGTGGTTTGGGTTGGTATAGAACTCTAGATTTAATATGTTTTTCTTCCCTCAGAACTTTAAAGGCATATCTGACTTTTCTCATTCCATGTTGTCTACTTTTCTTGACTTTGTACATATCCTATTTTGAATTTTGGTATTCTTTTAAAATATGAATATTTTAGGATATTTTCATTATTCATGATATTACATAGACATGGATAGATGTTCTTTTTTGTTTATGAATTTCAGATTGTTATAGGGGTACATATAAGCGGGCTTCATAGTTTGCTTTTGCATGAATAAAGTCAGATTTATAGGTGTGTCCTTGTCCCAGGAAGTGTTCACTGTACCTTTTGGGTGGGAGTTTACCCCTTCCCTCCCCCCACATGGCACTTAAATTTCACTGAATTTTGCTTCCATATGAACTTGCAGGTGTTGAGCTCCTAGTTCCAATTTAGTCTTTAGTACTCACAGTGTTTGTTTTTCTATTCTTGCCATACTTCACTTAGAAGAATGGTCTACAATTCCATCCAGGTTGTTACAAAAGGTAGTAGGTCACCATCTTTTTATGGTTGAGTAGTATTCTGTGGCATAGAAATAACACATTTTATTTATACAAATACCCATTAATGATTTTATGGACACTTGGGTTGTCTCCATATTCGAGTGACTATGAATTGTGCCCCTGTGAACATTTGTGAGTCTTTTTTATAAAATCTTGTTTTTCTCCTTTGGGTAAATCCTTAGTGTTGCTCTTTTAACGTTCATTGATAGACCCTTTTATTTTAAAGACTCATAGTTCCCTAACACTCTGAAGAGTTTTCTGTGTTATTTCTTTGATCACTTCCTTTCTTTTATTTTTTTTAACCCTCCTGTTAGGAGTGCTATAAGCCAGATATTGAATATTCTGTGATAACTCTCCAATTTGTATGTTTTTAAGCCAACATTTATTATGATTATTTTCTCTAGATATATATTTACATTAATTTCTGATTATTCAATGGATTGTTTAATCTTTGAATTCACATCCTTAATTTATGAGTTATTTCCATGATCTTTAATTCTTCATATTTCTTAGTTTATGCTTCAAGTTTTATAAGTGCAATAATTTCCTTTTTTCTCTGGAAAATTAAAATAAGTTTTGGGAGTTTTGTTTTGTTCTGTTTTGGACACAACTCTGTTTTTTAAGAGTTCATTTTGAAAAATTAATGCTGTGTCATCCTGGGTCAGATTTTCTACATAATAGGGCTATTTTTTCATACTGCTAGATTTTTTTCCTTAAGTCTGTTAATACTTAACTAGTATTTATTATGTAACAATGAAGAGGTGGGGTGAATTTTAGGTAGCTGGTGTGGGTTTCTATTATCTTTGAATACATTTGTCTTTTCTCTAACATATTTTTTCTCATAGTGGCAAACCAGGCTGAGCATTCTGTATTATTAACCATAAGGTTTCATTTTAGGATGATCAAGGAAGGAAATGCTTTCAGGTTAAGATATAGGAATCTGACTACCAATGCTTGTAATAACCTCTTTTTTAAACCTCAAGGGATCATTTATGGAATACTCCTTTAAGTTAGTAATAAGCAGTAATCACCATCTTTCCTTTGAGTCTCATGACCAGGAGATCAATCCAAAGGAAAAAAAAAGAAAGAAATATCTCTTGTAATGAAGAAATAGTCATTTGAAGCTCATTAATTGAACTTTTAATTAATATTTAAAATTAAATTTAACATTTCTTAATTATAATAGCAGTGATTACATGACATCTTTTATGTCTATGTCTATTATTCTACTTACTCTTTTTCTACATACGAAATACAAAATAATAGTTATCTAATATTCGTGGTGTTGGATGAGGTTCATAGTTTTTAGTCTGATCTTATAATCCCTTCAATTGTTGGGTTATTTTATGTATGTACCTGCAGGTGTAAGTTTAACAAAATCAGTATAGTAATAACCAGATAGAGACGTAAGGATGGAATGGAGAAAGCAAAGAAGGAAGAAGGAAGAGAAAGAAGGAAAAATTTAAACTATGATTCATCCCTATGTAATATTTATTTTTTAACTTTGTTAATATCTATCTCTTTTTCATCTAGAATAAATTAAATTTATAGGACATGTAATTTCTTGCTGTGTAAAGAATAGAGGCACATTCACTGTATTAGAGATTCAAGTCAGTTGGCTACATTATCTTAATGTGACATCCTTAGAACTAATTTTGGAAAAAGGGAAATTTAATCAGTGTATTTACCTTACAAGTTAAAAAGACCTACAGGTCTAATTCATGTAAAGAAGATGTTAGAATGGATTTGTGCTTTTATAAATCTTAAAGGAAATACGATTAAAGGTTTTTATCCTTTCTTGACTTTTCCTATTAAATGTTTATATCTTAGCAAGTGATCAACATGATGGTTTAAAAGGCTAGTTGTTGATAAATGATTGAAGCACAGTGAAGATATCAATATCCACTGTTTACCATCGGTGTTATTTGAAATAGAGGTGACCATGCATACTATTGTGCTTGAAGAAGTCTTTGGAAAAAAAAAAAAAAGCAGCAGCATCTGTTATTTGTAAATTTCCTTGTTCAAAAAAAGCAAATTATCATATATATGTATATGTATATATATAAATTATGTGAATAAAAGTTATTTTATACCAAAAATAAGAGGAGGAAAAAAAAAGGTAAAGAACAAAAGGCAACAAAATTAAGCAGAAGTTAATTTTGAGAGGGTGAAAATGTAGATGGGTGTTTTTTGTATAGAAATTTTCAAATTTTATAAATTATTAGGAGTTGATTTTTAATCATGAAATCACCATTTTTGAAACTCTGCTTTCAGCTGCAATTTTTTTTCCACAATTACACTTCTTAGAAGTTCAAGAAACAGGCAACTAGGTCCCAAAATGTACTTTAAGAGTCATTAAGCTAAACTATATTACATCTAAAAAGAGGGGTTAAGAAAAAGAGAAGTTAAGGAGAGCTAAACTGTAGGTTGTTAATCAAAATTTTTAAAACACAAAACTGATTGAGGATGTACATTTAATGAGGAGCAGTTTTTAATGCTGCAGACATATCAGCCTTCTTCTTATCTGCCCAGACTGATCATATTTTGCCCGCTTTAACCAAGACATGGAATGTAGCCTCTTCACTGGTTTCTGTAAGAAATCAGAAAATAGCTATTTCATTTCATAAATGTTATGGCCTTTCCTAAGATTTGAGGGTTATTAAATAAGCTTAAATTACATTACAATATATTTCACTTGAAAAATGCAATCTCCTCTCCAAAATTCTTTTGTTTCATGCTTTGGGCAGATAATTCTTTTTTGATTACTTTTTCTTTTTATTAAGTTATATTCACATAGATCATGAATACATTTATGCACTTATGGGGTACAATGTGTTGATTTTTTATACAACTTGGAATGCTTACATCAAACTAATTAATATAGCTTCCACCTCATTTACTTAATTACTGTGTTAAGACATTCATGTTCTATACTTGATAGATTTGACTTGTATCCTTGCAATATGCTCCATAGGTGTGGTCCCACCATTTAACCTCCCTCTATCAAACCACTCCCCTCTGCTCCTATCCCCCTCCACTTCTCTCCTTTATCCTGGGCTATAGTTGTGATTTATCTTTCATAAGAAAGTAGTAGTAATTATAAATTGTTTTCATAAAAGTACTGAGTACATTGAATACTTTTTCTTCCTTCTTGAGATACTTTACTAAGAAGAATATGTTCCAGCTCTGTCCATGTAAACATAAAAGAGGTAAAGTCTCCATCTTTTATTTTAAGGCTGCATAATATTCAATGGTGTACATATGCCACAATTTATTAATCCATTCATGGGCCGATGGGCACTTGGGCTGCTTCCATGACTTGGCAATTATGAATTGAGCTGCAATGAATGATCTGGTGCAAATATTTATTTTGCAAAGTGATTTTTGGTCCTTTGGATATATACCTCTAGTAGAGGAATTGCAGCATTAAATGGAAGGTCTACTTTTAGATCCCTGAGTATTCTCCAAACTTCTTTCCAAAAGGAACGTATTAGCTTGCATTCCCACCAGCAGTGCAGAAGTGTTCCCTTTTCTCCAAATCCACTCCAACATTTGTAGTTTTGGGATTTTGTTATGTGGACTACTCTTACTGGAGTTAGATGATATCTCAAAGTGGTTTTGATTTGCATTTCTTTGATAAAAATGATGAGCATTTTTTTAATGTGTCTGTAGAACATATACCTGTCCTCTTCAGAGAAGCTTCTGTTCAAGTCTCTTGCCCACAATGAAATGGGTTCCCTCGTTCTTTTCTTATCAATAAGTCTCAGTTCTCTGTGGATTCTGGTTATCAAACCTTTGTCAGAAATATAACATGAAAATATCCTCTCCCATTCTGAGGGCTGTATACTTGCTTTACCTACTGTGTTCTTGGCAGAAGATTTTTAGTTTGATCAGATCCAAGTAATGTATTTTTGGTGTTGCTTCAATTGCCCAGGGGGGGTCCTCCTCATAAATTGTTCTCTAAGGCCAATTTCTTCAAGTGTTTCCCCTGCACTCTCTCCAAGAATATTTTTATAGTTTCATGTTTTAAATTTAAGTCTTTTATCCAGTGAGAGTCATTTTTTGTTAGAAGTGAAAGGTTTGGGTCCAGTTTCAGTCTTCTACATGTTGCCAGCCAGTTCAAACAGCACCATTTGTTAAATAGGGAACCTTTCCCTCAATTAATAGTTTTCATAGGCTTACCAAAGATCAAATGCTGATTGATAAGTGTCTGGGTTCATCTCTTGTTCTGTTCCATATATCTACCTCTCTATTTTTGTGTCAGTACCATGCTGTTTTGATCACTGTAGATTTATAGTATAGTCTGAAGTCTGGTAGCATAATTCCTCCTAATTTGTTTTTATTTCTGAGTAATGTCTTGGCTATTTGAGGGTTTTTCTGTTTCCATATAAAATGAAGTACTAATTTTTCCAGATCTTTAAAGTATGATGGAGGTTTTTAAATAGGGATTGCATTAAATCTGTAGATTGCTTTGGGTAGTATGGACATTTTAACAATGTTGATTCTCCCCAGCCATAAGCAGTTCATGTCCCAGTTCACCTCAGCAGGGGTGATGTGCCCTCTTCAATCTTCTCTCTTGTCTCAGTTCTAAACCATCAGCTTACTTGATAAGCTTCTGTCCTTTAACTCTCCTTCTGGACGGGAGCCTCTGTGGAAAGCTGGATCCAGTCCACCATCTTGCCTCTCTTCTGATAATTCTTTTTTTTAAATCCCTTTGCCACAAGGCAGTGCCTGGTACTTCTATACGAGCTTGTACTTAGAAATATTCCTCAGGCAATTCAAATCCCTGTTCTTATTATAAAGCATGGCTATCTAATCATGGCCCAGGCCTTACTGCTATGGTTCTCTGCCCAAGCCTATCCCTGGAATCCCAACAGTGCACTAAAAACCAGTTAAGTATAAATTATTACAACAACATCATATATTTGGAAATTTTTAATATACAACAGAGCAAGTCCATTGATTCATTTTTATTTCCCGATTGTGGTGGGAAAATTGTTAGGGCTCTCAAGATTTCCACCCCTTTGTAAAGTGGGTCTATAGAATCTGCCCCCTTTGCATGTGAGCAGGACCTGTAAATACCATGGGATAGTCATTCCCTCCATTTGGTTATACCCACCATATGGCAATGCTAATGTGATAATCACTCCTATGATAGTGCTATATTAATATTATGTAAGGTTCTGTCATAGGAGACTAAGCAGAGATTCTTCAGCAGATTTTGAAGAAGGAGGCTACTATATCGAAAGAATATCACATGGCTAGGATTTGAAATCAGCCTCTGGTTGCTCAAAATAAACCCTAAACAATAGTCAACAAGAAAACTGATACTACAACCTCAAAGAACTAAATGCAGCCACAAAATGCAGTGATCTTGGAAGAGGACCTTAAACCTCAGATGAGATCACAGTCCTTGCCAACACCTGGATTTCAGTCAGATGAGACCTTACTCATGGGACCCAGGTCAACCATATCTGGATTCCTGACCCACAGATACCATGAGATGATTTTTTTTAATCACTCTCCTGAGACATTCACTAAAATTTACCATGCCTTAGACCATTTAAGTGTCTGAATTGACTTAAAATAAGTTTGGGAAGATAAACTAAAACCAAAGGAAATTTTAAAAGACAATAATAAAATCAGAAAGAAATTTAATGAAGAAAATGAAAAATAGAAAAATTAAATCTCTAAAACTGAATCATTAAAATGATTAATTAAAACTGATAAACTCCTGGCATGATGGATCAAAAAATATAAAATACAAATGACTTAATTTAAAAATGTGAGTGGGGATATCAGAATGGATCCTACAAATACTAAAAGAAAAGTAAGAGAATACTATGAACAAACTCATACTAACAAATTCAGGAACTTAGATGAATTGAGACATTTCTTGAGAAACAACAATTACAAAAACTGTCACAGGAAGATATTAAAAATTTGAAAAATTTCTGGGCTCAGATGTCTTCAATTGTGAATTCTATTGACTTTTTTTAAAAAAATGATAACACACTTAGAAAACTCTTACAAATTAAAAGAGGGAAAAACTCAACACAACTTGGTTTATAAATCCAGCATAACTCTAATACTAAAATCTGAGACAGAAAATACAAGGAAATAAAATTAGATCAATATTACTCATCATCATATGCACAAAATGCTTACAGCAATACTAGCAAATAGCATTTAACAATATATGCAAAAATAATGCCATCATAAATATATGAAGAGTATCCCAGGAATACAAAGCTAATCTAACATTACCAAATCAATCAACGTAAGTGACAGTGTTAAAAGATAACAAAAGAAAAATATACCAACAACATAACAATTAGAATAATAAAAATGTAGTAAATTCGAAATAAAAGGAAACTTCTTCAATTTGATAGAAAATACTGATAAAAACCAAAACCTTCACTTACTGATAAAATATTGTCAGTTTTGTCTCCAAGATTGCAAACAAAGCCAGAAATCCTAGCCACTGAAGTAAAACAAGAAAAACAAAACAGAAAGAGTAAAAGGTGACAGTAAATTTTTTATTATTTCTATTTGACATAATTTAGTACACAAGAAACATTAAGAATTTTCAAAACATATGCCAGAATTACTGAGTTTATATGCCATCCTGAAGGCTATATCTTTGCTTTGATTCTGTGTCCTTAGCTGTGCAGAAGTTTTCTAGCTTAATTATATCGCATTTATTTATTCTTGTTGATGTTGACATTGCTGATGCCATCTTCTTCATAAAATCCTTCCCCAGACAGGTATCATCTAGAGTTTTCCCATGCTTTCCTCTAGAATTTTTATCATCTCCTATTTTACATTCAAATCTTCCATCCATCATGAGTCAATTTTTGTAAGTGGTGAGAGGTGTGGGTCTTGTTTCAGTCTTTTACATGTAGATCACCAGTTCTTCCAGCACCATTTACTGACTAGGGATTCTTTTCTCCAGGTTTATTGAAGTTCAGACAATGGTAACATGTTTGATTCATCTCTGGGTTTTCTTTCTTTCTTTCTTTCTTTCTTTCTTTCTTTCTTTCTTTCTTTCTTTCTTTCTTTCTTTCTTTCTTTTTGTTGTTCTTGAGACAGAGTCTCACTCTGTCACCTGGGTACAGCATCATGGCATTATCAGAGCTCACAGCAACCTCAAAGCAATCCTCTTCCCTCAGCACCTCCCCAGTAGCTGGGACTACAGGTACCAGCCACAAGACCTGGCTATTTTTAGAGATGAAGTCTTGCTCTTGCTCAGACTGGTCTCCAACTCCTGAGCTCAGACAATTCAAGCATATTGGCCTCCCAGAGTGCTAGGATTACATGTGTGAGCCAAGGGCCTGGCCTGGTCTCTGTGTTTTCAGTTCTGTTCTATATATCTCTGTCTCTATTTTTACTGTGCTATTTTGATCACTATGGACTTGTAGTATAACCTGAAGTCTAGTAGAGTGATGCCTCTGGATTTGTTTTTATTACTAAAGATTGTCTTGGCTATATAGGTTTATTTTTGGTTCCAAACAAAATGAAGAACTTTTTTTTTTAGTTCTTCAAAGTATGCTGTTGGTATTTTAGTGGGAATTGCATTAAATCTGTAGATTGTTTTGGGTTGCATAGAAATTTTAACAATGTTGATTCTTCCCAGTCAAGAGCATGGTATATTCTTCCATTTGTTAGTGTCTTCTGCTATTTCTCCCCTTGGCATTTCATAGTCTCTCTGTAGGAACCCTTCACTTCCTTTGTAAGATATATTCCCAAGTACTTCATTTTCTTTGAGGCTACTGTAAAAGGTACTGTGTCCTTGGTTTTCTTCCCTGCTTCATTATTATTGGCATATTCAAAGGCTATTGATTTGTGGACACTGATTTTATACCCCACAAAGTTACTATATTTCTTGATCACCTTCAAAAGTCTTGTGGTTGATTCTCTGGGATTTTCTAAGTATAAGATTGTATCATCAGCAAAGAATAAGAATTTGACCTCCTCTATCCCCATCTGAATGCCCTAGCCATTTCAGTTGCTGAGGAGGCAGTCCAGTGGGGAGTCCCCTGGGATGCCCCACTACCCCATCCTGAACTGACTTTTTGTCAGACATTGGGGCAAGGAAGCCCCTAAACCCAGCTGAGAGCTATTAAGTTTCCACCTTCCCTTCCTCCTCTCAGTTAGCAAAGCAATAATGGCGGAACCCAGCCAACTCAGAAAACAAACATAGAGGCTTGCCCAGGAAAGAGCCAACACAGTGATACAAATGTCTCAATATCCAGAAGACAGCTTTTGCAGTTCCACAGTTCCAGGGTAGGGCAGCTGGGAATCACCAGAGAAAGAGTGAGATGAACTTAACCAGAGAAGCTGTGGAAGGCACAGAGGCTGGTAATTTACCTTCCACTTGGCAGGGGTAGGGGAGGGAGGAGAGAGACAGAGGTTCTGCCAGTTTAGTGATTGTGCACAGGGAAATGGGAATCAGGACACCATAAAGACAAGGCTGCCCAGTCTCCTTCAACAAGCAGAAGAAGGTGGCCTGGTTTGAGAGTCGCCTGTACTGGAGGAACCCTCTCAGCCTTCCCTGGCTTCCCTCTGCCCATGTCCCAGGGTCCGTGCCCTCTAGGCCTGCAGGTCATTGTTGCTTCCTGGTACAGCGATGTCAAGGGCTGCTCATAATAGTCTGCTGTTGCTATGGCATTTGAGGCCCAATTTGACTAAAATGACTCTTTGCAACAATGACATGGGAACCTCCAGGATAAGCAGAAATTGGTGGCTTAGGAACATTCTTTCCTAACTACATAATAACATGGGGGTATAATACCTCCTGGTGGGGCTCCAATCATGCCACAGCTACACAAGAGGACAATAGGGGTCGCCAAATGTTTTGATGATGAAATAGGTGGCTCCAATACCAATTATAAGAAATTTGCTTACCGGCCACATCCAGGGTTACCCAGGGTTCTTCATGTGGGATTTGGAGGGGATGAGTGGAGCTAGTGTGGAACCCTGCCACATTAGGCCTGGTCATTTATGACTGTGGCCACCAGGGTCTGGACCCCACCCTTGGCCTGCCATGATCCAGGGACACTCCATGTCCAATAACCTGGATGTCCTCATTTGGGACAGGGCCACCAGTGTTTCATGGCTTTTCCCTCCTCTCCTTTGGTCCTTCTGGGGCTGGCATGACACTCTCTCTAAAAGTGTCCAGGTTTCTCGCGAGGGTGGCAAGTCTTTCCACCATTCCCAGGGCACCTTGGAGCGAGTGTCTGGGGTAGACATTGCTACAGAAGCCACCCTCAATAACCTGGCCTTTGGCATTCCCTTGTGCTGCATATCCTGGTTGTTGGGGACAGTGGAGGCCACTGACAGTAGCCAGGACATGTCTGGGGGCCCAAGGGCAACTTCTGGAGTTTCCTATGGGTTATCACAGTCAGAGGTGTCAATCGCGTATTAATCACTATTTCTGCCTCTGCTGATCTTGTTTTATACCTTCTGACAGCTTCAGTGATTCTTTCTCTAAATATTGCTGGGCTTTCCTCCTTTCCCTGAACCACCTCTGTTAATTTGGAAAAGTTGAGTGGTTTTACCTGAATAGCTTCCATGTCCTTATAAAAGACATTAGCATGTGGTTGCAGAGATGGGATGCTCTTTGACCCAGTTGGTGATTCTGATACAGGACAAGTGACTCACCAGCCAGCTCAGGCTAGCGGGGTTGGAGGATAGGCCGCCTCCGCCTTTGTGGTGTTGGTGCAGCAGCAGCCGGCAAAGGAACCAGCGAGCTGGAACATAGGCAAGGGGGGGGGGGTCTCCGAGCCTCCCTCCCCCACCAGAGGCTCCAGTAGCCAAAGGGACCGGACAACTGCTGGGGAGACACTGGCACCTTGGTGTCTCCTTCCCCTTTACATTTATGACTAAGTACAGAACTCCCATTTCCTATGCCTAAGACAATTTCATGTAAGTTTCCTAAGCCTCAATTCCGTGAATGGACTGTGTCCATTCATTAGTACATTCATTCACCTTGTCCCAGTGGAAGAGACTGTGTCCATTCATTAGTACATTCATTCACCTTGTCCCAGTGGAAGAGACTGTGTCCATTCATTAGTACATTCATTCACTTTGCCCCAGGGGGAGGGACTGTGTCCATTCATTAGTACATTCATTCACCTTGTCCCAGCAAAGCTACTGTGTCCATTCATTTCCTGGCCTCATATAGAAGGAAACTAGGCACCTGTATATACCACTAAATGGAGAGAGATGGAGAGAGAAAAATGGAGAGAGCTTTTTCTCTCCTGACTAGTGTTCTCTCTCTCTACCAGGAACTTTAGTGTTTTTGTATTCTTTTCTGTAAATAAATCCTGTCTTGCTGGTACCGGAATTTCGTCTTGTCTTCTGGCTGGCTCACCAAATCTGATACCAGACTTTCAGGTTCTTGGTCTCGGTGATTTGAAGAATAAATCCGCAGACCACAGATCAGTGGCAAGACAGAATTTATTTACAGAAAAAGAATACAAAAACACTAAAGTTTCTAGTAGGGAGAGAAAACCCAAGTCGGGAGAGAAAAGCTCTCTCTGTTTTTCTCTCTCCATCTCTCTCCGTATACCGGTATATATAGGTGCCTGGGTTCCTTCTATATGAGGCCAGGAAATGAATGGATACGTCTCTTCGTCTTCCACTGGGACAAGGTGAATGAATGTACTAATAAATGGACACAGTCTCTTCCACTGGGGCAAGGTGAATGAATGTACTAATGAATGGACACAGTCTCCTCCACTGGGGGTAGGTGAATGAATGTACTAATCAATGGACACAGTCCATTCACAGAATTGACGCCTAGGAAACTTACATGAAATTGACCTAGGCATAGGAAATGGGGGGTCCGCTTTTAGTCATAAATGGAAAGGGAAGGAGACACCAAGGTGCCGGTGTCTCCCCAGCAGTTGTCCAGTCCTTTTGGCTACTGAAGCCTCCGGTGGGGGAGGGAGGCTCCTTCTCCTCCCCCCCCAGCCCGCTGGTTCCTTTGCTGGCTGCCACTGCACCAACACCGCCAAGGTGGAGGCAGTGGGTCCTCCAACCCCTCTCGACTGAGTTGGCTGGGGCGTCACCTGTCCTGTATCATTGCCACTGACCTGTGATCAGAGGATTTATTCTTCAAATCACCAAGACCAAGAACCTGAAAGTCTGGTATCAGATTTGGCAAGCCAGCTAGGAGACAAGACGAAATTCTGGTATCAGATTTGGTGGCCGGTACAGGGAACTGATGATCTGAGTTAAGCAATGGGACCACTTACCTCTCTCCTGCTTTTCTCTACAGTGATAATGTTAAAGACTGACAATTTGAATGCCCACCAGTCTGTAATGTGCATAGTGTAGATCCTGACCTCCAGGTCACTCCAAGAGGCCGTTGGGGAGCAAAGTTGCTAATTCCCCCTGGCTTCAGAAAGGAGGCAAGGGGACTGTTGGAAGAATTTTGAACCTATTCTCTGTTTATTCCTTTTTCCTGATCAAGAACCGAGTAAGGAGGTAGCACCCAGAGGCCCTCGGGTCCCCAGCAATGGTTCTGACCACAGGACTTGGGGGGCCTTTGAAAACTTGTGCTCTCCCAGCTTTTACTATCTTCTCTTCTCTTCTCTTCGATGGTCCCAAAAGTTACCCAGTTATTTCTATAGACCTCTGCTCCGTCTCTCTCTCTCCTTATCTCTATAGACCTCTGCTCCGTCTCTCTCTCTCCT
>NW_003852410.1:12195719-12212304 GCF_000181295.1 Otolemur garnettii
CTTCTCTCTCTCTCCTTTCTCTATAGACCTCTGCTCCGTCTCTGTCTACCCTTATCTCTACAGACCTCTGCTCCGTCTCTCTCTCTCCTTTCTCTATAGACCTCTGCTCCGTCTCTGTCTACCCTTATCTCTACAGATCTCTGCTCCGTCTCTCTCTCCCCTTATCTCTATAGACCTCTGCTCCTTCTCTCTCTCTCCTTGTAGTTTACATACTTTGAATGTTGGTAAAGAACTGCTTTATGTATTTAGTTGCATTTGTTACTGGTTAATTCTGATATTTTTCAGATGTTTTAAGTGTTTCAAATGTTGTAGGTGTGTTGTAAGATCCTTTTTGTTGCCTTGCATTGCAGAACTTAAATTAGATTGGCTTTTTATGTGTCTGAGGAAGAAACTGATCTTGCTAAAGGGCAAGATGACTCCCCTCCACAGTTTGTCTGGGCAACCAGAGGCCTGTGAAGGGAAGCCCAGGATGACTCCCCAAGGTGGGAATGGCCCTGAACTTTGGCCACCACTCATGGCCCTGGGCATTTGATTTCTTCTGGTGTGGGGGAATCTAAAAGAATTCTAGGTTTCTCTAGGACTTGGGCTAGGTGCAGCTAATTGTAATACAGAAGTTTCAAAGTGTCTCTCAACTGAACCCTGATTTGTAACTAAATTTAGTTATTGTTGCTTTGCGAACCTTTGGAAAGGAAAGGGGAGTTAGAAAACATAGCATTTAACACCAAGACCTGCTCAGGCTGAAAGCCTACTTTCCTTTTTGTTACGGGGAATTTAGAAAAAGCTTGTACTGATTCTATAGAGTTAAATGTGCACACATCACACAGCCATCTTCTCCAGGATGGGGCTTACCCTCACTTTTATTGATACTCTTAGGCTAGTAGGGGGAAGGGGCAGAAAGGGGCAGAATACATGCATCAGGTGGGACCAAGGCTCCCTGGTACCTGATTTCTCGGAGCTGTGCTGCCGGCCCGATATAAGCACAGGTTACCCAGCGGGCACTAAGCGCTACACTGGTAAGAGTGGCTAATTCCAGACAAGCACAGGGGCTCAGGAGGCCACTCTTCTCAGGCTTCTTCCCCAAACATTGGAGGGACATTTCCTTTTGTTTGGTCGGAAGGCTTCTTGGTTTGGTCAGAGGACGCTCTGGATGACTCAGGAGTACGTGCCGGGATTAATTAAGACTCTGGATGTTTGTTCTTTCTCACAGATGGGTAACATATTCTCTTATCAGGAGAACACCCCACTGGGCTGTATTCTCGAGCACTGGGACATGTTTGATCCCCAGGAGCTGAAAAAGGAATGTATGATTTTCTTCTGCACCCAGGCCTGGCCTCAGTATCAACTCTCCACTGGAGAACAATGGCCCCCAGAGGGTACTCTTAATGATGACACCATTTTCCAGTTAGATGCGTTTTGCAAACAGGAAGAAAAGGTCTGAGGTGCCCTATGTGCAAGTGTTCTTTTCCCTCAGGAACAACACCCCCCCCGCCCCCCACTGGGTAAGACCTGTCAGGGATTCTTGAGGGAGACACCATTACCAGCTAGATCAAACCCACCATCTACTTCTCCCACACCCTCCTCCATGTGTTCAGAAAAACCCATGTGTTCCTTGTGGGTTTTTTTTTTCCTCTTGGGACGCTGTCCCAAGAGTTTTTTCTAGTCCTACTGGGGCCCCCAGAAGGCAACCATATCCTTCTTTGTGTCCCGTGGTTGAGACTGCGAGGGGTGAAAGGGGAAGAGCGTGAGTATACACTCCATTTCCTCTAGCAGATTTAAAGCAAATTAAAGTTGATTTAGAAAAATTTTCTGATGACCCCAATAAGTACATAGATGTTCTCCAAGGGTTAGGACAGAGCTTTGACCTCCCTTGGAGGGATATAATGTTACTACTTGATCAAACTTTAACCTTTAATGAAAAGAATGAAGTCGTGGATGAAGCTAGGAAGTGGGGTGATTTATGGTTCATGTCCAATCCTGATGGTGGTGTGTCTCCTGGGGAAAGGGACAGATACCCCATGGGAAGGCAGGCAGTTCCCTTTCAGGATCCTGAATGGGACCCTGAAAGGGAAGGTGACTGGTGGTGTAAATATTTTCTAACATGTATCCTGGAAGGTTTGCGTCGGTCCAAGAAAATGCCTGTGAATTATTCCAAGTTGTCGACTATATGCCAGGAGCAAAATGAGAGTCCCTCAGCCTTTCTTGAGCAGCTTAGGGAGGCAATGAGAAAAAAAACCCAATTGACACCTGACTCCAAAGAGGGCCAAATTATTTTAACAGACAAATTTATCACTCAAGCGGCTCCACACATTCAAAGAAAACTCCAGAAATTAGCTCTAGGCCCAGATCATAACCTGGAGAATCTTCTTAAAATGGCCACTGTGGGCTTTTATAAACGAGATCAGGAGAAAGAGGAGGAAAAAGAGAGAAGGGATTGAAAAAGAACAGCAGCTCTAGTAATGGCCCTCGGACACACGGGCACCTTTCAGGGTCAGAGGGAAGCCGGAGGAGCTGAGAACAAGTGCTTCCAATGTGGTCAGACTGGCCACTTCAGAAGAGACTGCCCCCAGCAGCACCACCGGCTGAGCAAGCCACCTGGCCCCTGTCCAGGATGCAAGGGTGATCACTGGAGGGTGGCCTGTCCTCAGAGGTGAAGGCCTCCAGGGACAGTGATCCCCTCAGCACCCAAACTGGACTGAGGGTGCCCGGGGCAGATTCTCATGGCTCCAGCTTGTGTCATCACCCCTTGGGAGCCCTGAGTTTGCCTCATAGTGAAGGGCCAGGAGATAGAATTTCTTCTGGACACCGGAGCAACCTTTTCTGTACTTTTCTCTAACCCTGGTCTTTTATCCCCCAAATCTGTAACTATACAGGGGTTGTCTGGAAAGCCAGTTACCAAAATTTTCTCTCAGCCCTTGAGCTGCAATTGGGCTGACTAGCTGTTCTCTCATGCCTTCCTAATCATGCCTGAAAGTCCTGCTCCCCTTTGGGGGAGGAACATACTAACTAAGGCAGGAACAACCATTTACATGAATATGGGACAGGAACCTATATTATGTCTTCCCTTATTAGAGACAGAAATTAACCCAGAAGGGTGGGCTACTGAGGGACAGGTGGGAAGATCAAGATATGCTCAACCAGTCCAAATTACATTAAAGAATCCCACCATCTATCCCAATCAAAAACAATATCCTCTAAAAACAGACGTTAAGAATAGATTAATACTCATAATACAGAATCTCAAGCGACAGAACTTAATAATACCTTGCAATAGTCCATGTGATACCCCTATTCTAGGAGGGCCAAAACCAAATGGAACCTGGAGGCTAGTCCAAGATCTCCGTATTATAAACGAAGCAGTCATTCCTCTCCTCCCTGTAGTTCCCAATCCATAAACCTTACTGTCTCGTATCCCTGAAACGGTTGCCTATTTTACAGACTTAGACCTGAAAGATGCCTTCTTTTGCATTCCACTTCATGAAAATTCCCAGTACCTTTTTGCCTTTGAGGACCCCTGACTCCAACACCCAGCTTACTTGGACTGTGTTACCCCAGGGATTTAGGGACAGTCCTCACTTGTTCAGACAAGCCCTAGCCAGACTTGAGTCATTTTTCCCATCCTACAACAACTCTTACTCAGTATGTAGATGACATTGTTTGGGGAGCATCAGATGCAGAGGAATGCCACAAAGCTACACAGGCTCTCTTAAACTGTCTAGCTGATTGTGGGTACAAAGTTTCCAAGGCCAAAGCCCAATTATGTGTCCCGGAAGTTCACTATTTCTCTTCCTCTTTAGCAGGGGAGGAGAGCCTTGGGCATAGACAGAATAGAACCAATATTGGCTCACCCTAAACCTCGAACTCTCAGACAACTTCGAGGCTTCTTAGGAATTACAGGCTTTTGTAGACTTTGGATCCCTGGATATAGTGAAATAACTAAACCACTCTATTCTTTAATTAAAAATGCTTGAAAAGAGGGCCTAGTTACTTTAGAATGGGAACCAGGAGCAGATAAGGCATTCCAAAAGTTAAAAACTGCTCTTTCGCAGGCCCCTGCTTTGAATCTTCCCACTGGACAGCAGTTTAATCTGTATATTACAGAGTGAACTGGAATTGCTCTGGGAGTTTTGGCCCAATACCGGGTCCAGTTCTACAACCTGTAGCATATCTTAGTAAAGAAATTGACACTGTGACCAAGGGATGGCCACACTGTCTATGAGTCGCCACAGCTGTGGCCCTCTTGACCCCAGAAGCAACCAAACTAACTTCAGGAAAAGATCTAACTCTTCATACTTCTCCTGATCTTACTGGCCTTTTGAATTCCAAGAGCAATCTTTGGCTGTCAGATAACTGCCTTCTGAAATATCAAGCCTTATTACTAGAAGGACCAGTCCTGCAATCACACATCTGTTCTACTTTGAATCCTGCCACTTTCCTCCCTGAATCCCATGAGGAGATAGGGCATAATTGCCAACAGATTATAGCACAGAACTATGCAGCTAGAGAAGATTTACAAAAAAAAACCCTCTATCTAATCCTGAGATGGTTTTATATACAGATGGAAGTTCTTTCATAGAACATGGAACTGGAAAAGCAAGCTATGCTGTAGTTACTCAGTACATTATAATTGAGAGTGGGTCTCTCCCTCCAGGAACCAGTGCACAATTAGCTGAGCTAATAGCCTTAACCCGTGCTTTAGAAATGGGAGAAACAAACCAGTCAATATATACACTGACTCAAAATATGCCTTCCTCATTTTACATGCCCACGCTGTTATTTGGAAGGAAAGACAATATCTAACTTCCAATGGCTCTCGCATAAAATATCATCATGAAATAGACAGATTGTTACAAGCCATTCATGCTCCACAAGAAGTAGCAGTTATTCATTGTAAGGGACATCAAAAGACCTCAGATTACATTTCTGCTGGTAACCAACTTGCTGATAAAGAGGCTAAAATGGCAGCACATAGAGGAATAATTCCCCTTGTGGCACCTCTTATTTTGGAGGGATCACCTGAGCCTCATGCACCTCAGGACACCCAAGAAGAGAAGGAGTGGGCTTTATCCAGAGACTGTTCACTACTTCCATCAGGCTGGTTACAAAGTAAAAGTGGACTTTTGCTATTACCTGCTGCAAGCCAATGGAAAATACTTAAAACTATACATCAGTCCTTTCATTTTGGCACTGAAAATACCTATCAAAAGGCTAAGGCTCTCTTTACGGACAAAAACCTATTCAAAGTCATGAAACAGATAACAAGGACTTGTGAGATATGTCAGAGAAACAATCCTTTAAATCACCACCTAGCTTCCCCAGATATACAGAAACACGGTAGATACCCAGGTGAAGACTGGCAAATGGATTTCACTCACCTCCCTAAAGCACATGGCATACAATATTTACTGGTATTTGTGGATACTTCAACTAACTGGGTTGAAGCATTCCCTTGTAGGACAGAAAAGGCCCAGGAAGTTGTTAAGGCTTTCGTCCATGAGATTATCCCCAGGTTTGGACTCCCCCAAAGTTTGCAACAAGGCAACAGTAACACAGGGAATATCTAAAGCTCTGGGCATACAATATCACCTGCACTGCTCCTGGAGACCCTAATCCTCTGGGAAAGTAGAAAAAGTGAATGACAAAATCAAAGGACAGTTACAGAAGCTAACACAAGAGACTCATCTCCCTTGGACTAAATTACTCTCCACTGTTCTCCTTAGAATAAGGAATCTACCTCAGAAGCTTGGTTGTAGTCCATTCGAATTATTATATGGAAGACCCTTTTTAACTGGTGATTTATTACTATATCTGGAGACTACAGAATTAGTGAAACATATCACTTCTTTAGTTAAATTTCAACAAATCCGAAAAAAACCTCCCAACTACATTTTCATATTCAACACTAAAGGAGCTTTTCTCTCCTGGGGATCTAGTCAAGATCAAAACTCTTCCCACTAATTCACCTTCCCTAACCCCAATTTGGGAAAGTCCCTTGTCTGTTATCTTGTCTTCTTCTGCAGCTGTTAGAGTTACAGGCATAGACTCCTGGATACATCAATCATGAGTAAAATCCTGGGACCCTCCTCCTTCTACAGAAGCAGACTATGAAGAGAGCCAGCCACAGTCCACCTACACTTGTGAGCCTAACAAAGGTTTTAAGTTATTGTTTAGAAGACAGCAAGGAAAATGTTAATAGAGTTTTCTTTTAACAACACTGACTTTGTTCCTCTAACCTGACCTGTGATTAACCCCTCCTCTCACTGTTCTACCCCGGCCTTTTAATGTCCTAATCAAATTTGTATCTTCCAGAAATGTCATCAAGCCACACACAGTAAAGATGGTTCCTGTCCAAGACCTGATTCTATCGTGGATCCCTGGATCACTGTCCCTCCGGAGAAACTCTAACTGCCCCTTCTATCATCGCATGAGTCAGCAGGAAGCAGTTAGATTGAATCTTTGCCCTTTTTTTCCCTAACACAAGTTAGAGTTTCTACTCGGAGAGGGAGGAATGGTACAGAACAGGTGACACCGCAGCCAGCTCAGCTGAGCAAGGTTGGAGGACCCACCGCCTCCACCTTAGTAGTGATGGTGCAGCGGCGGCAGGCAGAGGAACCAGTGGACTGGAGTGTAGCAAAGGGGGGAGCCTCCCTCCCCCACCCGAGGCTCCAGTAACCAAAGGGACCTGACAATTGCTGGGGAGTCACTGGCACCTTGGTGTTTCCTTCCCCTTTACACTTATGACTAAAAACGGAGCCCCCATTTCCTATGCCTAGATCAATTTCATGTAAGTTTCCTAGGCCTCAATTCTGTGAATGGACTGTGTCCATCCATTAGTACATTTGTTCACCTTGCCCCAGCAGAAGGAACTGTGTCCATTCATTAGCACATTCATTCACCTTGCCCCAGTGGAAGAGACTGCGTCCATTCATTAGTACATTCATTCACCTTGCCCCAGCAGAAGAAACCATGTCCATTAATTTCCTCTCCTCATATAGAAGGAACCCATGCACCTGTATATACCGCTCAACTGAGAGACAAAGGTGGAGAGAGCTTTTTTTCTCCTGATGAGGGTTTTCTCTCCCTACCAGGAACTTTAGTGTTTTTGTGTTCTTTTCTGTAAATAAATTCTGTCTTGCCACTGATCTGTGGTCTGGGATTTATTCTTCAAATCACTGAGACCAAGAACCTGAAAGTCTAGTATCAATTCTACCCTGGACCCCCTTGTACTCTTTGATTTCTAGGTAGCAGTTTGACTAGGGCATGGAGTTGGTCCCCTTAGACAAGTGGTTCTCAACCTTCCTAATGCCATCACCCTTTAATATAGTTCCTCATGTTGTGGTGACTCCCAACCATAAAATTATTTTCATACACCTGTATTTGTACAGGGTGTATGTGATGGTTTTAGGCAACCCTGGCAAAAGAGTCCTTCAACCCCTAAAGGGGTCGTGACTCACAGATTGAGAACCGCTGCCTTAGACCTGACCAAGGTGCCCAAATCCTGTTTCTCTCATCTACAAACATCAGTGTAAGAGTAAGACACACAAATCATTCCAGGTCAAATAAAAAACAATAGCCAGGTATTCATATTCCTCTGTGAATGTCCCAGGGTCAGCAGAGAAATTCCCTAGCTTTTCTTTATACATCTTGAGATTGCACATTGAAAATAGACCAGGAAACTTCACAGGCTGTCCTGTGGGTCCTGATACCTCCTGCAAAGGACATATCAAAGGGAAGTGAGGATCCAGAAAGGGGGCTAAAGAGAAGGAGTGGGGTCCTATGCTGTTGGGGCTGGAGACCCATCTGATGTCTAGCCTGTTCCAAAGGGAAACCCCTACCCCGATTTCTACCAGCATAAGCCTAATTTTGCCTGATGCTGTACTAAACTCTTCCGTATCTGGCTTCCTCGGCTCCATATCGTTCACGAGCTTCCTCACCTGTCACACATTGCGCGTCCCCAGGCACATTTCCATATATTACGCTGTTGTGTGGACACAGGGCAGTAGACTGACCCAGGCTACTGTGCACACTCTGTTCCTTCCAGTCTAGGGTTCTGATCCACGGGGCTGATAAGAACATCCGGGCACCGTCCTTTCTGAGGGCACACTTAGGAGTTTCTGTTGGACGTCTCCCTAAAAGTGAGACTCCTAGGCCATTGGGCATGGACTGTTATTGCCAAATACCTTTCTCAAAGTTTCCATCAATGGAAACTGCTACTACCAGTTGCCCTATATCCCTGCCTTTGTTTTCCATCAATGCCTTAATTATATTTTTAAAACATTATTTGTTTTGATTCTGATAAAATACACATAACATAATCTCTCTACTTTGTTCCTTTTACATGTACAGTTCAGTGGTGTGAAGGACGTTCACACTGTGGTGCCACTGTCACCACCATTCATCTGTACAACTCATTTGGTAAAACTGAAGCTCTGTACCCACTAAACAATAACTCCCTAACTCCCACCACTCTCCCTGGCAACCACCCTTCTACTTCCCGTTTCCATGAATTCAGTCACATAAGTGAAACTAGACAATATTTACCTTTTGAGACTGGCTTAGCACAGTGTCCCCGAGGGTCATCCATGTGGTAGCATGGGTCTGAATCACCTTCTTTTAATGGTTGAATAAATATTTCATTGTTTGGACAGACCCGTTTGGTTTATCCACTCCTCACTGATGAACACTTGGGTTGCTGCCACCTTTTGGCTATTGTGAATAATGCTACTACGAATGTGGATGAAATAATACCACTTTGAGATTGTACTTTCAATACCTTTGGATATATATCCAGATGTTGGTTTGCTGGATACCATGACTACCATGTGAATCATCTTTGACTGTTTGAGAAACCACCATACTGTTTCAACAGTGGTGACAGCATTGTACATTCCCTCCACCAGGGCACAAGAGTTCTAGTTTCTCCACATCTTCGCCAACACTTACCGTCTTCTGTTGCTGTTTGGATAGTAGCCGACTTAAGGAGCATAAAGTGGTTTTTCCTTGCAGTTTTACTTTGAGATACCCTGATGATTAGTGCTGTTAAGCATCTTTTCATGAGTGTGTCAGCCATTTGTGTATCAACCTTTGGAGAAATAACTATTCAAGTCCTTTGGCCACTGTTTAATTAGGTTATTTGTTTTATTGTTGTAAACATAGGAGATCTCTAAATATTCTAGATGTGAACCTATTATCTGGTGTGATCTGAAGGTATTTTCTCCCATTCCATAGGTTGCCATTGACTCTGTTGTGTCCTTTGATGCACAGAGCTTTTAGATTGTGATGTGGCCCTGTTCACCTATTTGTAATTTTTACTCTGTTCTTTTGGTGTTATAGCTAAAAAATAACACCAGGTCCATCATCTTGAAGCTTTCCCCAATGGTTTTTCCTGGAGTTTAATAGTTTTAACCCTTAACATTTTAGTCCTCAATGCACCATGAGTTAATTTTTGCATATTGTGTCATGTCAGGGTCCATCTTCATTCTCCTGCTGGTGGATGTCCGGTCATCCCAGTACCATTTGCTGAAGAGACTGTCCTTTCCCCACTGGGTGCTCATGGCACCCTTGTAAAATCATTTAACCATCCAAGAGCAGGTTTATTTCTGGGCTCAGTGTTCTCTTCCATTGCTCTCTAAGTCTGTCCATGCCTGCACCACTGTTTTGAACTCAGGTGCTTATAATGAATTTTAAAAACAGGAAGTATAAGACCTCCAAGTTTATACCTTTTCAAGATTGTTTTGTTTATCTGGATCCCTTGAGATTCCATATACCTGAACCTTCCTAAGTTTGCTTATGTTGTTATACTTCTTTTACGGAATCTTAGGTATTTTCTACATATGAGATCACATCATTTGTAAACCGATAACTTTACACTTCTTTTTCAATTTGACTGTCTTTAATTTCACTCTCTTGTCTAATTGCTCTTTCAGGTATCGGTGTCATCAGATAACATGTATACGTATAATGTGTCCAAATGTCTACTCATAATAGCCTTTTTTGATCCGTTAGTGTCTTAAATCAAGAACAAGACAAAAACAGTGCTAGGCTTTAGAACTCTCCGTATTTGCCTTACCAGACCAGGGCTGGGCTTGAACCCACCACCTCTGGCATGTGGGGCCGGCACCCTACTCCTTTGAGCTACAGGCACCACCCCATCTTTATTTCTTTATCAAGTTTTGAGTTCCTGTCTAGTGTCCTTTCTTTCCAACCAGAAGGACTCCCTCCATTGTAGGGCAGGGCTGCTGGTGCTCACCTTTTGGATATCTGACAATGTCTTAATTTCTTCTTCACTTTTGAAGAGCAGTTTGTTGCACATTGGACTCTCGGTAGACAGACCTTCCCCCTCACCACATGACTTTGAATATTTCAACCCATTGATATCCGACCTTCAGGGTTTCTGGTGACAAATCTGATGTTGATCATGTAGAAAAGTAATGATGAGAGTCATCTTTCTAGCAGCTCACTAGATATTAATAATGGACCTTATTGTGTATCACACATCCCAAAATACTTCTGTATAGTATCATGATGGCAGCCATTTATGGCATCTTTCTAACATCAACCCAAATTTAAAGAAAAAGGAAATGGAACACTTCCCATATAGACATCATGAGGTCTCTAAAAACCTAAAGTTATTACAGATTTTCAAATTATAAGTGATAAGTCCACTGAAACGTTGTACAGGTTTTAATTTCTAATAAACCAAATGTATCAATCTCTATAACCCCCATGTAAACAAGAAGCACTTGTTTCTCTTTCAAGAGGAAAATGTTTTTGTGCCCATAAAGGAAAAAAATCCACCCTGTGTGATCCCCTGCCCTGATTGGTCCATTTCTCTCAGCCTCTGATGTCATAGAGAGCCATTGCGGCTGAAACCTATATAAGGGGCTGTCTGGGCCTGAGTCTTTGGTCGTTACAGCCCAGGAAGCTTCTTTCGGTGACCTGCGGACTAGACCTCAGATAGCGTGTTTCCTTGATCGTAGTGCTTGCAGTTTTCCCAGTGAGTAGTTTATTGTAGTGTACATAGTGTTCTTAAAGTAGTGTTATTTGTTTTGTTAGCATAAGTTCACATATTATTTTTATTCTAGTTAGCATTCATTCGTAGTGTTAGCATATTTAGTGCCCCAGTTACTATAGTTTGTTAGTGTTTTTAGCATAGTATTAGTTGTTGTTGTTGTTGTTAGTTATTTAGTTTAGCTTATCTAGCGTAGCGCTAGAGTAGTCAGGCTCCCCATGGTGCCTGGGGCGGGCTCCGTGTCTCTGGACAAGGAGGTCCTCCAGGACTACGAGTTCTTAAAGATCCTTGGCTGGGGCAGCTTCGGCAAGGTGAAGCTGGCTCGGCACCTTCCAACTGGGAGGGAGGTGGCGGTGAAGATCATCAACAAACACCGTGCTTGTGCGTCTTCGGAGCCTGAGATCATGAAAGGCCTGGATCATCCGAATATCATCAAGCTGCTGGAGGTCATAGAGGGTAAGGATGAGGTGTACCTAATAATGGAACATGCAGGTGGTGGTGACCTGGCTGGCAGAATACACAAATCTGGCCAGATGGAGGAGGGGGAGGCCCGAGCCATATTCTTGCAGCTCCTGAAAGCCGTGGAGTACCTTCATGAAGAGGGCATCTTGCACAGGGATCTGAAGCTTGAGAACATTTTATTGGATTCTCAAAACAATGTGAAACTAGCTGACTTTGGCTTGGCCACAACTTTCAGCAAAGTTGAGACATTCAGAAGCTTTTGTGGTACCTCCACGTACTGGGCCCCAGAAATTTTCCTGCGGCAGCCCTACAAGGGACCAGAGGCAGAAATCTGGAGCCTTGGGGTAATCCTCTACACAATGGCTGCCGGGACCGCCCCATTTCACGGGCAAGACTCAGAGGAACTGAAAAGGTCAGTCGTGAATACCACCTACACAACACCTGCTTTCACTACCCCCCAATTAAAATCCTTTCTCCAAAAGATCCTAAACCCTGACCCCAGCAAGAGGCCCACCCTCCGCCAGATGATGGAAGACCCCTGGATTTCTGGGCAAGAGAGACAGAGGCCAGGCACGCCAGCGACCGACGTCCCAGTCCCACCAGAGACCGCCACCCCACCAGAGACCGCCACTCCACCCATTCCCAGTCCGAGTGCCAGTTGTGCCCCCGAGCCTGGCCCCGTGTCCTCTCCCTCCCCCAGTACCAGCCGCCTTAGGGGAGGCTCAGAAGGGGACAGGGTAGCTCAGGCAGGACCCAGCCAAGACCACAGCCTCCCAGCTGGGCAGGTAGTGGACCATGCCAACACCACTGAAGTGGTCCAGGGCCGGCGGGGGTGCACTAGGAGGATTGTGAACTTCTTTCGGAAGATGTTCTGTCTCCCGCTGGCCCAGAAGATCCGCCGCCGGAACAAAGTGGTGCCTGTGACCCACCTGGAGACCTGAGCCCAGACAAGGAAGCGAGTGTGGGGCGGCCACGCTTCCTCCTTTCAGGTCTATAGTTTTAGTGGATTTTCAATAAAGAAACTGATATTGACATTGTATCTTTGTCTGTGTGTACATGTGTGGGGCACAAGGTGAAGTTCAGGTGTGTGTGGAATGGAGACATAAAAATAGCACCCCCATCCCTGAAGGCAGATGCAGCAAGCTGTCACTGATGTGTTGCCTCTGACTGAGGTCATAGAAGGAGTTTGATTATGACAAGGCCGGTGGGTGGCACAGGGAGGGAATGGGGTGGGGGTTGGTCACCGGGAACAAAATTTCAGGGCCTTGAGGGTACTGCCAAGGTCACCCCAACAGTAACACCAGAGTCTCTGGGCTGTGTGCAAGGCATAGATCCCCACAGTGGGCGTGGCCTCCCCACACTGAGATCACATGGTTAACCTTTTCAGAAGGAACATCAGAGACTTAGGTTCTGTTGGCCTGTGTTGACAGCCTGTGTTGCACAGTACGGTGACCTGGGTAAGGAGAATGTAGGACACATTTCAAAATACCTGAGAGTCTACTTCAAATGTCTCCTCGGAGGGCAAGAAGGCCCTGAGGTGCTGGGATCTTGAAACACAATGTGGGAGGTCAGCCAGGTGTGGCCTCCCAGCTGGGTGGGAGCCAGACAAACAGCCTGAGGCCTGCTGAGGCCTCCTAGCCACAGTGGAGTGAGTGGAAGCACAGCCTGGACTTTCCCAGCCCCCAGCCACCCTGGACAACCATTGAACCTGGACTGTGACTCCTAGGCACTTGTCCCCTCACTGCCCCTCTCTGCCTTTTCTTCCATGGTTATGGGGTGCAGCGCAAGAGGGTTCTTAGTCAACTCACTTCTGTTTCTTCCATCAGTACAAATAAATCTCATTCCAGAATGCTGGATCCTGGGTATTTTGCTGTTCTGTGTCCTCTGCACAGCTGGGGCTGTGCACACCTTGGTGTAGGCAGCAAGACAAGGTTAGTACTTGGAGTTGATGAGAAACACTCAGTGGAAAAGGGCCATGAGGGAACTATCAAGGTTACCCCAACGGTCACACAGGAGTCTCTGGGCCATGTGCAGGGCAGTGTTGCACACATCTGTGAGTGACTTCCCCACTCTGATGTCACCTGGTTAACATCTTCACAAGGAACAACGGGGACTCGAGGCCTTCGTGGCCTGTGTTGATGATGCCGGAGTAGGGTAACAAAGTCTTGTGAACCAGAGTGTTTAGGGAGTCAGAGAGTGCCCTGCCTGTGGTCCCCATGGTGCCTTAGGGGCCACTTGTCCCTCTGTGCTCTCTGGGTAGTGTAACAGTTGAACTTTCCTCTGGCATGTTTTCTCTTTTTTATCACATTGATATGTAGCAGTCCTTCTCAGACGCCTAAGCAAGGTGTGGGCCTTCTGCCAGCTGGAGGTAAAAGGTGCTTCTCGGCCAACCAGACATCCAGGGGGGTCAAAGGGAGGATGGATCCTGAGAGACCACAGCCCAGAGAAATGGAGGGTGGTGGGAAGGCCAGCTTTCATAAGACAAGTTACAGCTTCTCAGGGCCTTGGTATTTCCATGGTAGGCATGGACTGTGGTTTCAGACACCCATGAAAGAGCTGCTTCATGGGGTCCTAAGAAACCTAAGGAATATCTAGGAAGGCCTCAGCCCTGGTGCCCCTGGACACTTTCTTCAAGTGTTTCTCCTGAATTCTCTCCATGAATCTTTAGTTTCATGTCTTAAGTTTAAGTCTTTTATCCAGGGAGGCAATTTTTGTGAGAAGTAAAATTTGTGGGTCCAGTTTCAGTCTTCTTGAAGTCCCTAGCCAATTCACCCAGCACCATTTGTGAAATATGGAGTCTTTCCCCTAATTTATATTTTGATAGACTTATCAAACATCAAATGATGAGAAGTGTCTGGATTCATCTCTTGGTTCTCAATTCCGTTCCATACATCTACCTCTCTATTTTTATGCCAGTACCATGCTATTTTGATTATTAAAGATTTATAGTATAGTCTGAAGTCTGGTAGCATGATTCCTCCCGATTTGTTTTTATTTCTGAGTACTTTCTTAGCTATTTGCAGATTTTCTATTTCCATATAAAATGAAGTACTAGTTTTTCCAGATCTTTGAAGTATGACAGTGGAGCTTTAATAGGGATTTCATTAAATCTGTAGATTGCTTTGGGTAGTATGGACATTTTAACAATGTTGATTCTTCCCAGCCATGACCATGGTATGTTTTTCTATTTGTTGATATCTTCAACTATTTCTTTTCTCAGAGTTTCATAGTTCTCTTTATAGAGATCTTTTACATCCTTTTTAGGTATACTCCCAGATATTTCATTTTCTTTGGCACTACTATAAAAGGAATAGAGTCCTTGACTGCTTTTACAGCTTGACTTTTGTTGGTATATATAAAGGCTACTGATTTGTAAGGATGGATTTTGTAGCCTGAGACACTGCTGTATTCCTGATCACTTCTAAGAGTTTTATAGTTGAGCTGCTGGGGTTTTCCAGGTATATAATCATATCATCTGCAAAGAAGGAAAGTTTGATCTCCTCTGATCCTGTATGGATACCCTTGATCTCCTTCTCTTGCCTGATTTCAGTGACTAAGACTTCCATTAAAAAGCAGTGGTGACAGTGGGCAACCTGGCCTGATCTGAGTGGAAATGTTTTCAATTTTACTCCATTCAATATAATATTGGCTGTGGATTTACTGTAGATGGTCTCTATCAGTTTAAGAAATGTCCTTTTTATACCAATTTTCTTAAGTGTTCTGATCATGAAAGGATGCTGGATATTATCAAAAGCTTTTTCTGCATCAATTGAGAGAATCATATGATCTTTGTTTTTTAATTTGTTTATGTGATATACTATATTTATAGATTTATGTATATTGAACCAGCCTTCAGATCCTAGGATAAAACCCGCTTGGTGGTGGTGTATAATTTGATGTGTTGATGGATTCTGCTTGCTAGGATCTAATTGAATATTTTTGCATCAGTATTCATTAGAGATATGGTCTATAATTTTCTTTTCTTGTGGGTCTTTTCCTGGTTGGGTATCAGGGTGATATTTGCTTCATAGAATGTGTTGGGAAGTATTCCTTCCTTTTCTATGTTTTGGAAATGGTTAAGTAATATAGGTACTAGTTCCTCTTTAAAGGTTTGGTAGAATTCTAATGTGAAGCCATCTGGTCCTGGACTTTTATTTTTGGGATGATTTTGTATAGTTGATGCTATTTCAGAACTTGATATAGGGCTGTTCAACATTTCTACTTCCTGGCTAAGTCTAGGAAGGTGGCATGCTTCTAAGTATTGGTCAATTTCTTTCAGATTTTCATATTTCTGAGAATAGTTTTATTGTAATTCATTAAGTATTTTTTGAATTTCTGAGGAGTCTGTGGATATCTCATCTCTGTCATTTCTGATTGATGAAATTAGAGATTTTACTCTCTTATTTGTGATTAAGTTAGCTAAAGGTTTATCTACTTTATTGACCTTTTCAAAAAAGTAACTTTTCAATTCATTGATTTGTTGTATAATTCTTTTTTTTCAATTTCATTTAATTCTGGTCTAATTTTGGTTATTTCTTTTCTTCTGCTCAGTTTGGAGTTGGAATGTTCTTCCTTTTCCAGTTGCTTGAAATGTCGCATTAAGTTGTTGACTTATCTCTTTCTGATCTCTTGAGGAAGGCTTGCAATGCAATAAATTTCCTGATTAGGACTGCCTTTGCAGCATCCCACAGGTTCTGGTAGTTTGTGTCTTTATTATAATTTTGTTCCCTTAAATCTGGTAATTTCTTTCTTAATCTCATCTATGACCCAGCTATCATTCAGCATAAGGTTATTTAGTTTCCATGTCTTTGTGTGAGTTTGTAGATTCCTGTTGTTACTGAGTTCAAATTTTAATTCATGATGGTCCAAGAAAATATAAGGAATAATTTCTATTTTTTTTAATTTGCTGAGTTAGTCTTCTGACCTAAGATATGATCAATTTTGGAGGATATTCCATGGGCTGGTGAGAAGAATGTGTATTCAGTTTTGTTAGGATGAAATGTTCTGTAGATGTCTGTTAAATCCAATTGTTGAATGGCTAATTTTAAGTCTGAAATTTCTTTACTTAGTTTCTTATTGGAGGAACTATCCAACACTGCCAAAGGGGTGTTAACA
>NW_003852410.1:12212677-12242501 GCF_000181295.1 Otolemur garnettii
TTTTTTGAAAGTCCAGTGGATATTTTCAATATATCCTTTTGTCATTGCTGAAATTGGGATTTGGTCAAAAGTTTCTGAGTGAGTTTACTTTGGTTGTAGAGTGTTGTGCTGGTCATCATTGGAGGATGGGTCTGAGAATATCCTGGAGAGCTGGTTTAGTTATGGCAAATTTCTTCACCATGTGAATGTCATGAAAGTATTTAATTTTTCCATCATAGATGCAACTCAGTTTAGCTGGATATACTATCCTAGTTTGAAAATTGTTTTGTTTAGGAGGTTGAAGGTAGATGACCATCTTCCTCTGGCTTGAGAAGTTTTAACAGAGAGATCTGCAGTCATTCTAATATTCTTCCCCTTGTGGCTTATGTCTGTCTGCTTGCAGTATTGTGTCCTTCATATTAACTTTGTGAAGTTAATTATAATGTGTCTGGGAGATGCTTTATTTGGATTGAGTCATGCTGGTGTTCTTAAACTGTCTGCTATCTGAATTTCAGAATCTCTTGCCATGTTTGGGACATTCTCCTCGATTATCTCTTAGAGTAAGCATCTGGGCATCTAGGCCTTTTGAAGCCATCTCATTATCTTCAGGAATTCCTATGAGATGAATGTTTGCTTTTTTGGATTATCCCACAGCTCTTGGAGAGAATGATCCATTTTTGTTTCCAATTCTCTTTCCCTTTGAGTACTTAGAAGTGTTCAAAAGCTTTGTCTTCAATGTCAGGAATCCTATCTTCTGTCTGCTCCCTTCTGTTACTGAGGGATTCCACTGTATTTCTCATACCTTGGTGGGCTGCAATTTCTCTTCTCAATGTGTCAAAATCTTTTGTGATTTTGTCTTTGAACTTACTGAATTATTGAGACAACTTTTGAATTATTCCTAGAATTTCTAATTCCAACTTTACTTCCATTCTGTTAATCTTATTTGCTATCCAAATTCTAAACACGATTTCTGACATCTCAGCCATTTGTTTATGAATGGGATTTGCTTATGAATGGGATCTTCTGTTGAGGCTACTTTATTGTTCCTTGGAAGAGTTGATCTACCCTGATTATTCATGTTGCCAGAGTTTTTCTGCTGTTTCTGCCCCATGATTGTTTTTCACGGTTTGGCTGGATGAACAGCAGGTAAGGTGAGATTGGATTGCAGTCTCCTGGGGTTGTCGTTAACCAGCCCGTTGCCAAGAAACTGGGACTGATGACTGCAGCTTTCCCCTATAGCTTTGCAAAGGACCCTTATAGTAGTACAGCCTGACTCTGGGGACCTGTTTGGTGTGGTGGGGCTAGGTGGCTCTGTCTTGTATTCAGCTGATCTCTGTCCAATCCCAGTGAATCAGTGACTCTGGGTTGAAGTCTCAGCTGTGGAGAAATACAAGCAACAAAGACATCCTGAGGAAAATCAAACCTTCCTACTACACCTACTACAACAGAACAAGGGTACTACCTTGGAAATCTTCTGCTTGGCCTAGTCCCATGGCTTGTAGGGTCTTGTAAGTGGACCAATGAGGGCTCCTAAGCCTGCAGGGTCTGTGAAACCAGTTGAAGCCTCTAGTCTCCATCTTGTACAGCTGTATCAACTTTGGGATTAACTTCTCACTCCTCAAATGATCTCCTATTGTCCATACAATATTTACCAAGATATATATACTGTTTTTTAGTTTGTTTGTTTTGGGTTTGGGGGTTTTTGCTTTTTTGGGTTTTTTTGAACTTCAATTTTTCTTTTTCTTTCTTTTTTTTTTTTTTTTTTGATACTTTTTCTAGTCTATATACCACCTTCCATTTTTGCTTTCTTTAACCAATAGAATTTTATTTTTGTTAGTGTTTCTTCCCCTATTATTTGGTTTTCATCAAATTGCACAATTAAGAAAATGCAAACACAAGCTATAGGCTTCAAATCAATGCCAAAAAGGAAAACAAAAATGTAAAAAATGTTCAAATAGATGCTTCACAATAGACAATGTGTAACTGGCCAATAATCACAGGGAAGGATTTCAATATCATTACATCATCAATAATCAAGCAACTGCAAAATAAAACCAGAGTGAGCTACCATTTTGTATCCACTAGAATGACTAAATTTAAAATGATTGTCAGTAGTATGTTGGTAAGCAGGTGAAGCAACAAACTTACATACATTTTTGTAGAAACTTAAAATATCCACACTTAACTGTGTACTGAAGACACATGAAAATGTGTCTAAAAATTACTTACTTCAGAATGTTTTATTATTTTTGCTTGTGCTATTTTTAAATTAAAATTATAATAATATTAAATAAAAAATTATTCAATGATACTATTTAAGGAAGGACTCTCATTACAGGTATAGAGACCACTGTAAGTGGGATCTGGCAGTTGGAGGAGAGAGATTTGATTCAACTCTGAATACATCATGAAAAGGTGAGAATTTTAGCCAAGGAGAAATGTAGGGGTGAATGGATGGAAAATTGCTGAAAAGAAACATCAGGGATGAGATTCTGGCTCAACCCACTAACAAGATTCTTGCTGAAGGCAGGTCAGGGTATGCCAGAAGATGAAGGATCCAATCTGAAATCCAGAACGATCTACTATTGAAGATGGGGTATTCTTGCAAAACTGACAGCAGAATTCTTTGCTAGGATGAAATTTTACAAGGAAGTGCACACATGGGTCTAGCAGAAGATTCAGAAGCAGATGAAAGTTTGACCAAGCCAAGAATTTTTGTCAGTAGTCAAAAACTAGGAACAGCCAAACACATTCCTTAGGAGAATGCTATAAACAACTTGTGGTGTATTCATCCAGTAAAATACTAGCCAGCAATAAAAAGGAACAAACTATCCATATGTTGGATGAACATCAACATTATGCTGTAGGAATAAAGCCAGACACAAAAGAATACATACTGCATGTGAAGCCATTCATGGGAACTCAAATAACTGGCACAACTAATTTGTGATGATAGAAATCCAAATATGAACAGTCACTGAGGGGACTGGCTGAAGAGAGGCAGGAGGGTAATTGAAGAGATTTGTTCCTTTGGGTGTACCCAAAAGTTAAAATTCACCACACTGAACATTTGAGATCTGAGTCTTTTATTACATGTGAATTATAACTCAACTTAAAAATGTCAATCGGGATTCTTTCACAGATATTCAAGAACCATTGTTATTTTTTAAAGTTCCATTATTAAATTAATTGATGCATACAAATTAGCTTTCCTCTTAGAAGGGTATTTTTGGTACTTCAACAACAAAATGCTCTATCTGGAACAAAGTGCTCTTATGATTCTGCCACATAGAATATAGTGTGATTATTGTGTCCCATTAAATATTATTATCTGGATAGATAATGTTGTGTAGACTAAATTACTTATGTCTTTCGTATTCATTCTGACAGCAGCACCAACACAAGTAATTGTATGTATCATTTCTTTAAGTGCTTGGAGAGATATCAGGCACTTGATGTGCACGTAGTCCTCACAATCATCTTCTTTGCCAGTGAAGACCAGGCTCAGAGCAGTTATATTATTTACTCAGGGTCACATGGTTTGAAGTCTGAGCCTGTTTTTGAATATGAGTCTGATGACACAGACATTACTCTATTCAGTATACAACACTGTCTCTTAGTTTGATGCCTGATGTCATTCCTTCAGTACAACAAACTTATCCTTACCTTATAATTGTTACAGACTGATGTATTAGTCAGGGTTTAATCAGAGATGCAAAACTATAGTACAGTTTACATATGCACAGTTATATGTTTATATAATACCAAGTAATAAAATTATATATGCATCTATAATAACTATCTATGTCTATTTGACATTAATCTCTGTAAGGATGTTGTAGTCTTAACATCTGATGCAGGCAGTTGGTAAAGGGAGGTGGATATGAAGTTGGGGAGATCTAGCATTCTGGCACCAAAAATCGCAAACCAGGGGTTATGGGACCGACTAGCAAACCCTGCAACAGTTCTTGTTGGCTGTAGCTCTAGTGGTGTGTGTGCCCTGCAAATGATAATACCCTTTGTCATGGAGCTAAACACACAAATCTGGCCCAGAGTCAAAGGAAGGAAAGGAAAATTCAGGAGAAAGATGACAATCATGGCTCCTACCTCAGGTGGGCCAGCCAACGAGTGATAGTGTGTCCAAATGGCTCCTGCTCCCTTTCTGCCTCTGAGCTCTCCCTTACAAACCTCTCATGTGGCCCTTGGTAACTGGAAATGTGAGACAGGATATTCTAGGTGATGCAGTTCAGCCTTGAGAAGTTGACATATTCCAAAGCTACTGTGAGTGAAACAGGCATGAATTCTGCTTATAATGAGATACAGACAATTAAAAATGTAATTGAGAATCATAAAGGGCATCATCCTGAGTGTCTGCCTTGCTTCACCGTTTTCTAGCTGTGTGAATGCAGGCAAGTTACTGGACTTCTTTGAACTAGAGAATCCTCATATAGAAAATAAAAATAATAACAGAACCTATTAATAACATTTAAAGCAAAAAGAAAGAATATGTTCAAAAAAATGAATTTAGAACAGTGTTTGACACATGATAATCAGTAAATATAATCATTATTATATAAGAACAAAAATCCTCGAATCATGAGTTCCATTTTTCACTTTAAATGGAAAAGTTTATCATTTAAAACATCTTATAATTTTAAACTTATAAAATTACAACAGAATGTACTTCTGTAAACTTAGTTCACACATATATGTGTTTTTTCAAATATTTTTAAAATTGCCAAAAATCTACAGAGATCAGTGAAAATTCAGTTTGAAATAGGCATTTGTCAAGTAAGTCTCAGTGCTAACAATCTGTCTAAAATTAGTCTATTACTGTGCTTTTCTACAGGATTTATAATGAGAATAGTGCTTTGAAATTTTATACATATATATAATTTTATAAAATTCTACACATGCAGCAAAATTATATGTATGCTAGAAAATATATAATATTATATCATATAATTATATGTAAAATATTGCTATACACATACAGTTTTTTCTGATCTATTTAACAATAATATTCTATTACAAAACCATTTGATTTGGGGCTGCTGTATGGAATTTTAGATGGGGGGATAAGAATGCTGAGTGGAGGTACAGCTAGATTATTTAGCACTCTCTTTGAAAGATAGAATCAAAGCAATTCACATCTTTATCGGCATGTCCAACCAGAACATCTCAAAAAAACCACTTGGTAGTCCACCAGACCTAGCTCCAAAGCAAAATTATCTGGTCAAGTGTGTAATTGTTCAGGAGAAGGGGATCTGCCTTTGTTTAACTACATACAGAATACTTTTATCAATGAAGAAAGTGAGATGAGCAAGGTCTCAAAATACAATGTTAATATGCAAAAACAAATTATGTTTCTATGTACTAGCAAAACCAAATGTTGTAATATATTTTTAAAATACAACTTCTCAAGGCCTTAAAAGCTAAAATGCTTAGAAATAAATTTGAAAATATAGATTAAAGACTTGTACACAGAAACTACATAATATTGCTAGTGTAATGATAGATGCCTAAATAAAAGATGAATTAAACCAGGTTTATACACCAGAAGACCAAATATTGTCAGCATGTCAGTTTTATCCAAATGGAAAAACATACCATGCTCATGGCTGGGAAGAATAAACATTGTTAAAATGTCCATACTACCCAAAGCAATCTACAGATTTAATGCACTCCCCATTAAATCACCTCTGTCATACTTTAAAGATCTGGAAAAACTAGTACTTCATTTTATATGGAAAAAGAAAAAAACCTTGAACAGCCAAGACATTACTCAGAAATCAGGTGGAATCATGCTACCAGACTTCAGACTATACTATAAATCTATAGTGATCAAAACAGCATGGTATTGGCACAAAAATAGAGAGGTAGATGTATGGAACAGAATTGAGAACCAAGAGATGAATCCAGACACTTCTCATCATTTAATCTTTGATAAGCCTATCAAAAACTTAAATTGGGGGAAAGACTACCTATTTAACAAATGGTGTTGGGTGAATTGGCTGGTGACTTGAAACTGGACCCACACCTTTCACCTCTAACAAAAATTGACTCTCACTGAATAAAAGATTTAACCTAAGATATGAAACCATACAGATTCTTGGAAAGAGTTCAGGGGAAACACTTGAAAAAATTAGCCTGGGAGAAAACTTTATGAGGAGGACCTCCAGGGCAATTGAAGCAATACCAAAAATACACTACTGGGATCTGATCAAACTAAAAAGTTTCTGCACTGCCAAGAACACAGTAAATAAAACAAGTAGACTGCCCTCAGAATGGGAGAGGATATTTGCAGGTTACATTTCTGACAAAGGTCTGATAACCAGAATCCACAGAGAACTCAAACTTATAAATAAAAAAAAGAAAAAAGTGATCCCATTTCACTATGGGTAAGAGACCTGAACAGAAGCTTCTCCAAAGACAGGTGCATGCATGGTCTACAGACATATGAAAAAATGCTTTTCATCTTTGATCATCAGAGAAATGCAAATGAAACCCAGTTTGAGATACCATCTAAGTCCCATAAGAGTGGCTCACATAACAAAATCCCAAAACTACAGATGTTGGCATGAATGTAGAGAAAAGGGAACACCTCTCCACTGCTGGTGGGACTGCAAATAAATGTGTTCCTTTTGGAAAAAATTGGAGAACACTCAACGATCTAAAAATTGACCTGTCATTAGATCCTGCAATTCTTCTACTAGGAATATATCTAAAAGACCAAAAATCACTTTGCAACAAAGATATTTGCCCCAAATTATTCACTGCAGCTCAATTCATAATAGCCAAGTCATGGAAGCAGCCTAAGTGCCCATCGACCCATGAATGGATTAATAAATTGTGGTATATGTATCCCATGGAATACTATGCAGCCTTTAAAAAGATGGAGACTCTGGTGGCACCTGTAGCTCAAGTGGCTAAGGTGCCAGCCACGTATACCAGAGCTAGTGGGTTCAAATCTGGCCCTGGCCTGCCAAACAATGATGGCTACCACCAAAAAATAGCCAGGCATTGTGGTGGGCACCTATAGTCCCAGCTACTTGAGAGGCTGAGGCAAGAGAATTTCTTAAGCCCAGGAGTTAGAGGTTGCTGTGAGCTGTGATGCCATGGCACTCTACCCAGGGCAATAGCTTGAGGCTCTGTCTAAAAAAAAAAAAAAAAAAAAAAAAAAATGACGACTCTACCTCTTTTATGTTTACATGGCAGGACATGGAACATATTCTCCTGAGTAAAGTATCTCAAGAATGGAGGAAAAAGTATCCAATGTACTCAGTACTTCTATGAAGCCAACTTATACTTACACTTTCTTATGAAAGATAAAAACTATAGCCCAGGATGAAGGAGAAAAATGGAGTGGGAAGGGAGGGGTGTGGGGAGGTTTGATAGAGGGAGGGTAAAAGGCGGGACCACACCTATGGAGCATATTGCAAAGGTACAAGTCAAATCTGTCAAATGTAGAACATAAATGTCTTAACATAATAGTCAAGTAAATGAGGCAAAAGCTATGTTGATTGGTTTGATGTACGCACATCAGATTGTATAAAAAAACAACACATTGTACCCCACGTATGCATAAATGTATTAATGATTCATGTGTATATGACTTAATTAATAAAAAAATTGACCTCTAGATTTAACATTAAATCAATTAAATATTGCTGCAGAATTTTTGGATGAATTGACAAGCTAATTCTAAACTTCACATGGCAATGTAAAAGGTCTAATTAAAACAATTTTGAAAATGAAGAACAGCACTAGAGAACTAGCACTATTTGAGTTAAGATTCACTATAAATCTACAGTGCTCAATAAATTAAAGTGAGGACAGGCATTGTGATTAAGAGAACAAAGATAGTCCACAAATAGGTATACACCTATATAGTCAATTGATTTTCTGCACAAATACCAAGGTAATTCAATTGGAAAAAACAACTTCTTCAACAAATGGTATTGGAATTATTGGATTTTCATGAACAAAACAAAATAATCTTGACCCTTACCTCACATGATAGACAAATATTAACTTAAAATAGACAATAAACTAAAATAGGGCAGCACCTGTGGCTAAGTGGGTAGGGCGCCGGCCCATATACCGAGGATTCAATCCCAGCCCCAGAAAAACTGCAACAAAAAATAGCTGGGCATTGTAGTTACAGCTACTCAGCTGCTCAGGAGGCTGAGGCAAGAGAATCGCCTAAACCCAGAAATTGGAGGTTGCTGTGAACTGTGTGACGCCACACACTCTACAGAGGGCGATAAAATGAGACTCTGTCTCTATGAAAAAAAAAAAAAAAAAACTAACATACAACAGGAAAAATATTAAATTTCCAGAAGAAACATAGAAAATCTTTATGCCCTTGAATTAGGCAATTTTTTTCTTAGATTAGATATATTAATGAAAAAACATAAAAGATGAAAAATGCTAAGTTGGACTTCATAAAAATTAAGAGCTTTTATTCTTCAAAAGACATTGTTTAAAAGAGAAGAGAAGCCACAGAATGGGAAAGAATATTTTCAAAACATATATGAGAAATGATATGTGTCTAGAATATAAAAAGACTTTAAACTCAGTAAGACAGCCCAATTTAAAAATATGGTCAACAGAACTGAACCAAAAAACCAAATATGATGTACAAATGAATGTAATAAGCATATGAGAATATGCTCAACATTGTTAGTCATTAGTGAAATTCAAAATAAAAATGCAGTGGAACACCACTGCAGACTGGCTAAATTTAAAAGAAGTGTCAGAGACTTGAAGCAACTGGAACTCTGATGTGTTGTTTGTTTCTAGAAATGCAAAATGGGACATTCCATTTGAAAAGAGTCAGGAAGTTTCTGAAACTGTTAAACATACATTTTCCATACACCCAAAGAATTGTACCACCAGGAATTGACACGTGGGAAAAAGAAATATATATGAACACAAATACTCATATACACTTGTACATTCATATTCAGAGGCGCTTTGCTGATAGTAGTAAAAATGTAAAAACTTTCCTCTCCATCAAATGGCAAAGAGCTATGTCTGTTATATGCATGAATACACTGACATTTAGAAATTTACTTCAATAAGCCAGGATGATAGATCCAGTGGAAGGCAATCGAGTGTTAAGAAGTACAGCTGCTAAGTGGGATGGACTTGGATTTGCACCTGTAAATAGCCCTTTACTAACAATGAGAAGATGGCCACCTAATTAATCACTCCCTCAGAACTTCAGTTTTCTCATTTGCAAAGTGGGAATATTTATATTACCTGCCTGTTGCTAAGAAGCAATATAGGATAAGCAAAGGGCATGATGCACTGTGAAGATAAATATTAGTTCTTACTATAATTGTTGTTTTTATTATTATTATATCTAAATAATTCCTGGCAGTGCATTTATTAATACATCAACATCAAATAATTTGGGGTTCTTTAAGATTTGTAAATTTAGAATTTTACTTAATCAGATACTGTAAATAAAGTCAGAAGGCTATAAGAATTAATATTCATATAAAATATATTAAATAATTCTTTTAGATCTAAATCTATCTAAACCTTTACCCAAAGAGTTTTCTAAAATTGCTAGATATAGAGAATAAAGAATCTTTGCTGATGAATGTTTTCTCTTATAATTATTTGTTATTCTATTATAAAACAGAATAAATGTTTTCTTGGAGATACACTTTCATATGTATTCTAGTTCCCAGGCTACCAGTCTTTTATCCAAGATGTGTCAGCTATGAAACATACCTGTTCCTCTAGTGAACTGAAAAAAATGGGATAGAAATATATTGTAAATGTCTTCAACATGAAAAAAAAAAAGACAATATATAGCTCGTAGAGATAGAAAGACCTTATTTTTCTCATAGAGAGATATATGACAGAGAAATGGATGACAGAGAGATAGACCTTACTTTTCTTCATGTAAAAATCCTCACTTGAAAATCAAATCCAGCAAACTGATATGCTGAAATCATTTTCTTTCCTTGGCAATCTTTCACTTAGAAACTAGATATGTCAAAGAACCATTTCTCTTTGGAAGCCTGAAAAAATCTTTTCCTTTAGCCATATACCTAACTCATCTAGCAGCATGAGTATTTGGTGAAAAATAGAGTTTCCCTTTGTTTCCTTGTTCACCTAAGCATCAAATCCATATTTCATTCTAGCTTGAATCTTTGTGATTAGACATTAAACATAAGTTTATTTCATCCTAGAGCTAAGTTTTAGAGACAAGATAAACCCATACTAAAGTAAGGCAAATACCAAAACAATCACCTCAAAAATGTTAACCTACTAAAATTAGAGTAGAAGAGGAAATTTGCTGACTATTTGTTACAAAATGAAAATGGTGGAGCTAACTTTTCTCCTCATCTCTTTACTGTCACTTCCAACTTCACTCAACTAGAGCTTAAGTGAATATCTGACATCTATAGTTAATCTTCTTTCGTATCAGATCAATATTCAAATATCAATATTATCAAATGATAAAGGCATTAAATATTACCAGATACTGGAGAAGGCATAAGTGAATGAAGAGCATTCCATATTCATGAATTGCAAGACTCGGTATTACAAAATCTAAGTCTTCCTCAAAATTCACCTATGTTATTAATGAAATCTCCCAATACCCTAGCTGGGTTTCATTTTTGTTTTGTTTTGTTTTGTTTTGGGGGGGGAGGAATGGTCCATTGACTCCAAAATATTATGGTAATACAAAGCCAAGAATAGTTGAGGAATTTTTGAAGAACAAAGATGGAGGATTTATGGTACCAAATGGCAATACTTACTATAATTAAAGCAATATTATAGGTATATATTGATGCCAAAATAGGTAAATATCTGTAGGCAGAAAAACATAACACATTTGATAATTAGATCCATACACAGGAGCATATAGTGGAGACCAAAGTGATAGTGTGATGCAGTATAATATAATTATCTTTAAATAGTGGTCTCAGTCTAGGAGTACTCACGTGGAGAAAATTATTTTTGTCTCCTTCCTTATAATTGACACAAAAAATAATTGCAGATCTGAGTGAGAAAGTGAAAATAGAAATTCACTAATAAGATAACAGGAGTATATCCTCATGATCCCTGGTAATTAAAGTCTCTTAAACAAAACTACAAAATATACTATGAAGTCAAAGAAATTAAATACAACTTCATTTATGTAATGTTAAAAATTGATAAATTGGACTTTATTTTATATGTCCACCATTAAGGCAGTGAAAAGGCAAACCAAATTTTAGAAGTGATACTTGCCATCTGACTTACATAGAGAATGTATTCAATAATCGAAATATGTATTTAATATATAAGATATATAGTATATATGTATATCAGTGAGAAATACATATCATTAAGAATGTATAAATAAGAAATTAGCAAAATACTTGAATTACCACCTTACCAAGAATATATTCAAATGCAAACATGTTCAGCCATCATAGTCATAGGAAAATTCAAATTAAAACTAAAATAGAATACAGTTATATAGCCAAAGGCTAAGACAAAAAACACTAAAGAATACCATGTTGTCTAGGACGTAGAAAACCTAGAGTTCCCATACACCAATGATGTGAGTGTAAAATTGGTATGCCACTTCAGAAACCTAATTTCCTATTCTTAGTTTTATCAATGCTTATCTTACAAACACTCTACTGCTCTGCAATACTGTGCTTTGGTACATATCCAATGATATGTACATAAATAAGGGTATGTACAAGAATGTCCATGAGAGCATTATTTGAAATTAGAAAATACTGGACATGATACAAGCATCCATTCACATTAGAATGAATAACCTATGGTATTGTCAAACATTGCACACAGTAACAAGGAGGAATGAACTACAATGATCCAAAATAGCACAGAGTAACCCCTAGGACTTAATGCTGAGCAAAAGAACCAGACAAAAGAATTAAATATGCAAAATTGATCTTGGTTCAAACCCAGCCTTGGCCAAAAACGGCAAAAAAGAAAAAAAAAAAAAACAGAAGACAAGGTAATAAACACATTTGGGGGTGATGACAAGGAAAAGGTGTAAGGGGATATTTTTGATGTGGATACTGATATTACAGATGTGTATTAACTTTGTGAAAACTTGTTAAAATGCACATTGTCTTTTTCTCTGTATGTAACTTTAAAAAGGAAACAATCATGCAAATTGAAAAAAAATTTTTTTCAAGGGATAAGATGGAATGAATAATTTTATTTTCATTTGATATTATGAAGACTATCTGAATGTGTTTTATCATATGCAAGTTTTATTTTTATTACTTTCAAGTTCATATAGACATTTATAAATATGGCCTTAATATCAACGTGTTGTATGACTGAGAAATCCCCGTTTATCTCATAGTTGTCACCCTGGGGGCTTGCCTTCAGCAGTCATAATGGCACTGCATACCACTTTCTCCTGGAAATGGCTCATTGATCAGGGCTGGACAATAGACATTGACCTGGGTCAACTTCTCTATCTCGCTGATTTGTAACAAAGTGACTGAGCATGTGGCTTGCTACTACACATGTGAAATTGAAAATCTGGCATGGATATACACTTGGAGAAATAGTTATTTGTAGAGATTAATGTAACAGACAAAACAATATGTCATCCAGAGGGGAGTAATCACATGGAATAGTTGTTTGAATGCCTGATGTCTTTCTAAGTGGTAATCACAGTCACAGTCCTTAGGCTGTCTAGTCACACACTCCAATAAAAAAGTATCCATTTCTGCTTATGAAAAGATATATTATCAGACATAGTATGAGCTAATTTGTATGATAAACTAAGAAAGCTGAGAGAAAAGGCAATGAACCAATAGATTTTTTTTTTTAAGATTAATATGAGGGTACACATGATTAGGTTTCATTGTTAGTATTTGCTAGGTAAAGTCTAAGTTGTAGTTGATGTGCTGTGTAGCCTTACATTGTGCCCATTAGGTGAGAGCTTACCCATCCCCATCTCCCCTCCCCTTTCCCCTCTCCCTCCTCCTTCCTACCCTCTAACTTGAATTTAGTTTTGTTTTCCTCTCATGTGGAGTGTAGTTAATCATCTATTGGTTTCACATTAGTATTGAGTACTTTGTATACTTGAATTTCCATTTTTGTGATATTTTACTAAGAAGAATGTTTTCCAACTTCATCAGGTTAATACAAATATGTAAAGTCTCCATCTTTTTTATGGCCAAATAGTATTCCATGGTATACATATACCAAATTTATTAATCCATTCAAGAGTTGATGAGCACTTGAATTGATTCTCCATCTTGGCAATTGTGAATTAAACTGCAATGAACAATCTACTGCAAATGTCCTTATGGTAAAATGAATTTTTTACTTTGAACCAGTAGATTTTGATGACAACATCAATGGAGTTTAGAAAAAGACTCTAAAAAGTAGGTTCTGCTTGGAGGCATCTCTGTATGGATGAGAAAAAGAGCAAGGTTTGGGGAGGAATTTAGGAACCATGATACAGAGGGTTTTGAGAGAGAGTTAAGGAAAGAAAGCAGGACAGGAACAGAGGAAAAGAGCTTGAAAGTAGGAGGAATAGAGTAGCATCAGAGAGAGCAGGCTCCATTGTAAAAGCCTTCAATGAATAACAGTGTGGTGGCCAGACAAAAGATTGCTATGAGCTCATAAGTTAGTATATATTATATACAGTTGTTTGTCCCTGTTGTCAAAATTGAAAACCCAACTCTTACAGCATATAGGAAGACAATAACACTAAAACATAAATATTAACACAAGCAAACAAGCACAAATTTAAAAAAAAATAAAAGGAGATATTCAGATGGTTAAAAATACAAAACTTATAAGCTAAATAGGTCAAATTCAGATGACCAATGAAAGTAAATCCAGATGGAAAAATTATTAATAAAAATGAATAAAACTGAATAAAAATAAGAGCCATAACCAATTGGAATTTTAGAAATAATGTGATCACCCATATACTAATTTGTCAAACACGATATAAGCCAATCGTCAAATGAGACAATCAAAAAGGGATCTCATTTGAAAGAATAAGCAGGAAAAGTTCACTCCAGGTCCCTACCAGGAAAGATAAAGTTGGAGAAATTTTTGTAAAATGTGAAAACTAGCTAAAAAAATGATACTTGATATAATATTATGAGACATGGCATTAGGAAAAGATCAGATAAAGAAAAGGGAGAAAAATAGTAAACATGACATTCTACGGATTAGAAATCAAGAAAACAGATAAAAGATAAATGGATTTAAAACACTTTGTAAGTCGTTACCAGATAATGAAGAATCTGTAGTAAATATGACTTTCAAATAGGATCTTGGGAATGCAAGAGATAAGTAGTGATAAACAGAAAGGTAGGGCAGGGGATGGACTTGAAAGGATAACTCAGGCCAAAAGACAAAGTCATCCTTCCCAGATGTCACTAAATCTTCTCCCTTGAAAGATTAAAAACACATCCAAATGTAAAAATATTTCTTAATGGGCTCTGAATGGTGAGGTGAAGAAGTGGGGAGCGGTTTAGTCCTTTTTATGACCATGGGCAAGTTATCTAGTGACTAAAGTTCTGTCAAAGCCTGAACTACTCAGAGACATATTTTCATCTGTTCATAAAATTGATGCCATTTGGTATTTCCAGACGACAAGGGATGTGTAGTCCTATAAGTATAATAAGAGGAATTGAGTTAACAGGACATTTATCTTAATTCACAGTCACAAATCTAATACAGTTATTTTCGAGGTGCTCCTTACCATAAAGTGGTCTCCCATTAGTTATTTCATGTGGATGTAGATTTATTCCCAAACGATGGGCCAAGAAAAAAACAAATGAACCAGAGAGAAAGACACAGTAAATAACTTAGAGCGGCAGTTCACAAAATGTGGTCCAAGAATTAACAGCAAGCACCACCTGGTAGCTTATTAGAAATACAGTTTTTGTTCACCTCCCTAGACCTTGTGCACTAAACCTATGTCCCTTCTTACGCATTTAAAAACAAAAATTGGGGCTTCTTGTCCAGGACATTGGGATGGTGGTCTCAGCAGCCTGTTCTGGTGACTCAATCCAGAACTGTAGTTCCAGCAAGAACTAAAAACCATTTCACACCTCCTACTTATAAATCTAAACACAAAATGGAAAGAATTTATAGAACAAGCCCGGGAAGCAGGATTGGTCATTCCTCCAGAATGTTTGGAGCATCCCATATATCTGGCCTGGACAGCTGGTATCTTTGATGCCTATGTGTTCCTCCAGACTCCAGAAGGTAATGCTCACATGTCTTCTCTTTCAAAGGAAGGACTGGAACAGAGAACTGAGCGATTGTGGAAGAAAGTGGCATCACAATTGTCATTCTGGAAAATAAAATATGATGCTAATTTTAAAATTAAGGACTTCTCTGAAAAAGTGAAGGATATCTTCTTGGAAGTTCACCTTTGTCTGCACAACTCAGATCAGACCAGCTTTATGCCTTTGTAACCGAATGGTGTTTCCTGTACATGGTCTGGGACATCAAATATAACGCTATCTGCGGGCGCTTTGTGGAATCTTTAGAGCAACCTCAGATGGTCCAGGTTCGCTATTTAAGTCTGGTGAATCAGGGCAGCTTGTATGGCCAGGTCACCATCTGCATCACACCTGCTAGTCTCTGGCCATCTATGACCAGTTTGGATGGTTGATGTATGAACAGGAAAATGTACCCAAAGATGTCCTGGAGTGTGTTGTGTTTGAAATGCACCTGAAAAACCCCTATGGAGCTGGAGAAGGCACGGCAAGATTGTTCCCTCATAGGCACTCCTTGAGCAGCCTACCCTCAAGATGGTGATGATCCCTGGCGCCCAGCTGAAACCTTGCAAAACCATGAAGAAACACAATGAGAGGCCTATAAGCCTCAGCTGGTCTGATGGCAAATGCAACTCCTGGGATAAAGTGTGGCCGATAAAGCTGCTGGGAGCTAGGAAATCATCAATCTCCATTGTATTCTAAGAGGAACTATCTTTGTTTTTTCCTGGCCTGCTTAAATCTTTTCAGCAGTCTTCAACAATCATGGTTGATGGCTGGGCCCAGGTGGGTGGCAGGGACGCTCAGCCATGGACCCTCTTCCTTTGAAATTGTATGTCTAGCTTCTGAGTCTAGATGAAAAGTAATATGTTTCAGAGAACATCTGATACCAGTTTTTCCCACAGCAGGAAGTGTAGGAACAAAACAGCAGCACTTTCTTTCTACTCACAGGGCAGAGATCAAAGTTTGAAATAAAACACTATTAGAGTATTGAAAAAAAATTAGTCTTATATAAGGATAGAATAGATGAAATCATGATGCTTCTGAAATTCTGGCACCTAATTACCAAATTTCTCTATTTAGCCATTGTAGTAAAATTTCATCTTTCCCCTTAAGAAAAATCTTTGAAAATAAAGAATTTACTTTATTATTATTTTATACTCATGTGTTGTTTAATAATAGGGCTACACTCTGAGAAGTGCATTGTTAGGAAACTTTGTCCTTGTGAGAACATGTGAGAGTACTTATGCAAACTAAGATGGTAGAGCCACTGTACACCTTCATTGCATGGTACAGCCCATTGCTCCTAGGCTAGAAGCCTACAAGGCATGGTCCTACACTGAATACAATAGCTGAACACAATGGTAAGTGTTTGTGTATCTAGACATAGGAAAGGTATAGTAAAAACATGGTAGTATAATCTTATGGGACCATCATCATATATGCAGTCCATTGTTGACCAAAACGTCATGATGTAGTGCGTGACTATATCATTTGAATTGTGAATAACAATTATAGTCATAATTTACTGGTCAATAGTTATGTACCACATTCTCTTCCAAGTCGTTTCAACATATTATCTCAGAAGTAATGCAAGGACAATAGTCTGTATATCACTAATAATATGCATACATCTTTCATATTAATATTCATGTATTTATTTTCACATGAATTAGAAAAAATATTGCTTACACTTATTTTTTTAAATATAAAGGTCAAAATATAAGTATACATAGTAACATTATATAAATTATCAGAAATATGTGACTAGGAAAGTTCACATGGAAAATAAATTCTAGGGGAAAAATTGCCTTTTGTTATTTAATCAAATAGGTATCAAGGATCAGAAAATTTCTATAACTTCTCTAAGATCTTGTGGCTTATATGTGCAACACTAACATTTAAACCTAGAGCATTATCCTAATTCATGTCCCATCAAACATGTGTTAATATAATTTATTTCTATCACTTTACTATGTATTGTATAATTATTATGTTAGATGTTATCTGTATATCATTTTGTAAAGCATGGGTTAAACTTTTTGAAATCCTTTCCATCATATAGTGTACATTTCTAAAAATGAGGATTGTGTCTGCTTGTTTTGTAAAATAAAATGAGCGTATAATAAAATCTATGTGTAGGTAGTATGCACCTATAAAAATCTATATAAGCAGCAAGAGGAGTAGCAAAAATCCTTAAATATGAAAGAATTTCTTGGCATATGGTGCTCTGCTAAGGAACCAAGAAATCACACAACATAGTATTTTTCTTGAGGGTGGGCAATCTTTGATTCCCATTCATTGTAACTGAGGAGTGAACTGTTGGGAGCAGAAAAATCTATGACTCCTGTTGCAAGGAATTTTCTGTTAGTGAAAGAGTGAATGGAAAGTTCTAGCACACATTGTAAGAAACTGAGTGTGTGTATGCATATGGTACATGTGTTCACAGATGCAATTGAAAGAGGTAAGAGCAGCGGAGATAATGAAGGAAGTATTAGAAATTATGTTCTCTATGGAAGAACAATAACTTGTGCAACTTATATGTAATTTCAAGATACAGAATTCCATGGCAAGCAAAAAGAGTGAATGATTGGCATGGGGAACTTGGAGACCAGACATGGGACTTCAGGCTTTCATTACTTATTGTATTTACTCATTTATTCAACAAATGCATAATGAATACTATTAGAGTATGTGCAAAGTGCATTGGGAGGCGCTGGAATATAAATAAATTCATGTTTAGAGTAAAACGAAATGGCTTGTCATGGTAGGGAGATCCTTGGAGAAATACAAATGTTGATGAGCTTGATCATAAATAAATATTTATAGATAAAGGAATTTGAAATGGGGAAATACTTGTGCCCACAGATAATGGTACCAGTCATTTTAAGAGTAAAAATAAATAAACGGCTGTGAGATAAATTATATGATGTTTCTAATATGAGACTTTGAATCCTAAGTGGACATTGGAAGTAATTTTAAAAGAGAAATGTTGCTCATACTCCCCCCAAAGCCTCTAGCTTTAGGTTTTAAGGTTACTCTTTCAGGAATAGCGTAAATCACACATATAACATTTTTTGCAGTAAACCTAGGCACATATACCAGTGAGCATGTAATATTTCTAAACATTTAGTTTCTTACATAAAATAATCATGGCTACTTTATCTGTTTTATCATCTGTAACATTAGTAAAATATTAATAATTACCTCTAAAGGCAGTATAGTTTTTTAGCACAATAAACTGAATAAAGATATAGTTCTGTGTCTAGCACATAAGTACAGTTCTATAAATGTTACATAATGCTATTATTATTTATTCCAGCTTATTTCAATCTATTTTTATTTTGTATGTGTGCTGAGAAACTTTGGAGACTGAGATCTATCAATTGCCAAGTAATTGAATAATTTAAAAATGTATTGATACATGAATGGGCATAGAATCCCAAAGCCCACAAAATCAATAAATTAACTTTAAGAGTAAAATTGACTAAGAATAAGGAAATTAAACATCCTTAGAACTTAAAAAATAAATCTTTATGAAATCAAAGTTATTTCATGATTACATAATGCCCGCTAATTTATGATAGTTTGCATGATGAAAATTTGGTGACATGAAATATAACTGAGAACTTTAGTTTTGACTCAGAAGGAGTAACTAGTATGAACTTACCCTCCTGCCACAAACAATTCAATAACTTGACCTAATACAGAAAATAATTTACTTTAGACATTTGGACATAAAGCAGTGCAGAACTGTGATCCCACAGAGAAGAAAAGAAATAGGGTGTTTTACACTGACACAGATTCCACCTAGAGCCAATTTCAGGACCAGGGCCCAGGAACTCAACCAGGAGATGGAGATCTCTGAAGAGAAGGAGACACCAGGAGGAGTTTGGAAAAACTAAATCAGCTGTGGGAGAGTACCAGAAGCAGGGAATTATATAGAAAAAGGGCTCCAATACTTTCTGCGGGTTTATCAAGTTTTCACCTAGAAACTAATCATCACTTTCAAAGAAACATTTCATCAGGTTAAGCTAAACAAAATGAAACACAAAGCAGCTGAAGGGGTATAAGCACAGCCTTACAGAACTCATACAGAGAAGCAAAATCTTGTGGGACATTGAGGTAACCAGCAGCAACAGCAGAGTCATGTTCAGAGGGAAGGTTACTCTAAACATGCTCTCAAAAAGCTCAAAAATAAGGCTTTTAAGAAGTAGCAGAGTAAAAAAAAAAAAAAAGAATTGATCAGAAAATAACTGCCTGACTAATGAAACTACTTCAATATATGCACAAAAGAGCAGAGCATAACACTGTGACCCACAATCACGAGGAAAGTTAGTCAATAAAAAAATAAGTAAACAAAGAACTAACAGAGATGATGGGTATACCAGAGAAGCACGTTAAAACAGAAATGGTAAATATCCTAGATATACTCAAGGACTTAAACAAAAACATTATTCATATAATGAGGAGATAAATGAAAGTATAAAAAAAGAACAAAACAAAAATTCCAGAGCTAAAAACACATTTTATATGTTAAATTCATTGAGTTACTTGTCATCTGAGGTACTAAATAAGAAAAGATCAGTGGACTTGCAGTAAAAACAAAGAAATTACCCAAATAAAGAATAAATTAAAGACTCAAAAATAAGAACACATGTATCTGTTTTCAGTTTTGACATATAAAGAGCTTCGTCCTGTATGGTTAAGAAAATGTTAAACTGAAAATCAATGACCTTCCTTGGACCTGTCAGTGAACTGACTTTGCAGGATAAATTGCCACCTCCAAATTTGGAGAGAAAGGGGAATAATGAAAATTGCAGCCAAGACATACTTCACATGGAGCAGAAGACATAGATTGGTGGGGACACGTTAATGTTAATTTTGAAGAATTACTGGAGGCTGAGTGTGGATTAGCATGAAAGTGAAAAGACTTTCTGGATCTCACTCTTAGGAAGTTTTGACGCTTTAGTGAACTCCAGGAACTTTACTGGAATCTCATGTTGAAGATCACAGAAAGACTCTCTCATAACTCTAAAAGAGAGAAGAAAAGATTAATCATTATGACGTATTCCGAGAAGATTGTCTATAACAAAGGCTTCAAGGGAGAAGACTATCAGAGCATTCTCTCAGCTAGGAGAATGTCTTTGATCCCACTCTGGCCCCTTCCATTCTTCCTCTCTCCTCAACAGGGAAAAATTTATATCACTATAGAAATACCTGTGAAGGTTAAAGCTCAGCCCAAAAGCACAGGCCCAAAGACTGAGATTTAATCCTGAGATTATGTAGTGCATTTCTTCCCATACACCTTGCCACCTCACCAAAAGGGCTCTATACAACAACATTCAAGTACAACTGACAGAGTAGTAAAACACAGTCTCTGAGGAGAAGTACTTGAGAAACCCAATGTCAACAAAGAAGATGTAAGAGGAAACTGAAGCCTCCTGCATCTATAACTACAGCAAATGTTAAACACAGCCCAATTTACGCAAGATGAACATATATCCTCACCTTAAAAACCTGTTTCCTTTACTTTCTATTAGATGATAGAACACACTCAGCTTTCAACAAGACAATATATGCATGATAAAGGGCAAGAATAAAAGCAATCTGAAGAGATACAACAATCAACAGAACCAGACATAGATATAATACATATACTAAAATTATCTGATGAGAAATTTTAAATTACTCTGATTAATTTGTAAAGGAAATGAATAAAATGAATAATGTGGAAAAACAAACAAGGCTTGCAGAATGATATCAGCAAAAATAAAGAAATAAAGAACCCCAAATTTTTTTTAGACAATTTAGTTTGTGAACTCATCCTAGAAAAAGTGCTACGTACCTCATTGCTGAGTACACTATGGTCACCTTTGATGTAGTCCTCTTGGGAAGCTGTGCACCAATGCCAGTGATTAGTGCACCCTTAAAATCAATTTTGGAACTCTTTTTTTGGAATGGCCATCAGAGCTGTCATCATACAAGGTCTGACAATTAACTTCATGAACTCATCTTAGAAAAAATACTTTGTATGGTGTACTATGCACTGATGTCTATGCATAGCTTCCCAAGAGGAATACTTTGAACGCAAACATACTGATACTTAGCAATAAGGTATGTAGCACTTTTTGTAACCTAATTATCCAACCTCATTAAAGTAACTTAAAAACTTATAAAAATTGTCAGAATCATCTTTTTCAGAACTCTGGAAATGAACCAAAAGCTTACCGATAATCAGACAGTGTTTATTCAGTTCACTGAATTTCACTCAGAACAGAAAGGTTTGCAATATTTTGACTTACCCTATACACACCCACACCTCTCCATTCCCCTTTTCTTTACTCCCCAGCTCACCAGGGGCCTTGAAAATAATAACACATGTTCTAGCTTCCAGTGCCCAAGGGAGCACAAATGACTTTATTTGCAAAGATTTGCTCTTAGTTTATCTGTCTGGAGACTCTATCAAAGATTGGCTTAAAAGGTTTGTTTTATCTTATCTAATTCAGAACTTGCCTAATGCCAAAACCATCCAGAGGACATTGATGGAAAACATGTACAGGAAAATTTGTTAGTCTTTGCTTCCTGAGACAATAACAACAGTAGGGGAAAGGAGAGCAAATAAGAATCTACCTACATAGTGTATAAGGAAAGGCCCAGAAATAAGAAACTTGGAGGAAGAAAAGCTTTATACATTTCTGAGATATTCCTGGGAATGTACAAGGTTAAACTCATGTGCAGAACTTGGTGTATGCTCAAAGAATACCTAGGAAGGCCATAAGATTGTATGTCTGACTGACTTTTAGGATCTGCACAAACACACTAAGGTAGAGTTAGAACTTGCCTGGCTGAGTGTCCAAAGTATACCCTAACACACATGGAGCCCATCTGCAAAGACTAGGAAATTTTTTGTTTAAGAAATATACAGAAATCTCTGTCCAGTCACTAAGTGATTGATAAGAAAACCCCAATTGCCAAAAATACCAAATAATATAGATTTTTAAAAATTATTTTTAAAAGTCACTAAACAAATGAACAATTATAACAAGCTACAGCAACAAATCTAGACAAAGGAGATGGATGTAATTTCCAGAGTTGCCACATTATAATATTCATAATGTTCAGTTTTCAAAAAATAAAATGAGGCATGGAAAGAACAAAGAAAAGATGGCCTATACGTGGGGAAGAATGATCAATAGAAACTATTTGTAAGAAAAATTCAGACATTTTACTAATAACACAGAGCTTTTAAATCATCTACTTTTAATATGAATAGAACTAAGGTAACTTTGTCAAAAGAATTGCAAGCATAAGAATATATTTCACAAGGTAGAAAATGTCGATAAGAAGATCCAAGACAGAAATTGTAAATAGTAACTGAATAGCAATTCTGGAGTTGAAAAGTACAATCACAGAAATAAAAAAATTCACTAGAGAAGCTCTAAAGATTTGAAAAGATAGAAGAAAAAAATAAGTTGATTGAAATCATTAGGTCTCAAAAATAAAAGAAAAAAATAATTTAATATAAATAAACAGAATCAAAGAGACTTGTGAGATACTGTCAAGGAAAGCAAGATATATATACAATGTGCCAAAAAGAGGGTGGAAAGGAACAGAAATAATATTTGAAAAAATAATGGCCCCCAAATTCCAAATTTGATAAAAATATTAATCTAGTATCTAACAATTCTAGTGAACTCAAGGTAAAATAAATTCAAAGAAATCCACACTGAGACACATTAAACTGTCAGAAATCAGAGACAAAAACTAAATTATGAAAATAGCAAAAGAGAAGCAACTTAACTTATAAAAGAGATTCTCTGTACAGTTATAAACATCTCATTAGAAACAATGTATATCAAATATATACACAACTGTGCCATGTAATGACATTTAAGTCACTGATAAACTATATTTATAATAGATTATAATGGAGCACATATACAAACTGGATATATCAGTTGATATTGCATTGCAAACCATATCGAGAAAATGATTGGTCTTCAGTAATGTGATCGGAGATTTGACTTTCTATATGAGAACATATACATGCATAAAAAATAGATGTGCAATATATGTGCAAAATAAACCTAAAAAATATAGGTTTGTGTAACTATACTCTAGAATGTTTGCATAATGACAAAATCTCTTAGCACCCATTTCTCAGAAACTATCCCCATCATTAATTAATGCATGACTCTAACTATGTAGGTATGTAGAAAAGATGGCATTTATGAATTTTGCTATGAAACTCATCTTTTTTTACCAGCTGACTTAGAAAACAAAAGTACAAATAAATAACTACAAATTTCTGCTCATGGGCATATGATGTATAAAGATGAAATTTACAATAATAACAGCATCAAACAGGTAGGGAACAGAGCTACATATGAGTGACATTTTGTATACTATTGAAATTAAGTTTGTATCAGGTCAAACTAGTTTGCTATAAATGAAGATGTTAATTATAATCCCCATCTTGTGTAGCCATTAGAAAAAACCTTCAAATAATAAAGTAAAAGGAATGATAACAGAATTGAAGTGTGATAATACTAGCTAACTACTGAAGACAAAAAAAAGGAAACAATAAAAAATTGAGAAACAAAACTATATGTTATGTAGAAAACTAATAGAAGGACAGCAGAAGTAAGTCCTTCCTTATCAGAAGTTGATTAAATTAAATGGATTACACTCACTGATTGAAGAGATAAAAGAATAAATACAAAATTATAAACCAACTATATGCGTACAATAGACTCACTTTAGATTCAAGACAAAAATATGTTGAGACTAAATGGATAGAAAAATATATTACATGCAAATTTCTATTACCAAAAGAAAGTTGGAGTGGTTATTAGACTTTAAGACACAAATTATTACAAGAGCAAACATTTATATAATTATAAAAGAGTTATTCTATCAATAAGATATAAAAATTGTAAACATAAATGCACTGAGAAACAAAGACCCACAATATACAAAACAAAAAACTAACAAGACTCAAGGAAGATATAGACAATAGAAGCAGTCTAATAATAGTAGTTGGGGATTTTAATACCCTACTTCCAGTAAAGAACAAAACATTTAAATGGAAGATTCAATAAGGAAATAAGAGACATGAGCAACAATGTAAGCCAACTAGACTTAGCAAATATCTATATAGCCCACCCAACCAGAATGAATACATATTCTTCTCAAATGAAAATTATCTAGAATATATTGTATGTTGGGCCACCAAATGAGTCTCAGTGCACTTAAAAATACTGAAGTCACATAGGGTATGTTTTCCAACCACAATTGAGCTAAGTTAGAAATAATCAATAACAGGGAAAAACATCCCAGAAAATTCACAGATATACAGAAATTAATGTAATCCTAAATAATCATTGAGTCTAAGAAATCAGAGGGAAAATGATAAAATTATAAATATATTACAAAAATAAAAACACAATGTACTAAGATTTATGGAAACTGGGAAAAAGGAAAAAGGCACTGATAAATACTATAAGATGAATGAATCTTGAAAATATCTGACATGAATTAATATACATACAAAAGACTATATACTGTGTTATACTTTTTATATGAAATGTCCAGAATAGATAAATCTATAGAGACAAAAAGTAAATTATTGTTTGCAAGTAGATGATGGTGAGGGGAATTGAGATTTATGGATTTTCCTTTTGGTGTCATTAAAGTCTTATGGAATTAGATACTCTTAATGTACAGGATTGTAAATATGCCAAAACCCTAATTATACACTCTAAAATGGTCAAAATGGTCAATTTTGTATTATATTAATTATACTGCAATAAAAATGTTAAACAGATGATTATTGTAAAGTAAAGATGAAATCTCTAAGGCAAACCAAAATACTATGACAGAAGTGAGGGGTGCTTTTCATGGGTTTATCAGTAGACTGGCCATAGCCAAGGAAAGAAGCAGTGAGTTTGAAGACAGGACAATGGAAATTAGCCAAACTGAAATGCAAAGAGACTAAAGAATGGAAAAAATATGAATTCATGATTTTAAAGTTTATATAGACATACAAATTGTTGAAGAAGAACACACTTCTGTATAAATGGATAGAATGACTTGACATTGATATGTAAGTTCTTTCTTATTTGATCTAATAGATTCATTGCAACTACCACTCAAAATCCCAGCAATTTATTTTGTGAATATCAACAAACTGCTTCTAAGCATTATATGAAAAAGCACAAAAATAGCACAGCCAACACAATACTGAAAAAGAACAAATACAGAGAATACAACTCCTCTAAACTTCAGGACTTAACTACAAAGCTGCAATACACAAGGTAGTGTGGTATTAGGATAAGGCGAGACATAGATCTGTGATATGGAAATGATTATGTAAATTATGAATATGAATTTTAAAAGGAGTTATACATACATATTCTACAGATGTTAAAAGGAAATAATGAGAAAAAATTTAAAAACATATATTCTAATATATATGAAAACTAAGATGAAAAGAATAAGCATTATGAAAGACAATTTTTTCCTAATACTAATATAGAAGAAACAGGGTGGGACCTGTGGCTCTCAAAGGAGTAGGGTGCTGGCCCCATATACCAGAGGTGGCGGGTTCAAACCCAGCCCAGGCCAAAAACTGCAACGACAACAACAAAAATATATAGAAAAAAACAAAAAATATGTATGGTCACATATTTATTAAATAAAATGAATTTTTAATCATTGCAACTCAGGGAAAAATTTATGCAAAAGTGGCTTTACTAGTTCTGCCTTTTTAGCTACAGGAAATATAAATGCATATATATGTGCCTATTATACACATATTCAGTACCTGGCAATGAGTTTGTAATTGATAAAGGGTAGATATTTGATGAGATATTGTTATAATTACTATAATTATCACAATTCTCTATGACTGAGGTATTTAGTTATGCAAAAAATATTGACTTCTGTCTTTAAAATAAATCTGAAGAACTAAGGTATATGTATTTTGCCATGTATAATGTACAATTTTTGCCCAAATTTTTGAGGAAAAAATAAGGGTGCATATTATATACAGGTATTACTACTCCATATCTATATAAATAATTTTTATTAAATCATAGCTGTATACATTTATGGGGTACGATGCATTTATGGTGTACAATGTGCTGATTTTATATACAATTTGGAATGTTTATGTTGAATTAGTTAACATAGACTTCGCCTCGCTTACTTATTGTGTTTAAGATATTCATACTCTACACTTAATAGATTTTACATGTAGTCTTGCAAAATATATCATAGGTGTGGTCCCTTTGATTATCCTTCCTCCAACCAACCTCCCCTCTGTCCTCCTCTCCCCTCCTTTTCCCTCTTTCATCCTGTTTTTAATTCTTTTATTTATGCTTATGTGTAAAAAGTATAATGTAGCAAGCAATCATGAAATTTGTATGCAAAATACCCTGAAATACTATAATCACTTTTGTTGAACTTACAACAAATTACAATGAGAACATTTTCAGCCAAGGAAGAGTGACATATTTCTCTTTGTTCACTCTAAGTGGGAGCTATCAATCTCACTGATATTTTTATTAAAATTATTGGAAAATCCCTTAGAAAATGTAGAAAAGATTTTTTTACACTACAAGCTTTGAACTAACAATTATGAAATATGCTATGAAGTGTGACAACAGAGCTCCTGAGACTTTGATCATCCTCCCACAAAAACAACTACCTAAATACAAATAATTAAAATTTTGAAAAATCAAAATGAAAGGGCTTTTTTCCTGAAAGTTTAGACAAAAACTTGGGTGTGCATTATATACAGAAGTACACTACATATAGCAAAATGCAGCATGTAAAACATTTAAGATAAAAATTCCTAGGTAAATTATTTTAGAAAATACACAATGAAGAAACAGTTATTTCTTATCTTATTAGGAAAGCATTATTGGAGTGGAGGCAAGATGGCAGACTGCAGCCAGCTTTTTGCAGAGGCTCCTGTCCGGAAGGAGACTTAAAGAACAGAAGTTTAGCAGCGAAGCCAATGGTTTGGAGATGAGCCAAGAGAAAAGAGTGAAGAACGCAAGTCATCCTTGCTGAGCTGAGCTGCAACCCCCTAAAAGACAATCAAAAGGTACAAAATCCACCACCAAGTGGATGTGAGTCCCCTTCCCCACAAGAAGGGTTCCCAGTTTACTGCATACAAACAGGCAAGCAGAGTTCAAACATCCTCCCACTGTATCCCACTGGAGAGATCCCCCTAAAAACTGGACCTCCTACCCCTACTAGGGTGCCACGGCACTCTCCTGCCAGGCATAAAACCAAAAAAGTGTATAAAACTATATATATTCTCTACCTACAACTTTGAACTCCCAGGATCCCCCCCCCCCAAGGTCTGGAGGTTTGTCACCCATGGAGTCCAGATTCTTGGGCACTTTCTTGAGAGGAGTGGAGGGGGAAAGGGCTTGTGCTGGTCTGCGCTGACTCTGTGGCAAGGGAGTGAGGAGAAGGCTGTCAGCTGACAGGGAATCATACAGGAGTTGCAGTATCCTGAGCTGCAGACCAGCACTGGCGGCAGTGGGAAAGGTTCACATCCCGGCTCGGCGCCTATAGCTCAACCGGCTAAGGCGCCAGCCACGTAGACCTAAGGTGGCAGGTTCGAATCCCCAGCCCGGACCCGCCAAACAACAATGATGGCTGCAACCAAAAAATAGCCGGGAGTTGTGGCGGGCGCCTGTGGTCCCAGCTACTTGGGAGGCGGAGGCAGGAGACTCGCTTGAACCCAGGAGTTGGAGGTTGCTGTGAGCTGTAATGCCATGGCACTCTACCCAGGGGGACAGCTTGAGGCACTGTCTCAAAAAAAAAAAAAAAAAAAAGAAAGAAAGACTCACATCCCCACCACCATTCTGAAGACACATCCTGTCTCTTTGAGCAATGAGAAGTTCTGGGATACATGCAGCTTACAGACTTACAGGGAGGGGCCATGAGTAGACTGTTATCTGATCATAATAGCACCAAGTCTTCAGGGGAATATAGCTGAGACAAAGGTAGTGGGCAGGCAGAGGCTGGAATTGACACCTGAGTGTAAATTCTAATTGCTTGTTGCCCAGGCCTGAGTTTTGTATCAGCTCTAGCAGCATCTGACTTGTAGAGGAATTCAGCCTTGCTCTTTCCTGTTCTGTCAGCAACTTCAACCAGGCACAGGGCTGGAACTGAGTGAACTGCCCGTACCTATATTAAACACCAAAGGTACCCCTGCCAGACTCAGACCTCTGGGTCACAGCCCTGTGGGATTACCAGTAACTAGGTGCAAGGTGGGGAAGTAGGCATCAACCTTCCCAGATTAATTCATTTGCTGGATTGGTCCTTCAGCCCTCACAGAGCATTGAAGCGAGTCATATCTGAGCTGCCAGCAGATCCCTCCTGTCTAGCTGCTGGAGACTTTTTGAATTCTCCCACCTGAGACCGATGCTGACTGGATTTGGACAATGGATTTGGACCCCTTGAACCAGGCAAATCATCCAAGGACTATCCCAAGTGGCAGCTTCGGTGTATGGTTGAGGGAAGGTTTGATTTTCCATGCACAATTGCTGTTTGTGGGGGGTGGGGTGACTTAATTGCTGGTATTTCTCCACAGCTGAGACTTCAACCAAGAGTGAAGGATTCACTAGGGTAGCACAGAGACCAGCTGAAAATAAGACAGAGCCACTTAGCCTCACCAAACCAAGCAAGTCTGTAGTCTTTCAGGCTGTAGCACCGGGTCCTTGACAAAGCTCAAGAGGAAAAGCCAAACAGGGTAAAATAATCATGGGGTGGAATCAGCAGAAAACCTCTGGTAATATGAATAACCAGAGTAGATCAAACCCCCCCCCAGAAAGGATATGGAAGAGACAACTGAACATCCCCTTCATAAACAGTTGTCTGAGATGTCAGAAATCGAATTCAGAATTTGGATTGCAAATAAGATTAATAGACTAGAGGCAAAGATAGAATTAGAAATTCAAAGAGCATTCCAAAAGTTCACTCAAGAATTCAACAAATTCAAAGACAAAACAACCAAAGATTTTGAAACATTGAGGCAAGAGATTGCAGCCCTCAAAGATCTGAAAAACATGGTAGAATCCCTTGGTAGTGGAGTACAGCAGGCAGAAGAAAGGATCTCAGACATTGAAGACAAAGCTTTTGAATGTATCCAAGCATCCAAAGAACAGAAATGGAAAGCAAAGATGGATCATTCTCTCAGAGAGCTCTGGGATAATTCAAAGAAAACTAATATTAGCCTTACAGGAATCCCTGAAGATGATGAAGTTGCTTCACAAAACACAGAGGCTCTTTTGCATGAAATTATGAAAGAAAACTTTCCAGATATGCCAAGAGATCCTGAAATTCAGATAGCAGACAGATTTAGAACCCCAGCACAACTCAACCTGAATAAGACATCCCCCAGACACATCATAATTAACTTCACTAAAATTAACATGAAAGAGAAAATCCTAAAAGCTGCTAGACATAAGAAAAAAAAAAAAAAAATATATATATATATATATAGGCTGGGTGAACTGGTCGAGAAAAAATGAGCTTATAAAGACATAGCAATAAAATGCAATTCC
>NW_003852410.1:12242521-12244430 GCF_000181295.1 Otolemur garnettii
AAAAAAAAAAAAAGAAAGAAAGAAAGAAAACCATAACCTACAAGGGGAAGAATTTTAGAATGACTGCAGATCTCCCTGCCAAAACCTTTCAGGCCAGAAGAGGGTAGTCATTGACTTTTACTATCCTAAAGAAATAACTTTCAACCCAGGATCCTGTATCCAGTTAAACTGAGTTTCATTTATGATGGAGAAATTAAATACTTTAATGACATTCACATGTTGATGAAATTTGCCATAACTAAAGCAGCTCTCCAGGAAATCCTCAGACCTATCCTCCTTAATGACCAGTGTAATCCTCCACCACAAAAGTAAACTTACTCAGAAACTTTTGATCAAATTCCAACTTCCACAGTGGCAAAAGGATTAAAAATGTCCACCAGACTTTTCGGCAACTTGATACCCAAAATTCTACCAGGCTTATCAATAATTTCTATCAATATGAATGGTTTAAATTGTCCTCTGAAGAGGCACAGATTGGCTGATTGGATGCAGAACCTCAGACCAGACATTTGCTGTATACCAGAATCTCATCTTACCTTAAAAGATAAATATAGACTCAGGGTGAAGGGATGGTCATCTATATTCCAGGCTAATGAAAAGCAGAAAAAAGCAGGTGTTGCAATTTTATTCGCAGATACAATAGGTTTTAAACCAACAAAACTAAGCAAAGACAAGGATGGTCATTTTATTTTTGTTAAGGTTAATACTCAATATGATGAGACCTCAATTATCAATATTTATGCACCCAAACAGAATGCACCTCAAATTTATAAGAATGACTCTAACAGGCTTGAGCAACTTGATCGCTCCTGGCTCCATCATAGTCAGAGATTTTAACACTCCTTTGGCAGTGCTGGATAGATCATTCAATAAAAAGCTTAGCAAAGAAACTTTAGATTTAAATTTAACCATTCAACTTTTGAACTTAACAGACATCTACAGAACATTTCATCCTAACAAAACTGAATACACATTTTTCTCATCAGTCCATGGAACATATTCCAAAATCAATCACATCTTAGGTCACAAGTCTAACCTCAGCAAATTAAAAAGAATACAAATTATTCCATGCATCTTCTCAGACCATCATGCAATAAAAGTGGAACTCAATAACAACAGGAATATGCAGACTCATACAAAAACATGGAAGCTAAATAACCTTATGCTGAATGATAGATGGGTCAGACACAAGATCAAGAAGGAAATTACAAAATTTTTAGAACAAAATGACAATGAAGATGGAGAAGGGCTGAGTTTTGTATCAGTCCTGAGTTATCAGGACCTCAGGGATACCGGAAAGGCAGCCCTAAGAGGGAAATTTAATAGCATTGCAAACTTTCCTCAAGAAAACTGAAAGAGGAAGTTAACGACTTAATGGGGACATCTCAAGCAATTGGAATAAAAGAACATTCCAATCTCAAACCCAGCAGAAGAAAAGAAATAACCAAAATTAGAGCAGAATTAAATGGAATTGAAAACAAAAGGATTATACATCAGATCAATAAATCAAAAAGTTGGTTTTTTGAAAAAGTCAATAAAATAGATCAACTTTTGTCCAACCTAACCAAGAAAAAAAAGAGTAAAATCTCTAATCTCATCAATCAGAAATGGTGAAAATGAAATAACAACAGATCCCTTAGAAATTCAAAAAATCCTTAATGAATATTACAAGAAACTTTATTCGCAGAAATATGACAATTTGAAGGAAATCGACCAATACTTGGAAGCATGCCACCTACGAAGACTTAGCCAGAATGAAGTGGAAATGTTGAACAGGCCTATATCAAGTTCTGAAATAGCATCAGCTATACAAAATATCCCTAAAAAGAAAAGCCTGGGAACAGATGGCTTCATGTCAGAATTCTACCAAACCTTTAAAGAGGAACTAGTACCTATACTACTCAACCTT
>NW_003852410.1:12245384-12252973 GCF_000181295.1 Otolemur garnettii
CATTTTAAAAATGTCCATACTACCCAAATCAATATACAATTTTAATGCCATCCCTATTAAAGCTCCAGATCTTTAAAGATCTAGAAAAATAATACTTCATTTTATATGGAATCAGAAAAAAACTCGAATAGCCAAGACATTACTCAGAAATAAAAACAAAGCAGGAGGAATCACGTTACCAGACCTCAGACTATACTATAAATCCCATAGTGATTAAAACAGTATGGTACTGGCACAAAAACAGAGAGGTAAATGTATGGAGCAGAATAGAGAGCCAAGAGATGAATCCAGCTACTTACCGGTACCTGATCTTTGACAAGCCAATTAAAAACAATGAGTGGAGAAAAGATTTTCTATTTAATAAATGGTGCTGGGCTAACTGGTTGGCGACCTGTAGAAGACTGAAAGTGGACCCACATCTCTTACCATTAACTAAGATAGACTCTCACTGGATTAAAGATTTAGACTTAAGACATGAAACTGTGAAAATAGTAGAAGAAAGTATAGGGAAAACACTTGAAGAAATCAGCCTGGTCAAAAATTTTATTAAGAAGACCCCTTGGGCAAATGAAGCAACATCAAAAATATACTATTGGGACCTGATCAAACTAAAAAGCTTCTGAAAAGCAAAGAACACAGTAAGTAAAGCAAGTAGATAGCCCTCAGAATGGGAAAAGATATTTGCTGGTTATGTCTCCAACAAAGGTTTAATAACCAGAATCCATAGAGAACTCAAACATATAAGCAAGAAAAAAACAAGTGATCCCATCTCAGGGTGGGCAGGGGATTTGAAAAGAAACTTCTCTGAAGAAGATAGGTGCATGGTCTACAGATATATGAAAAAATGCTCACCATCCTTAATCATCAGAGAAATGCAAATCAAAACTACTTTGAGATATTGCCTAATTCCAGTAAGATTAGCCCATATCACAAAATCCCAAAACCAGAGATGTTGGCATATATGTGGAGAAAAGAGAACACTTCTACACTGCTGGTGGGAATGCAGACTAATTCATTTCTTTTGGAAAGACATCTGGAGAACACTCAGAGAACTAAAAATAGATCTGCCATTTGAACCTGCAATTCCTTTATTCGGTATATATCCAGAAGACAAACATCACATTACAACAAAGATATTTGTATCAGAATGTTTATTGCAGCCCAATTCTTAATTGCTAGGTCATGGAAGAAGCCCAAGTGCCCATCAATCCACAAATGGATCAACCAATGTGATATATGTACACCATGGAATATTATGCAGCCCTAAAGAAAGATGGAGACTTTACCTTTTTCATGTTTACATGGATGGAGCTGGAAGATGTTCTTCTTAGTAAAGTATCTCAAGAATGGAAGAAAAATTATCCAATGTACACAGCCCTAATTTGAAACTAATTTATAGCTTTCATAGGAAAGATTTAACCTAATTATAGCCTTAGAATATGGGGAGATGGGAGGGTGAGGGGAGGGATGGGGGTATGGGTGGAGGGAGGGTGATTGGTGGGGTCACCTCTATGGTTTATTTTACAAGTGTACAAGTGAATCTTTCTAAAAGCAGAGTATGAATGTCTTAATAACTAAGAAAATGACAGAAAGGCTACATTAACCAGTTTGATGAGAGTATTTCGAATTGTATATGAAAACACCACACTGTACCCCTTGATTGCACAAATGTACACAGCTATGATTTAATTAAAATATATATATATTTAAAAAGAAAGCATTATTGAGATACAAAACCAAATAAAAGCTAATTAAAATAAAGGAAAATACTACCTGTTATGAATATAGATGCAAAACATTTTTAGAAAGTCAGCAAATGTATTGGGGCACTCTTTCTCAATGTATCTTTTTTTTTCAATTCTAAGAACAATTTCTTTTTTTCTACCAGAACACTTTTTTGTTGTTGTTGTTATTTCAAACCCTTGATCTCCAATCTATTGTCAGAACCTACCTAGAAAAATCTTTCATTCCTCAATATGTGGGAGATATTTAATTATTTAAAACTGTAAATCTGGGCCTATTTAAAAAATTGGCTAATTAAACTCCACTTTAGAATAGATTGGAGGGAAAAGCAAGATGGTGGACCAGAAGGATCATTCAGCTGAACTATCTTCAAATGACCAGGGGAAAAGAGAGAACCCAGCCATACCTGGCATGAGGACCTTGCCCAAAGTCATAGCTCAGCAAGCACAGTGAGGAGGTTGTGAGCTGGATATAGTATGTGATCTGGAGTGATGGAAATCTGTTGCATTAGGGAAGTGATTGAGACTTGCTGGCATCAACTGGTCCCCCAAGGAGGTCTAGCATGGGAAGAAGCCTTTCCAGAGTTTTCAGTTATTGGAGAAAACTGTGCATGGAATGGAAAGCTTCAAAGAGAGGGTGAACTCAAACTGTATACAGTACCCAGATTTGAATGCCAGTTGGAGTGGATTTGCCATAGGTTTGGTGGCTGGTGAGGCAGTTATACTGATAAGATCTCGGCAACCAGGGGGTTGCCACTGTGGGAAGGTCATGAGAACATTTTATCAGGGGCCTGAAGCATGACCATTATGCCTGTTGGGATCACAACTCCTTTCCTGGGATAGGCTGAGGGACTCCTACACCCACAGGAGTCAGGAGGCATGGTGAGACCTGCCACTGAAGGATTCTTCTGAGGATTAAGATTCTAACCCCTCAGGGCCTAAATGTACAGTAAACAATCAGGGGATCACTGAAGGCAACTAAGTTAGGAACAAGGACTATAGAGGTTGCTGGCTGTGTTCTCTGTGCCCTAAAAAAAAAAAAAAAAAAAAAAAAAAAAAAAAAAAAAAAAAAAAAAAAAAAAAAAAAAAAAAGAAAAGAAAAGAAAAGAAAGAAAGAAAGAAAAGAAAAGAAAGGAAAAAACAGCACCATCTGATGTCCCAGTGAGATATTACAACATATTGCCATCAGTAGCAAGGACAACTGGTTTTGGCCGCAAGGAAGAGTTTGGCTTTGCTCAGACTGAGGCTACTTCAAGACCTAAGCTCTGAGACAAGGTGATTTTGAGTAAAGGTAGAAGTGAGAACAAAAAAGAAGGACAAGGAGGTGAACAAGAAGAAAGAACACACAAGGAAGAACCAACAGAAAAATTTGAGTAACCTGAAAAACCAAAACAAAGGGACTCCCACAAGAGACCCTGAGGCAGCTACTGCAGAAAACATCCATAAATAATTAATGAATTTGACAGAAAGGGAATTTAAAATATGGATAGTAAGGACCATAAAAAGAATGGACGAGAAACTGGGAAGACAGAATCAAAATTTAGATGAGAGATATATGGAATGTAGAAAGGATAAGGCAGAGCTTAAGGAAATGAAGAAGACATTCAGGGAATGTAAAGATGCAGTGGAAAGTATCATAAATGGCTTAGACCATGGAGAAGAAAGAACCACAGAACTAGAGGATAAAGTGTTTGAGTTAACCCAGGTAGTTAAAGAGGCAGAAAAGAGAGAGAAAGTAGAAGAGGTACTTAGAGAACTATGACACTTCATGAAGCATTCAAACAAATGGAGAATAGAAATTCCTGAAGGGGAAGAAGACTGATTCAAAGGAATGGAAGCCCTACTGAAGACTACCAAAAATGAAAACTTCCCTAATTTAACTACAGACCCCAGCAAACTCCTTTCAAATGGATATTAAACCACAGGTCATCTCAACTGAAACAGAGCTTCTCCAAGACACATTGCAATAAATTTTTCCAATGTCAAGATGAAAGAAAAATTCTCCAGGAAGCCAGAAGTAAGTGCCAAATGATCTACAGAGGCAGAAGTATTAGGATGACAGCATACTTTTCAACTAAAACTTTCCAGGCCAGAAGAGTATGGTTCTGCACCTTCAACATTATTAAACAAAACAGTTTTAAACTCAGAATTCTGTATTCTGCTAAACTAAGCTTCAGAAATGATGGGGAAATCAAATATTTTGCAGATGTATAAGCACTGAGGAAATTTGCCACAACAAGACCAGCTCTACAGAAAATACTTAGACCTATTCTCAACACTGAGCCCCACAATGGACCACCAGCAAAGTAAATGCCCAGAAGCTAAAAGTCAAAATACAGCTTCCACAATGGTGCAAAGGATAAAGTTACACAATGAACTTTCACAAAAATAAGATGAACACATCAAAAGACAAATTAAAACTCAGAGTTAAGGATTGGAAGTCAATTTTTCAGGCAAACAGAATTCAAAAGAAAAGAGGGGTTGCAATTTTATTTTCAGATACATGTGGATTTAAAGCAACTAAAGTCAAAAAAGATCATGATGGTCACCTCATACTGGTCAAGGGAAAAATACAACAAGAAGACATTTCAATTCTAAATATTTACGCACCCAATTTAAATGTTCCCAGATTCTTGAAATAGACCTTACCTAGTCTGAGCAATATGATATCCTATAACACCATGATAACAGGAGACTTTAACCCCCCTCTCTCAAAGCTAGACAGATCCTCTAAAGAGAAATGAAACAAAGATATAAGAGATTTAAACAAGACCCTAAAACAACTGTGCTTGATAGATGTATATAGAACACTCCATCCCAAAGATAAAGAATATACATTCTTCTCATTGTTCCATGGAACATTCTCCAAAATTGATCATATCCTAGGACACAAAATAAACCTCAATAGAATCAAAAGAATTGAAATTTTACCTTGCATCTTCTCAGACAACAAGGCACTAAAAATGGAACTTAACTCCAACAAAAATGTTCAACCTCATACAAAGGCATGGAAGTTAAACAGTCTCATGCTGAATGACAGTTGGATGCAGGAAGAAATGATAAAGGAAATCACTAACTTCCTTGAGTATAACAACAATGAAGATACAAGTTACCAAAACCTGTGGGATATAGCAAAGCAATCCTGAGAGGAAAATTTATCACTTTAGAAGCCTACATTTGAAAAACAGAAAGAGAGAGTATCAACAAACTCACAAGCCATCTTATGGAATTGGAAAATGAAGAACAATCTAAGCCTAAAACCAGCAGAAGAAAAGACATATCCAAAATTAAATCAGAGATTAATGACATTTAAAACAAAAGAATCATTCAGAAAATTGATGAAAAAGGAGTTGGTTTTTTAAAAAAAATAAATAAAATAGATAAACCTTTGGCCAGACTAACTAGAAATAATAAAGTAAAATCTCTAGTAACCGCAATTGAAAGTGATAAAGGAGAAATAACAACTGATGCCACAGGGATACAAGAGATTATCTCTTAATACTACCAGAAACTGTATGCCCAGAAATTTGACAATGTGAAGGAAATTGATCAATTTTTGGAACCATACCCTCTGCCTAGACTTAGGAAGAAATAGATCTCCTGAACAGACCAATTTCAAGCACTGAGATCAAAGAAACAATAAAAAATCTTCCAACAAAAAATGCCTGGGTCCAGATGGCTTCCCACCAGAATTTAACCAAACCTTCAAAGAAGAGCTTATTCTCATACTACAGAAATTATTCCAAAAAATTGAGGAGGAAGGAATCTTCCCCAACATATCCTATGAAGCAAACATCACCCTGATAGCAAAACCAGGAAAAGACCCAACTAAAAAGGAGAACTTTAGACCAGTTTTACTAATGAATATAGATACAAAAATTCTCAACAAAATTCTAGTCAACAGATAACAGCTTATCATCAAAAAAGTCATATATCAGGAAAGCACCTGTGGCTCAAAGGAGTACGGTGCCGACCCCATATACCAGAGGAGGTGGGTTCAAACCCAACCCTGACCAAAAACTGCAAAAAAAAAAAGGTCATACATCATGATCAAGTAGGTTTCATTCTAGGGATGCAAGACTGGTTTAATATATTTAAATCCATAAATGTTATTCATTATATCAACAGAAACAAAAACAAAGCCCATATGATCCTCTTAATAGAGCAGGAAAAGAATTTGATAAAATCCAGCATCCTTTTCTAATTAGAACACTGAAGAGTTTGGGCATAGGTGGCACATTTCTTAAACTGATTGAAGTTATCTATGACAAACCCACAGTTAATATTTTACTGAATGGAGTTAAACTGAAAGCTTTTCCACTTAGTACTGGAACAAGACAAGGTAGTCCTCTGTCACCATTACTATTCAACATAGTGCTGGAAGTTCTAGCCAATACAATTAGGCAAGACAAGAAAATAAATGGCATCCAAATGGAAGTAGAGGAGGTCAAACTATCCCTCTTTAATGATGATATGATCTTATACTTAGTGAACCCCAAAGACTCAACCACAAGACTCCTGGAAGTTATCAAAAAATACAGTAATGTCTCAGGATATAGAATCAATGTCCACAGGTCAGTTGCCTTTGTATATGCCAACAACAGCCAAGGTGAGAGGCTAAGGACACAGCTCCCTTCACCATAGCTTCAAAGAAAATGAAATACCTAGGAATATACCTAACAAAAGAGGTGAAGGACCTCTATAAAGAAAATTATGAAACCCTAAGAAAGGAAATAGCAGAGGATATTAACAAATGGAAGAACATACCATGCTCAAGGCTGGGAAGAATCAACATTGCTAAAATATCTATACTTCCCAAATAAATCTACCTATTTAATACCATTCCTATTAAAATACCAACATTGTACTTCAAGACTTGGAAAAAATGATTCTGTGTTTTTAATGGAACCAGAAAAAAATCTGTACAGCTAAGGCAGTTCTTAGTAATAAAAACAAAGCCAGGGGCATCACCATACCAGATTTTATGCTGTACTACAAGGCCATAGTGGTCAAGACAGCATGATACTGGCACAAAAATAGAGACATAGACATTTGGAATCAAATAGAAAACCAGGAAATGAAACCAACAACTTAAAACCACCTAATCTTTGATCAACCAAACAAGAATGTCCACTGGGGAGAAGTCCTGTATTAAAAGACTGGATATCCACATGTAAAAGAATGAAACTGGACCTGCATCTTTCTCTACTCACAAAAATTGATTCAAGATGGATAAAGGACTTAAATTTAAGGCCTGAAACAATAAAAGTTCTCAAAGAAAGCATAGGAAAAACACTAAAAGATATTGGCCTGGGAAAGACTTTATGAAAAAGATTACCATGGCAATTGCAACAACAACAAAAATAAACAAATGGAACTTAATTAAACTGAAAAGCTTCTGTACAACTAAAGAGACAACAACCAAAGCAAATAGACAACCTACTCAATGGGAAAGAATATTTGCATATTTTGAATTAGATAGAAGCTTAATAACTAGGTTCTATAGAGAACTTAAATTCATCCACATGAAAAAAGCCAAGAATTGTATACATCAATGGGGAAGAGAGATGAACAGAAACTTTTCTAAAGAAGACAGATGAATGGCTAACAAACATATGAGAAAATGTTCATCATCCCTAATTATTAGACAAATGTAAATTAAAACCACCCTGAGATATCATCTAACCCCAGAGAGAATGGCCCATATCACAAAATTTCAAAACTGCAGATACTGGCACAGATGTGAAGAGAAAGCAACACTTTTACACTGCTAGTGGGACTGCAAATTAATACAACCTTTTTGGAAGGAAGTATGGAGAAACCTCAAAGAACTCAATCTAGACCTCC
>NW_003852410.1:12253258-12335184 GCF_000181295.1 Otolemur garnettii
GTGGGGGGTGGGGGAAGTTGAGAGCAGAGAGAGAAGGAGGTAGGGAGTGAGGGAAAGGAAAAGGAAAAAAAAGAAAAGAAAAGAAAATAGTGACTAATTCTCACATAAATTGGATTTAATTTTGACCAAAGTACATTATTTGAACAATAATTTTTAATTCAACTTGTTAGTATGTTGTTTAGGATATTGCATGCTCATTTATAAGTGAGATATGTTTGTAATTTCCCTTTATAATAATATATTTTTTCCAATTATAATATCATGTATATCCAGATGAAGTAGAATGATTTTGAAGTATTTCTTCTTTTTCAATTGTGCATAAGATTTGGCATGTTCTGTCTTTTGAAATTATCTTCTATTTTTATTTATAAATATTAGTTGTCTATTTTTTGAGACTTTGGAGGAAAAAAAAAGATGTTAACTAATGACCCCCTACTGAAGCTCAAAGTATTCTATGATAGACATGCTTTTATCTGACAATGTGAATGTTACTTTTTTGCATTATTATTATTGCTCAATATTGCATTGCAGCAATCATCTGATTTCTTTTCTGAATGTATTTATCTTTGTTCATTCTTTATGAGGTTTTTGTTTCTAGTCCTTATCTTAAACATTATTATTATTATTAAATTTTAACTCTTTTTAATTTTGTGAAGGCAAAAAGTGGAAACCAAATAAACACATGTATATGTATATAGAAAAAATAAATAAAATGAACATAACTCCACCACACTTATCAATTCTGTCAATAAATGTCAATGGACCAAATTCACCACTGAAGAGGCACAGGCTGGCTGACTGGATAAAAAAACACAAACTACCCATATGCTGTCTCTAGAAGATAAACCTATCCTTGAAGGACAAATCAAGACTCAGGGTTAAGGGATAAAAACCTGTATTTCAAGCTAATGGAAATCAGAATAAAAGGAGGAGTTGCAATCATATTTGGAGATATAAGCCTATTTAAAGCAACTAAAGTGAAGAAAGAAAAAGATGGACACTTTATACTGGTCAAAGGAACAATACAACAGGAAGACATTTTGATTTTAAATATTTATGCACCAAACTTAAATGCTCCTGTATTTATAAAACAGACCTTTATGGGCCTGAGCATTGTGATATCCCATAACACTATAATAGCTGGATTCTTTAACACCCCTCTGAAAGAACTGGACAGTCCTCTAAACAGAAACTACTCAAGGATACAAATGACTTAAATTTAACCCTAGAACAATGAGACTTATAGACATATAAAACACACCACCCCAAAGCTAAAGAATATACCTTTTCCTTGTCAGCCCATGATGCATGCTCCAAAGTAGACAGAAACCTAGGGTACACATCAAACTTCAACAAAATTAAAAGATTTAAAATTATACCTTGTATCTTCTCAGACCACAAGGCAATAAAGGTGGAACTCAAATTCAATAAAAATGTTCATCCCCATACACTTGGAAATTAAACAACCTTATGTTGATTGATAGTTGGATTCAGGAAGAGATAAAAGAGGAAATCATTAAATTCCTCAAACATAAAGAATGAAGATACAAGTAACCAAAACCTATGGGATACAGAAAAAGCCGTCTTAAGAGGAAAATTTACCTTATTAGAGGCCTACATTCAAAAAACAGAAAGAGAGTGCATTAACATACTCATGAAACATCTATGGAATAGGAAAAAGAAGAACTATCTAATCATAAATCTGGCAGAAGAAAATAACTGAAATTAAATCAGAGATTAAGGAATTTAAAACAAAGAATCACTCAGAAAATTATTGAAATAAAAAGTTGGTTTTTTGAAAAAATAAAATCGATAAAGCTTTGGCCAGATTAACTAGAAAGAGAAAAGTAAAATCTCTAATAACCTCAATCAGAAACAATAAAGGGAAAATAACAACAGATGCCACAGAGACACAAGAGATCATCTCTGAGTACTATAAGAAACTCTATTCCCAGAAACTTTATATGGAGGAAATGGATCAATATTTTGAATCACACTCTCACCCTAGATCTAACCAAGAAGAAATAGATCTCTTGAAGAGACTGATTTCAAGAATTAAAATCAAAGAAACGATAAAAAATTTTCCTCTCAAAAATGCCCTGGTCCAGATGTCTTCACACTAGAATTCTACCAAACCTTCAAAGAAGAGCTTATACCCATACTGCAGAAAATATTCCAAAACATTGAGAAGGAAGGAATCGTCAACACATTCTATAAAGCAAACATCACCTTGATAACAAAACCAGGAAAAGACCCAACTAAAAAGGAGAATTTCAGAGCAATTTCACTAAGGAATATATATGCAAAATTCACACTAAAATCCTAACCAATATATTATAGCTGCACATTAAAAAAATCATTCATCACAATCAAGTAGGTTTCATTCTGGGATGCAAGGCTGGTTTAACACATGCAAGTCCATAAATGTAATTCACCATATCAACAGAAGCAAAAACAAAGACCAAATAATCCTCTCAAAAAATACAAGAAAGCATTCAATAAAATTCAGCATCCTTTTCTAATTAGAACACTTAAGAATATAGGCATAGGTGGCACACTTCTTAATCTGATTGTAGTAATCTATGACAAACCCACAGCTAACATTATACTGAATGGAGTAAAACTGAAAGCTTTTCCACTAGGTCTGGAACCAGATAATGTTGTCCTCTATCGCCACTATTATTTAACTTAGTTTTGGAAGTTCTAGATAAAACAAGCATGCAACAGAAGGAAATAAAGGGCATCCAAATGGGGGCAGAGAAGGTCAAAATCTTGCTCTTTGCTGGTGATATGATCTTATACACTGAGAACCCCAAAGACTCAAACACAAGACTCCTAGAAGTGACCAAAAAATATAGTAATGTCTCATATAAAAATGAATGTTGACAGATTAGTAGCCTCTCTATATGCCAATAACAGCCAAGATTAGAAGCTAGTCAAGGACAAAACCCTTCACAGTAACTTCAGAAAAGAGGAATTACAAAGGAATATACGTAATAAGGGGGGTGAAGGAACTCCTACAATGAATATTATGGAACCCTAAAAAATAAATAGTAGAAGATATTAACAAATGAAAGAAAATATCATGCTCATGCCTAGGAAGAATCAACATTATCAAAATGTCTGTACTTCCCAAAGCAATTTACACATTCAATGCAATCCCCATTAAAATACCATCATCATATTTTCACAATTTGGAAAAAATAATTCTTCATTTTATACGGAACCAGAACAAAACCTGTATAGCCAAAGCAATTCTTAGTAATAAGAGCAAAGCCAGCAGTATCTCCTTATCAGTCTTTAAGTTATACTACAAAGGCCATAGTCATCAAAACAGCATGGTATTGGCACAAAAATGGAGACACTGGCATTTGGAACCAACTAGAAAACCATGAGATGAAATGAACATCTTACTGCCACTGATGAACAAACAAGAACATACACTGGGGGAAATAATCCCTATTCAATAAATGGTGCTGGGAGAACTGTATATCCACATATAAAAGATTGAAAATGTACCCACACCTCTCACCACTTACAAAAATTGATTCAAGATGGATAAAAGATTTAAATCTGAGGCATGAAAAAATAAAAATCCTCAAAGAAAGTGTGGGGAAAACACTTGAAGATATCAGCCTGGGGACAGATTTTATGAAGAAGACTTCCATAGCAATTGCAACAACAACCAAAATAAACAAAAGGGACTTAATTAAACTGGAAAGCTTTTGTATAGCTAAGGAAACAACAATCAAAGGAAATAAACAACCTTCAGAATGGAAAAAGATATTTGTATATTATTATTCAGACAAAGCTTAATAACTAGGTCTACAGAGAACTCAAATTAATGAACAAAGAAGGACCCCACAATCCCATATATCACTGGGCAAGACACATAAATAAAATATTCTCTAAAGAAGACAAACAAATGACTAAGAAACATGTGAAAAAATGCTCATTGTCCGTAATCATTAGAAAAATGCAAATCAAAACTATCCTGAGATATCACCTAACACCAGTGAGAATGGCCCTCATTACAATGTCTCAAAGCAGCAGCTGCTTGTGTGGTTGTAGAAGGAAGGGAACACTGTTACACTACTAGTGGTACTACAAACTAATGCAATCTTTTTGGAAGGAAGTATAGAGATTCCTTAAAGAGCTCAAATTAGATCTCCCATTTGATCCTGCAATCCCATTACTTGGCATCTAACCAGAAGAAAAAAATCCTTTCATCATAAGGACGTTTGCTCCAGACTGTTTATTGCAGCTCAATTTACAATTACCAAATGTGGAAACAACCTAAATGCCCACCAACCCAGGAAGGGATTAGCAAGCTGTGGTATATGTATACAGTGGAATACTATTCAGCCATTAAAAAAATATAGAGACTTTGCATCTTTTGTGTTAACCTATGAAGAACATGGAACATGTTCTTCTTAGTAAAGCATTATAAAAATGGAGAAGCAAGAATTCAATTACTCTATTCTAATATGAAGGCAGTAGATGAGCTAATACAAGGGGGTGGGGAGGGAAATGAGCAAGTAGGGTGAGGGGAGGAGGAAAGGGGATATGGGTCATGGTATATGGCACACTGCTTGGGGGCAGGACACCATTATAGGAGAGACTTTAACTAACAAACATAATCAGTGTAGCCTAACTCTTTGTACCCTCAATGAATCCCAAACAATAAAAAAAAAAATACATAAACTCTGCTTTGACTATAAAAAAAAGTTAGCAAATAAAGCTAGCAACATATGAAATGAATATGTATCATGGCCTATTGAGATTTATATTAGTAATCAAAAATTGCTTCATCATTAGGATATTATGAATTATATTTTCAGAATATTGAAGGAAAACCATAGATTATCTAAAAAGTACATAAAAACATTTGATAAAAGTTTACATATATTTATGATAAGAACTCTCAGAAAATGAGGAACATGCAGGAGGGATGGAGAGAAAATGGATGGTTGAAAACCTAATAATGGTACAATAAACACTATATGGGTGATGGACACATGTTTATACCTGTGACTCATGAATCACAAAAGTGATCCATATATCCAAAACCATGTGTAGCCCATTAATATTTTGAAATTAAAGAAAAGCAAACTAGGAACATATCGGTGTTTTCTCAGTGTGATAGAAGCATGTATGAAAAACTTAAAACATTATCACATACCATTGTAAGAAAGTAAATGTTCTTTCTGAGAATGGGAGCAGCGTGGATATGGTTGCCATCTCATGTCTGTTTAACAAGGTACCGAAATTCTTGGCCCATGCAGCATCACAAGAAAAAGAAAAAGAGGTATGTGATTGAAAAGGAAGAAGTAAAAATGTCATTATTTTGGAGGACATAATTAGAAAACCTGAAGAAATATTTCAAAAAAATAATGAACAAATTTAGTAAGGTCTCAAGATACAAGATCACTATACAGAAAATGAATAGCACTTCAATATTTTATAAAATAACAATTGAAAATAATTTCAAAATATCATTTACATTTGCCTGATAAAATATCAAGTTCCTAGGGACGATTGCAATGAAAATATAGCAATATCTCTACAATGAAAACTATAACATTTAAAGAAATTAAAGAAGAGCTAAATAAATATGGTGATGCACACTGTTCATGTTTTGGAAAATTCAATGCTGTTGAGATATTAATTCTTTCCTAATAGATGTAGCATTTCAATGTATTCATTACCAAAATTTTCCCATACTTTTTTGGGAAACTCGATAAGTGCTAAAACATATATGGAAATATCAAAGACCTAGCATAGACCAAAAACAAATTTAAAAAAAAAAAAAAAGAAAAGAAAGGCAAATTCAAAATAAGAGCTGAGTTCCCACCTGATTTCAAAATTGGTATACAGCTACAGTAATCAAAGTAATCAAGATAGTGTTGTACATATCAGGGGAGATAAATAAATCAAAGGAACAGAATATAGAATTCTGAAGCAGACCCATTGGTAGATAGCCTATTGAATACTGAAATATTCACAATAGTGCCTCACCTATTTCAGTATAAAAAAGGAAAAACTTCTTTAACAAACAGTGCTGGAATAATTAAATATCCACATGGAAAACCAATGAACATCAACTGATATTTTTTTCTATATCCTTAATACCCAAAAAACATTTATGAGAGCTCATAAATCACATGGAAAAATGAATTTGGATGAATCTCAAAGACACAATGAAAAGCTCAATAAGCCAGGTGCAAGAGAGTACATACTGTATGGTTCATCTTACGTGAAGATATAAAAGAGGCAATATTGATCTCCAGCTTCTGAAAGCAATGTAGAAGCTACCTGGAGGTGAAATTGGGAGGAAATGAGTACAAAGATAAATCTAGGAACTTTGTAAGGTGGTGGCTAGTATCTTTGATTTATGGTGGCCAAACAAGGTCACACATTTTTCAAAAGTCATACACTGTACCCTTAAGTGGGTTGATTTTATTGCAATATATAATTATGAATCAATAAATTGATTTTAAAGAGTCTTCAGTGTTTAAACTTACAATAAAGTTAATAAACAAATTGCATTTCAATCACAAGATCTTATAGAAAGGACAAATCTTTTGATTAAATCAGGAAGTTTCAAGGACATAGAGAAAACCTTTTTTTTTTTTTTTTTTTGAGTTGGGTTTGTCTCTTATATGCCAGAAAAATAATTTTGTATTTTCAGATGGACAGATGCACTTTCTAGGAAATAGACATGTAGAATCATGTACTGCAGGTGAGCATTTAAAGAGTTCATGTGGTATTTCAGTCATTCCTCTTCAACATAATCCACTTTATGTGTGTTTATGCAGAAACTCACATATGGACTGGGATTGAGGAGGGTCAGAGGGAGGGAGAATTGACAGGGAAAGAGAGAACACTTTAAAAAGAATTGGAATTTAGACATGAATATGCAGTATACATTGCTTGTTAATCTGTATCACAATGCTAGGTAAATGTAGCGTTCTCTGTGCTTATTTTTCATACAATGTCTATCCTAAGTCTCAATAACAATCTACAGGAAATTAGTATACTCCTATTAGTATAAAAGGAAGTTTGTTTCTTTGTTTGTTTGTCTGTCTTTGAGACAGAGTCTCACTATGCCACCCTCAGTAAAGTACTGTGGTGTCACAGCTCAAAGCAACCTCAGACTCTTTGGCTTATGTGATTCTCTTGCCTCAGCCTCCCAAGTAGCTGGGACTACAGGCACCACCACAATGTCTGGCTATTTTCTTTGTTGCAGTTGCCATTGTTTAGCTGGCCAGGACTGGGTTGGAACCGACCAGTTTTGGTGTGTGGCCAATGCTGTAACCACTGTACTATGGGCACAAAACCTATAAAAGGAAGTTTTAAGGAAAGAAGCAAATATGGGTGAGATTTTTAAATTTTCAACGTGTGTTTGATTAATTCACTTAAAAGCAGTTACTGAGCACCAATTATGGTTGAGAGACAATGCGCATTAGACACAAAGTGCAAAACCTCGGTGTACTTTCTTCAGTCACTTTAGGAGGTTCACAGTAAGGCTAAATAATATATGTCAGTGTTTAGCTGACATGTGGGAAAAAGCACTTGATAAATGTCAGTGATCCTGGTGGTGATAAAGATGACCATATGAGATTGTATGGTGGTGTGGTGCTCTTTCTAACTTCCCAAGAGTAAGATATTTAAACTAAATTAAATTACATTGGTTTCCTTTAATTTATCCTTTAATAATATAAAGCATAATGTTAAGGTACAATGAAAACGTATTTGTGGACATTAATTCTGTGTCCTGGTCCTGAAACATCACTGTATTTCTTGATCACCTCCTGGAGCCTTGTTGTTGAAACCCTGGGATTCTCTAAGTGTAACATCATATCTTCAGCAAAGACCAAGAGATTGACTTATCTGTCCTCACTTCATTTGAATACCCATAATTTCCTTCTCTTGTCTGATTGCATTGACTAGAACTTCCAGCAGTATGTTGAATAACAGTGGCAATAGTGGACATCTTTGTCTGGTTCCAGTTCTCTGTGGAAATGCTTTCAGTTTTACTCCATTCATCATAATATTGTTTGTAGTTTTGTCTATCAGTTTAAAAAATGTCCCATCCAAGCCTATTTTCTTAAGTATTCTTATCAGAAATGGATGCTGTATTTTGTCAAATGCTTTTTCTGCATCTATTGAAGAGAATCATGTGGTCTTTGTTTTTGCTTCTGTTTATGTGGTGAAGTATTTACATATGTTGACCCAACCTTGTGTCCCTGAAATAAAGCCTGCCTGATCATGATGCATAATTTTTTAATGTGTAGCTGAATTCTCTTTGCTAGGATCTTATTGAATATTTTTTGTGTCAATATTCATTGATAATGTCAGTCTATAGTTTTCCTTTTTTTGTTGGGTCCTTTCCTAGTTAGGTTCTGCAATATAGGTACAAGCTCCTCCTTGGAGGTTTTGTAGAATTCTGGTGTGAAACCATCTGGTCCAAGACTTTTCTTTTTTGGAAGCTTTTTAATTGTCATTATAGTTTTTGTGCTCAATATTTATCTGTTCAAAATTTCTAATTCTTTCTAGTTGAGTTTGGGAAGGTTATGTGATTCCAGGTATTGGTTCATTTCCTCTATGTTTTCAAATTTCTGGGGATAGAATTTCTTGTAGTAATGAGTGATGATCTTTTATACCTCTGTAATATCTGTTGTTATTTCCCCTTTTTCATTTCTAATTGAGGTTATAAGAGATATTACTTTCCTATTTCTAGTTAATCTGGTCAAAGGCTTATTAATTGTATTAATCTTTTCAAAGAACTAACTTTTTGTTTCTTTGATTATCCAAATGACTTTTATGTTCTCAATTTCATTTAATTTTGATCTAATTATGGTTATTTCTTTTCTTATGCTAGGTTTGAGATAGGGTTGGTCTTCCTCTTACAGCTCCTTAAAATGGCCAGTTACGTCATTGACTTGCTCTATTTCTATTTTCTGGATTTGGGTGTTTATAGGTTTGTGACTTGCTCTATTTCTGTTTTCTGGATTTGGGCTTTTAATGAGATAAATTTCCCTTTTAGGACTGCCTTTGCAGTATTCCATGTGTTTTGATAGCTATGGCTTCATTAAAACAAAAATCATTCTGTTTTTACAGGCATTCTGTTTTATATGTCATGTAAATGTTCATTTGTTTCCTGAGAGGACACTTGAAGACATCCAGAAAAGGCCAAAGCAATGGCCTTTGAGCAGAGCACTATCATGAAGATTTATATTTTTGAAATAAAAGGTATGAAAGGTCTGCCCAAGGGAGGAGCAGAGAGAAAACAGGATACATTTAGAAAATATGAAGTATCACACATGTTTATGGTACGGGGTTCAAAAAGGGATTTTTGCTGCTATAATAACTGATAGCTATAAATTCCTGACATTACCTATTTATTAAGTGCTTTTTTTTGCGTTAATTAATATAATTATTTTCCCTGTCTGCCCCTTTCTCTGTTAACTAATAGGACCAATTTCTAACAGCAAGTAAAGGGCAGTATTTGAGGTCTGACCCCAAAACCTCTATTGGAAGGCTTGAAAGGTATAAAGAAATGTCAGGGCTGGTAAGCACTCTAAATATTTAGGACAAAATTGAGGGCAGGTGTTTATTTCTGGCTGGGTAATGCACTTTAAAATTAAGTCAGGGAGAAATGAAGGCTTGTGCATGCTCTGGAGAAGAAAAAATTAGTAGAGTTCTACTTTAAACAACTAAAAATTTATATAACATTTCAAACTATATCTGATATTGAAGCATATGTTGTAGTTGCAAAATCTGCCAAGGACAGCTGTAAAGTCAAATACTTTTTCTTATTCGACCTGACAATTAGCACAAGCTCAACCTGTTCTTTGGTTTCTAGCATTTAACTCTTGCCCTACAAAATGACCCTTTACTGCTAAAAGTAGCTCTCTCTTATTTCAATTTTTATGTTTTATCAAACTATGATGGCAGCAACAAATTGTCAATTTATAATCAAGGTATTAAAAAATACTGGGTACCAAAATCTTTTTTTAAGTTAATAGCTTCCAAATATTAGCTATTAACCAGAACTCTCAAGCATTGCTGATAGAAGTGTAAAATGATTCAATCATGTCAGAAGTTCAGCAGATTCTCAAAAAGTTAACCATATTTGAATTCTGTGACCTAGTAATTACATTTCTGAATATTTACTCCAAATAAATAAAGCATACATGCACAAAAATGACTTGCATAAAAATTGTGACAGATATTTATTCACAATAGCCCCAAGTTAGAAGCAACCCAAATATCCATCATCAGAGAATGGATAAGCAAATTGTGATATGCTCTGACAATTGGATATTACTCAGGAGTAAAAAGAAACAGATAATTAATATGTGTATAAGCTCAAAAGCACGTAGTACATCTAAGATGCTAGACACAGAATACAGTTTGATTCTATTTATAAGAAGTCCTAGAACAGATAAAACTAGTCTATGGTGGCTCGGCACCTATAGCTCAGGGGTTCGGGTGCCAGCCACATACAAAGGAGCTGGCAGGTTCAAATCCGACCTGGGCCACCAAACAACTGTGACAACTACAACAACAAAGTAGTCAGGCATTGTAGTGGGCACCTGTAGTCCCAGCTACTTGGGAGGCTGAGAATGGCTTAAGCCGAAGAGTTGGAGGTTTCTGCAAGCTGTGATGCCATGGCACTGTACCAGGGGTGACCAAGTAAAACTCTATCTCAAAAAAAAAAAACAAAAACAAAAACAAAAAAAGCCATCTGTGGTAAAAGAGATAAGAATGTTAATACCTTTTTGATGTGAGGAAGGACAGGTATTGACTAAGAAAGGTCGTAAGAAAAGTTTCTGGGAAGATGAGAAAGTTCTATGTCTTGATAGGGCTGTGGATTATATATGTCCGTGCATTAGTCAAGATGCACTGAAATTAAGATATGTGCTTTGTAGCTTATGCACAATTTAAAAGTTTGAACTATTTACTATAAAATCCCTTTGAAATTAACAACTTTAAAATGTCAACTACTAAAGTTCCTTTGGAGTATACTTTGGAGTCAACACACACAATGAGTTGCATATGCTTTCAAGTGCCCATAAATTTGGATAAGGAATCATCTTACTTAGTAATGTAAATATTTAAAATATCTGAAATATTTTTAAAATAACTAAGTGAAGATCAAATTGCAGAATATGTGTGTGTGCATGTGTGCACATACATGTATGGTATCTAGTCAGTAAATTCATTCATTCATAGAAATCTTCATTGAATAGGTGAATAAAATCTGAAAAGATATACACCAGAGAATAATTGTGACCTGCTGGGTTGTTAAATTTTAATTGAGTGTGAGGTACCAATTGTGAAGTCCCAAGTAAGCAGAGGTCAGGAAGGATAAGATGTATTTCATGTTCAAATATTTGCCTTCAAAAGTATTAATTTGTATAAGTATAATAATTTCTAAAAAAGAAAAATTTTCAATGTTTATAAACAAATTATACATCTATTGATTATTTAGCAAAAAATAACTTTTTTTTCCATGTACACATAAACATTCACACACAGAGAGATAATGACCCAGAATATTTTAAATAATGTTGTCATTTTGTAATTTTCAGTTAAATTCTGTCTTTCTGAAATCAATTCTCAGCAATATTTCTTCATTTGTCTTTCAAAATAGGGAATGTACTACTCTCCTTTCAGAATACAGAAAAAATATATATTTCCTACATGAATACTCCTTTTAGATAGAGGTAGCTAGTTTCTCAAAATCTCCTACAATGAATTAGAAATTACATTCAATAAAATGAATTCTACACTTAGTGAGTTTTGGCAAATAGGTACACCTAGGTACTTATCACATTCAAAATATAGGCTCTCTGCTGCCTCACAAGACCTCGGTACTTTGCCCAATCAATACCTATCCAACTCCCAGCCTATTCACTATTCCTTTGTCATTGTATATCAAGGGGTTAAGTTTGCAGTGTCCATAAAGCATCAGGCAATTGTCATCTCCATTATAATCAAGTAAGACAATTGTAACTGATAAGAGGGAAAAGCATATAATCCAAAAATACTTCCCTCTATTACAACTTCTGTGTTCCGCCTCTACACAGAAGTGTGGCACAGGAAAATGGTGGCAGCTGAATCTGAGCACAGCATATGTCAATACATTTGAACACTTCTTTCTCTGTTCACAGTTCTTCAGTTTATGATATTTCATCCAAGTATACTGTGTACCATAACTTATATGCATTTATCCACATTGTACAAATAAAATAACCTTTTTTTGTCTCCAGTTGCTTAAAATTTCTTAATCCTGCTGTGTTAGCTTGAGGGTGGTTGGTAAGGACCCAGGAAGAGACAGAAGATTTAAGCTAGTATTTAATCAGCAAATTTTGTCAGAGAGATTTGCTTGTAACTCCACTGAAGATCCTTCAACCTCCCAGATATATGAAAACATAAGGTTCTTTCTACTAATTCACTTCTCCAGAGCAAGTGATATAGAACCAAGACAAACAAGAGAAATTGAAAATAAAATATTTTCTTGCTTCTTCCAGAAAGTCTGTGTAAGAATCTTGCCATATGGATCCTTAAAGTTTACATAAGCAGCTGGGAGTACAATTAGTTACGGACTTAGCGATTCCTGTTTTGAAAAGCCTGGCTGGGCTGGATGCAGTGGCTCACAAAATTGGGAGAGGCTAAAGTGGGAAGATTGCCTAAATCCAGGAACTCAGGACCAGCCTGGGCAACAATGCAGGACCCCCACCTCCAAAAGTAAATAAATAAATAGAAGAAGAAGAAAAGAAGAAAAGAAAAGCCTGCCCATCTACCTTGTAATGACTCTCACTTTGGTCTGTGGATGCCTCTCTGTTATCAAACATTTGAAAAAAAAAATGCTCCCAGGATTAAGCAAATGAAGGTTACTAGCATGTAAAGGACTACTGCGTATGGTCGTGAAAAGTCTTCCTGTGCACAACTTTGGGGGAGAGGGTTCTCCATAGATGATAATGTAAATAGTGTCCTCTAGAGTTGCACAGTGCACAACCTATACTACCACACATGGTGGCCCTGAGCATATCTGCAGAATTTTAGAATAGAAAATGATGTACAAATCACTGCCAATTCTCCATTCCATTTTACAGGGTGTACCAAGTTCTTTACTGCCTCATGTTTCGCTTCACTGAATTGCAACTTTATGTAGAAATTGTGTAGGATATGAAAAATACAGTATTTTCCTCCTGAATCCTTCCAAACAGAATATTAATGTAATTATTGTAGAGGCCCTCTCTACCCAAGTGGGGATGATAGTCATGAGCTTTAATGCACATGCCATGAAACTAAGCCAGTTTCTATAGCTCTTTGTGATACTATTTGCATTTTAAAGTGGCATGAAATGCTGAAATGCTGACCATACTACAGACTTAACTTTCTTAGAGTTTTTGAAAATATATACTTTCTCCTCTATGAGGTCCATTTAACTACACTTTTACTTGTGACAGATGCCTTACTATTGTCCTCTCCTTTGGACTGTACAGTCCTTGAAAATATTTAAATACCCTTTTCAGCATTTCCTGTAATTTCTAAAATCCCTCAACATGTTTTTGAATGACTAATTGAGACATGGATCAAGGTACATGTGTTCCAGTATCGCATTGATGAAATGGGCCATTATCCTGTTGTAATAGAATAAGGCATTACTACAAAATTTATTAATTATTGGATACTGCAACTCACACTCATGAAGACTTCACTTTTAAAGGGGAGAAGAAAACATGGCATGTGAAGAAAAACGACTATATTCTAGATTTGGTGATTGAATTATTAATAATTGAAAACAGATATTACTGCGAAATTAAGCTGCCAAATGTATACTGCTTTTTATTTTTTTTGTATCACAACATCAACAAACATTATAAATGTATCTTTTAGCTATCAACATTCCTCTATATTATTCTGTCTATTAGGCAAAACACATCAGGGCTAGTTACTGACTTTAAAATATTCCGTTAAAATTAAAGTGGGTTACTGTAGTCATTAGAAGTAATGGAGATTACCATATGTCTAAGTGAATCATGTTTTATGCGTTATAATTTCAAAAAGATCAACTGCTATTTATACAAACTCATTTTAGACAGCATGCCTCAAGATAGGAAAAAATCAAATCCACCCAGTATAACTCACTGTTTTCATTCCAGCACAGTGACAATATTTAGAAAAGCAAAACCTGAGCCTCCTGGCAGCATTCTGAAGGTTTTTCCACATGGGACCAAATTAGATTATATACTGCGGAAGATGGATTATTCGATGAAATATAGATAAGGAAAGATCACTCTGCCCTTTTACTTGTGATTCTCATAGGTAATCGCGGCTTCTCTAGTAAATATGTCTGTGAATTCTTGTTCCCTCCCACATTTCATCTCTGAGTGCAATATAATTGTCCTGCAAATATATTTATATGATCTAACATTTATTGAGTGTTTACCATAGTCCAGGCTTATGTAAGTGCTTTAAATGCATTTTCTCACTTAATCTTTTCCTCAGTCCTATAAGTAAATATCTTTAATATCTTCCCAATCGCTCTCATTTGACAGATGGGCAAAGTGAAGCCCTGAGATTAAAAGATTGGCTTACCCAATATCACATAATTAAAAGTAATGAAGTCAGGGCTTGGATTAAGTATGAGCCAATGTCTTAACCTTTGAATCATTCCTTTGAAAGAGCCTATATATCTTATTGCATAATCTTTTGCTGAAAAAATATAACTGCTTTGTAACTCAACAGGAGTTATGAAGTAAAGAACAGTCAAATATGCCACTTTTGCATTAAAATTACTTTGAGGTGAAGGTGATTGAGAAGAAGATACAAGAAAAGAATCTCTTCCCTTCCCTATCAAACGGGGCATAATTTTGTAAAGTTTCTCTCCCTGCTCCACCCATCAGAAAGGACAGAAGTTAATGACTAGCGATAACTCCCTGCATAAATAGCCGGAAATGGCACCAAAGGAGTCTATAGAACAAACTAGTAAAACTAGCTTTTACCTACCATTAGTTTCCCCACATATTGGCCTTCCCACCATTCGCTGCCTCGAGAAACTCCAGAGTCCTTTTCTTTGCCTTGTCACCTCTCTAAACGTTTGTTTTTCCTTTGTCATGATGCTCTATGAGCCCCAAGTTCTAATCACCAGTTCTAAGTGTTCACTGTGCACAGAGGCTTGTACAACTCACAGGTTAGTAATCCTGATGGTTAGTTTTGTTAGTCTGCTTTTGTTTAGTCTAAATTACAGGGCCCTGACCATGACCCTGAGATGGGTAGATGGGTAGAGAGAACATATTATTTTCTCTCCCCCTTATGAAAGCCGTTTGCAAGTTTATCTTGAGGAAGAAAATCATATGCTTAGATCACAAAATTCTTTTGTATGTTTTCACATGTAGAAATTGGGAAGATATTTCAGAGAATGTGTATTTTGACTAGGAAATATATGTGCGTAATTAGGAACAGACACACACACTGGAATTGGACAATGAAGAAAACAAAAGATACAGTTACGTTATCTGGCTACAGTACACTTTATTATAAAACTCTGGTCCTTGTTACATTAGAGACTAGTGGTAAAAACTCTATGCTAGAGGTATTGCAGTTTGGTAACTTTTTTCAAGGAGATTGGGATATTACAGTCAGATATCAATTATATAAAAGAAAATTTCAAATTTTCAGAAGCTTTCAATTCTAACTTGTTATTTCATGAAATTAGGTAAATTATAATATATAATTATCAAATAATTTCTTTGAGGATAATTGTCAGATTTGGTATCTTACATTTTTTCATCGACTATATTGTTGGCACGAGTCACAGACATTAGAACACCAGAAACATTCTGGCAACAACATACAGTCCTTCATAAATATTATCATATATCCACATGCCAAGTTATATGAAATTGACATAGGGAATTTGCCATTTGGTAAGCTAAACAAATTGATATCCAAAGGCTCTCATTTTTATAACAGGAACACTGTGTATGTTCAGCACTTGGATAACAGGCATGGCTGATGTTCTAACAAGAGAAGGAATAGAAAACCCTACCAATGAAGCTGGCCAAGAACTGAGGAACAGATGTTAATCCAAGCAAGGACTTGCTCTCATTGTCTGATGATGGCTGTCATCCAAATGTGGACTGTCGAAAGGCCAAGGAGTCTGAATAATTGTGACAAGATAACAAGAAAAAGAAATGGAGGGGGAAATATGATAAAATTGGAAAGACACACAATGGATGGCAAAAAGCTAGCTGGTAGTCTTCTCCATTGGAGATGTGAAGAGACTAAGAAAAATGAATTGGATAAAGTGAAAGAAATAGCCTCAAGTTAAAAAAAAAAAAAAGTCATAAGAAGAGTGTTCATATGATAACTGGCCCTTGAAAGTTTCCAAAACACATTGCTGGGGCCTTTCTTTTAATGGCCATTGAGAAACTGATGTTTACAAAGATGACCCTGTTTTGGGGGGTCTGGCCAAATAATGCACAGTGTGGTCTCTTTCTCAACATGGAAAAGAAAATAATACATTTGTAGAAAAAACTTTCATTCATGTGGATGAGGTTGTAATGTATGCCAATTAGGAGAAAATTCTCAGCTTCATAAAGTCTCATTGGTTCCCAATTTCAGGCAAACTTCACTTGCTCACCACATAACTAATACAGCAGAGTGGAATTCTCCTGCTGAGATCCGGATCTCACAGTGTGTCATTTAGACTTTCCGTAATTTCACCATTTCCTCCACTACAAAAAAAAAAAAAAAAAAAAATTATGTGACTGAAGAGAAAGTTCTTATTTTTAGAGAAATGTTCCTGGCATTTTTGACCACATAGTATGTAGAAGAGTTATGTTTTTCTTACTGATATTTAACCCAAACAGTAATGTGTATAGGTAATAGTCCCTTATATATATTTTAAATGACATTTTAGGATAAAAGCAGAAAAATATTACATTATTAAATCAAAAATAATAATTGACTGGGGGGCCAAAGCAGGTGGATCACATTAGCTCAGGACTTCGAGACCAGCCTGAGCCAGAGCAAGACCCTATCTCTAAAAAAATAGCCAGGCGTTGTGGCGGGCACCTATAGTCCCAGCTACTCAGGAGGCTGAAGCAAGAGAATCGCTTAAGCCCAAGAGTTTGAGGTTGCTGTGAGCTGTGATGCTATGGCACTCTACCAAGGGTGACAAAGTAAGACTCTGCCACAAAGAATAATGATAATGATAATTGAAAGTCCAGACTTTCTCTGATTTTTAAATGATTTACCCGTCAATAGCCACACTTTCTTGCTCATGGAAATTGACCAAAACACTAGACGGATAGTAGCCACCAGGAATAATCTGAGGTCATCAAGAAGGATTCTTTCCTTCCTTATGGCACCAAAAATGTACAGGAAAATTTTTCTTTGTTCCTTAATTTTTTGTTCTTAAGAAAATTGCTAGGTCAGGTATGGTGGCTCATGCCTGTAATCCTAGCACTCTTTGGAGGCCAAGGCGAGTGGATCACCTGAGCTCAGGAGTTGGAGACCAACCTGAGCAATAGTGACAGATATCCCCATCTCCGCTAAAAATAGAAAAACTTGCTGGGCATTGTGGTGGGTGTCTGTCGTTCCAACTACTTGGGAGGCTAAGGCAAGAGGATTGCTCAAGTCCAAAGAGTTTGAGGTTGCTGTGAGCTGTAACGCCATGACACTCTACCTCCTGCAACAGTGAAACTCTGTCTCAAAAATAAAAAGAAAATTGCTGAGACTTTACATGCCATGTGCGTGGTTTGGCATGGGAGAGGAATCAGAGGGAGCGATAAAGACCAGCAACCAGAAGGAGGAAGAGAAACTGGAATTGTGACAGGCACCCAAAGGAACCAAGGCAGGTGTTCCTTCTTTACTATCCTGCTATGTCTCTCCAGTCACACTGTTAGGCAATCAATTGTACTTCAATCGTTATAATCACAGTGGTTGGAAAGCCTACCTGCCAGGGAGGCAACAGCAAGGCAAACAGAATTGAATGAACAGAGAAAATGACATCATTGTTGTAAACCAACTTGAATAAGCTTTCAGGGTAGTGGAGATGAAAATCAAAACCCTAAGTCACGCTGGAAGGCATTACAAAATAGATACGCCAGTTTCACAAACCTGACTTAAGGTATTTGAAATGCCAAAATGAGCTATGGCATCAGCTTTTGATTTTCCTGCTGATTATCTTACAGGTATTATGCAGTAATTGGAACAAAACCTTCCTTTTTCAATTGCAGCAGATGGTCTAGCTTTTTTTTTTTTTTTTTTTACTGCTGATCAGTAAATGTTCATGTGTAAAACTCCAAAGGTGTGATATTTTCAGTATAGTGGTTTTCAAACATAAGAAAAATTTTGCCTCTGTTGGAAAAGAAGTAATTCTGAGAATAAAAATGAAAAGCTAATGCTTGTAAAATTATCGTATTTCACTACAACTATGATACCCATAATTAATGATGATAAAACAAACCAATAATTTATGCTGTACTGAAAATGAGGAAAAGTTTCCGATTTGATTGATGGTAACATTTTTTACTACTGCAGCTAGAATTTTTATTTTAAAACACTGCAGAGTTCTTTTAAAATGTAGCCGACATTTTTAACATGTCACTGTGGTGTACACATAAAAAGGGAAATAAAAGCCAAATAAATTGGGTAGAGTATTCTCAAAGCATCTTCACACTCAGAGTATGAACCCCTGAATGTCTTTTCTACTTGGAATCGTCTGCGTCCGTGTTTTTTTACCCCACACAATTTCCTCTCCCGCGCCATCAACAGCACTGAGGATATAGTATTTCTCAAAGCACTGCTCCTTTGATGGCTCCAGACTGTTTTGTCTCCTTTTCCCTAAGCTGTGGACATACTTTCTGCAAGTTCTGACTTGGTATTTTCTTGATGTTACATGAGGACTTCATGGAAGGCCTCAGACCATGGCAGGACACAGATTCTTTCTTTAGTGGGTTAAGTGACATGTGAACTGAAGGGCAATGGCTACTCATTGTGCCATCGCGAATGACATCCCACTCTGGGCTTAGACAGCCATTGCTAACTCTCATTTTACCTGCTGCCCTATAGGCAATTGTTATATCCTATAAACTCATAGAACAGTCTGTTTGCAGGGCCACCAAATCTGGGAAAACATGTATTTCTTTCTTTTTCTTATAATTTTTTATATTTTGAAGGAATTTATTACACATGACAAGGTAAAACTTCCATGTTTATAATATACATATTTTCCACATTTCCTGTGCTTGATTTTTACCGGTGGTAACTTTTTTTATATGTGATTTGTTTTTAGCAGAAAATTGAGAGGGTTAAACATGAGGAACATCAGCAAATACAGGTAATTGTTCATTATGAGTATATTTCTAAAGTTGTAAAGTGTAATACATTTGCAATCCACACTTGTAATGTACATGTTTAGTCTGCTGAACGGTAATGAAATTGACATCATGGACCTGCCAACCAGGGTGAGAAAGTGAACACTAACAGAGTCAATCTATTTTCTAAGAGATAAATGCATTTTAAACATGTAGTTAATTCCTGGACTATAGAGAAAACGCCTAAGGATGTTCTATTTTTACTTTTTTATTTATTTCTTTTTTTTATTAAATCATAGCTGTGTACATTAATGCAATCACGGGGTACAATGTGCTGGTTTTACACACAATCTGAAATGCTTTCATCAAACTGATCAACATAGCCTTGACGACATTTTCTTAGTTATTGTGTTAAGACATGTATATTCTACACCTAGTAAATTTGACTGGTACCCTTGTAAGATGCACCGTAGGTGTGGTCCCACCAATTACTCTCCCTCCACCCGTCCTTAACTGTGCTGTTTTCAACAGTTTACTTTGGCAGAACATTTCCAATTGAGACCGGTGTTTCTCCCATTCTCAGGGCGTGGACAGTACTGAAAAGGAATCAGAGCTGGCACAGACCAGGGTAGCCTCTGTACCATGTTGCCTTTATTCCCTTAGGGACATCAGAAAAATTTATATTTAATCAAATGACAGTCATCGTTAACACATTTACGTAAGTATAGTATTTCAGCTTCCTTCTTTGGCAACAGATTACTTGGTGCTCACACAAAATATTTTTTGAATCAAACTGAAATTTAACAATTGATGTCCCTTGAAAGACTTAAAAAATCGACCTCTGCCCAAGGAAGAAATGATGGAAGCAGGACAGTGTTAAGTGACTCGCCGAATTTAGGCATGAAGTGAAACTAGTTTATCTTATTAAAACAAAACAAAAATAAACCTTGGAGTTGCCCCGCTAAGGCTTTCAAACTCAACGTCCCTTCATCAGGAGGAAGGAACATGGGGTATTACCAATGCACTTATGTGGAAAAAATGTTCTCTCTGAAGGCCAAGGTGCAGGCCTACAGCTATCCAGGCAACTTGGGGGAAAAGGTAACAAAAAAAAAAAAATTGAAAACCCCAAATATGGATTTCACGTTGTCCTGTGTATTCACCCACGAAGTGAGCGGGCCGGTTAAACACCTCTAAGAGTAGGTCACTCATTTCACACGACTTGAGATAATTTCTTAGCCACAGTAAGTGGAAGACTTTGTACTCAGTCTGGTTGTCCAGAAGAGATGAATTCATCATGAACGTCCATTATAGCTGAATCATGAACTCAAAGATTCTTTTTCCTTATTTCCAGGAGGAACTCCAGAATAAAATCAACTGCTTCTTTCAGCCGCAGCCGGTGGTCATCCCCTTCGCTCCGCAGATGCCTTCGCGGTCCTGGCACAGAGCGCCCTGCCTCTTGGTCAGATTGCTGCGGCGCTGCCCGCCCTTTAGCCCGAAATAGTGGAACTCCCCGAGGCGAAGGAGACCAGCTTTCCTTGCTGCTTGGCCTTTGACGCCTGTGTGCTGGAATAGCAGAGATCTTTCACTTGCAATTGTTTTTTAATTCATGACTCAAAATGAAATTATCCAGCCCAGGTGAGGACAGCTTGGGACTCTAAGATGCAAAGCTTCTTGTTACCCTGGGAGCCTCAGGCTCCTCGTCTGATGCTCAGTGCGCTGACTCGGCTCAGTCAGTGACAAGCCTCCCTGGGACTCTGGTGGCACGGACTTCACCCTTCAGAGGATGAGGCTGCAGTGAAGGCAGTGGGTGTCCTACCAGCGTAGGGAGAGCCATACACCATCAGGGGAACCGTGCAGAGAATGCAGAAATAGACCTGTGGAAACAGAGCTGTCGCCGCAGGGAGGCTACTTCTCCTGGCACTGCACGAAAGAGCCAGGCTGGACACAGATTGAAGTGCTAACTTGTAAGAGGTGGGCTAACCAGAGGTGCCGGAGAGCAAAACATGTATTTTTTAACATCAAAAATAAAGTAATTTGGGGATGCCAACCTCAAATTTATTTCATATTTTTTTAATGAACTTGAACATGTAACATGAATAATTTGAGTTAAATCATTAAAAAAATTACCAAATATTTTCCCTTACTGGGACTTTAGTTTATTGGCTTCTAAGGAGGAAAAATGATTAATTGAGGGTTGCATGCTACATAATTAACTTGTTTACAATAGTTACAATTTATTTTGTCTTCCCTCCAATGTGTCAGCCTCACCAGAGCAGAACAGGGATTTTGCTTCTTGTGGTCACTGATGTGTCCTCTGTATTTAGGGCACGGAGCATATTAAGTATTTAAGAACTATTTGCTGGAAAAAAAATGGATCACAAAGGATTTTGACCATTAATCCATCATTGGGCTCCAGGATTGTGCCATTAGTACATATGTTTATTATTCTCTATTTCATTTACTTTTTATCATTATTATGGCTTTTCTCATATCTAGATTGTGAGTGTTTGAATAAATCATGAAGTTTCGAGGTAAGAAATGATGTCTTACCACTGTTCTCATGAGTAAGGCATTTAGCACTTGCCAGGGTATTAGGCAAACGGCAGGGACTCACAAATGTTTATAAAATTCTAAGCACTGAGTGGATTGTCATAATTTAGTGAAATGCTGTGCTAAATAAAAATTAAAAGAAAGCTGGCAAAATTCAGAGTTAGATTTAAAAAACTAGGAATCTTCAATGACAACAAGATACTAAATATGTAACTTCATTAGAAAATCGATATTTGGATGAAATTTTTTTTTTTGAGACAGAGTCTCACTATGTCACCCTCCGTAGAGTGCTGTGGTGTTGCAGCACACAGCAACCTCAAACTGTTGGACTCAAGCGATTCTCTTGCCTCAGCTTCCCAAGTAGGTGGGACTACAGGTGCCCACCACAATGCCTGGCTATTTGTTTGGTTATAGTTGTCATTGTTGTTTACCAGGTCCAGGCCAAGTTCGAACCCACCAGCACTGGAGTATGTGGCCAGTGCTCTAACCACTGAACTACCAAACCAAGATGAAATTTTTATATATTCTGGTGTGTCTTTATTTCAGTTACTAAATCATTCAACAGATATTGCTGATGCTTAACTTTGCTCATATTGGATTTGTCCAATATAAACGCTTAGGTAACTGTGTTTCCAATTCAGACATGTGTTTCAATGATGTCAAAAGACAGGGATGCAAATAGTTGAAAAGGTCTTCTGTAGCTGTGTAGCTGTGTTATCAAACCTTCTAAAACACTAACAATAAAAACAACAATAATAACAACAGCTCCCTGAATGTGTTCAGTCTGACCAGCACAAAAGCACCCAGCCTTGGCTGCCTGTTCTTGTCAATTAACATGGGTGCCTTGCAGAATTCCATGAATAGGAAAAGGCATGTTAGGATCTTTCCAAGGTTTAATGTTTATAGGCAATATTACATGTGGGAATGTAGAAATCATTACATTATAACTCTAAGTATTCCTAAAAGATGGAAGACCCTTTTCCAAAATGATGGAGTAAGTATACAACTTTCCTCCTATTATAAATGAAGGCAATGGGAGAGTCAGAACACAAACCAAAGGGTCCGAACCATCTTTATAATCACTCAAAATGTAATGCTGATCCCTGCCACTCTACTGTGATTTGCAAAAGGAGTCTTTAGTACATCATCCAAACAGAACATTATTGAAAAGTGAAGGGACTGGTTATGATAAAACACACCAAATCTTTATGGTCAAGACTCTCTTGCAGATAAGGCATTCAAATGGTAACTAAGAGTGAAGAAAGAAAATATATTAGAGTACATATACTTCAAATTATCCACTTTAAATAGCCAGATAATTTAAATGTGGTAAGAATTGGCATATGGTTTGCCTATAGAACTTAATCTTTAGAGATAGTTGTTATTAATAATGGAAATAAATGCATTCCAGGGTTGCAATTCTTCCAAGTTCAAAAAGAGTAAATATATATAGTTTGAAATGTGAAATGTTGATTTCATTGAATTGTATGTTTAAAAATAAAGCTACCTCCTTTAGAATAGGTAAGTATCTCTCAGAATGTAGCCTACATCCAAGAAAGTGTTATTAGCCATATTAAATAATAATGTTTAAGAGCCAGAACTCCAGTAAGGAAAACTAAAAAATTGACAGGTGGATATTTCATGAGAACATGTCAAAAATGCAGTCAACTGAATATTATAATGTATACTACAATGGCAATGTGGTATATAGAATAAATGATCAGGTTACAAAATGTAAAACTAAAATGTTCAAAGTATGAATTCCTGCAGTAAATATTTTCCTTAATAGTACAATTAAGTTGTATTCCGAGACTCAATGGAGAAGTCTCAAGGATGCAATATTTTGGATTGCCTTGCGCAGATAGTGAGAAATTTAGAAGTTTGGCTTAACTACAGAAATAATGAAAGTTCTTTGCCCAGGCCTGGTGACTCACACTTGTCATCAATCCTAGTGCTTTGGGAGGCTGAACTGGGAGGATCATTTGAGCTCAGGAATTCAAGACCAGCTTGAGCAAAAGCGAAAGCTCATCTCTACTAAAAATAGAAAAAGGTATTCAGGGGTGGTGGCTCACACTTGTAGTGCCAGACGCTCAGATCCTTGGGAGGCTGAGGCAAGAGGTTGTAGGAGTTTGAGGTTGCAGTGATGATGACATCACTGCATTTTAGCAAGGGTAACAAAGCAAGACCTTGTCTCAAAAAAAAAAAAAAATAAGAAAGGAAATTCTTTGCCTTTTTCAAATCTTGTTATAGCTGTCTGTCCTTTCCCATTTTCTAAAGAAGTGATTAAAGTAGAATAAAGTATCCTAAAAGAGCCTGCTAGAACTTCCAACCTAATACATGCAGGCTTTGAGGTTCTTTGGGTAAAGAAGAGGGGAAATAATTTCTTAAAAGCAATTAAGTAATTCTATACACCCACAGCATGCTATCTCAGTGCAATATGGAAAACACAAAGCTCGATCAAAACCAATCATAAGTAAAGGCATTTTTGAGATGAAGACATCTCCACAACCCATCCTGACCGTGTGAGTGTGGAAGGTGAGAAGGAAGAATTAAACCAAGCAAGCCTATATTGAAAAATAGAGATCATATTTAACAGTGTATGACCCATTGTAAAAGGAAGGGTGACGGCAGATTATAGAAATGCAGATGACCACTGACTAGTAGAAATTGGGGATCACCAAAGGAGAACAAAATCGTTCTGTGCACTGAGGAGCTCATGGGTCATATGACTTCCAGGGTTGCAACTCTGATTTCTTCCCACACAGCACGCTTAGCCTTTCTACTCTGCCCACCGGCAAGTCACAAGTCCCCTGAATGGGCTGGAACCCAAAGAGAAATATCAAAGTTAGGCATTCTTTTGCTTAAACTTAAGCAAAGCCCCAAGTTTACCCCTTGAATATGAATCCATCCACCCCCATGTGGCTCTCATGTACTGTGCTCTACCATAAATGTCTCAGATCCATTTTTGCTACTGCAAAGCCTCATATTTTCTGAAATATGTGATAACTTCACACATCTGAGATTAGAATTTGGCTGATTGTCCTTTTAAAAGCTAAATAAAAACCAGGTTGATTGCTATAGCACTTTGTCAAAGATACCAGTCGGAATCCATGCATCACAATTGGAACTGGGGCAGACTCAAACCGGATTCAACAGTTAAATATATAAATTAGTTCATCAGAAATATCTTTTAGTAAATCACCATTAAAACTGGCATCTTTCCTAGTGTTAGAATCTCTTCTTTCTGGCATAAACTATTTTAGAACTTGTTCAATTGGCATAATCTAAGTGTTTTAAATAACATTTCTATGTTTTGAATAGTACCCAACTTTTCATTTTACATCAACCTTCCATAAAATATTTATGAAATGACATTTACGTGTGTACAATTCTTCATCTCGTGTTCTTGCCATTTATTAACTCTCTGTAAAGAGAGCTATAAGTAATCGCATGAAATTAAATATGCAATAAATGTAACTGTGCACAAAAGTTACAATGCTTTTAATCAGACTTGAAAGAATAAAAGGAACTTAAGAGCAACAGTGTTAATGGGCTGGCTACAAATTGCTGTATCTGTCATAAAATCCCCGGTTCTGGTACTCTGTCCTGAGATTATAGCGAAAATAGACTGTTTCGGTGACAGTTTTTGAGAAAGTTGATGGAGACAGTTCATTTTTGTGTTTCTGGACTTAAAAACAGACCTGTAAGAACATGAAGGGTGGACTGATGGTGTTGAAAATCTCAGCAGCCAAACTTTTTCTGTTCAAGATTTGTCAAATCTGAGACTATCACTAGAGTATCTGCTATTCCTTTCTAGAAAAGTTATGATCTATCCGCAGTTATTTAAATAGGGCTGGAAGTGGTCTTTACCTGATTGGATGACATAAATCTCGAGACGATAGTAAGGAAATGACTGGGGAGGAGAGATAAATCCCTCAGTGTTCCCATAAATCATGTAAAAGAGCTTTCAGCCCCTATGTATCGAGGTGAAATTTACACATTTTAGCACACTTTAATATAATGGGGAGACAGAGATGAATATTGCATTGAGGGTTGATTTATAATAGTTTTAGAAGTTTCTATAAAACTAATTTTGTGTTTCCTTATAAATTAGTATCACACACCTATCTGGAATGAGTATTTAATGGAAAGCTTTCATTAATATTTAAACTATAAGTGTACACAAAATATGAAGAGCTTCCACCACTCACCGTTTTCTGATTAGAATTTTGCCAATTCCTTCGAGTTTAATATCTTTCTCCAAGAATAAATCAAGTAATAATGTCAAGGTATTTCTAACAGTAATAGATCTAGATGTCAAGGACAGTCTGACATTCATTAATCCATAATGAAAAGTGAACACACAAAGGAAAACAGACTATTTCTTATTTGGCATCAATTTAATTAATCAAGTAGTTAGACAGCAGGAGGACAAACTTGTTGAAACAGAAGTTAAATATCTGTTTGCTCACGTTGTGGAGGAAGTTGGATTAGACACAATAAAAGGCATTATGGTTCTATGATTCTAAAGCGTCACAGAGCTAATAATAAAAATACTGATCTGGCTCGGTGCCTGTAGCTCAGCGGCTAAGGCTCCAGCCACATACACCAGAGCTGGCGGGTTTGAATCCAGCCTGGGCCGGCCAAACAACAGTGACAATTACAAAAAAAAAAATACCGATCAAAGACTCCTGAGTCACACAAAAGGAAGAGTTTAGTAAAAGCACTGTAAATAATTTATGTTATATAACCCCCATGTGAACTCCTATTTGGTTATAAATCTGCCCTACTATGCGGGTGTAGCTGCTGGGAGTGCCTGCCATGTCTGCTTGACACTTTTCCTTGCCACATCAGAGGCCACTTAACACCAAACCCCCATGCCTCTGCCTTTGGTCTTTGTCTGCCTGTAGGCTGTACTTTTCCTGTATGCAGGGCAAGCTATGAGTACTTGAGAGATAAGGATCCCAGAACAGCCTTCCACCAACTGTGAAATGTAGGTGGTGGACACCTACCCCGCCTCCTCGTGCCTCAGGAGGGCTTTGAGCAATACTGTCCCCTACCTCCCAGGGTTCTCCAGAGGAATCTAGTGCCAGGTGCTCACAGTAGTAGCTCTTGATACTGCCATTGACTGGCTCCCTGTTTTTCCCTCCCTTGCTTCTGTACTGCCCACTGGTATCTCTAGAAATCACTTCTCATATACACTACTCATGCACATCTTTCATCTTTGGGTTGGCTTCTGAGGGAACCCAAGCTCTAGGCAGATAGATTCCCTCTAGAATGAATCAAGGAAGTTTATATATGATTACCTGAGGGAGATTGGCTAACTTTGGACCAAAACCAGCAACTTGCTGATTGTTGACTAAGAGGCCATTTTATAAAATAAAAATAAAGTGCCAGGCATGATGGCTCATGCCTGTAATCCTAGCACTCTGGGAGGTCAAGGCAGGTGGATTGCTTCAGCTCATGAGTTCGAGACCAGCCTGAGCAAGAGCAAGACCTAGTCCCTGTCTCTACTAAAAAAAAAAAAAAAAAAGTAAAACGAAGGCAAGAGGATCGCTTGAGCCTGAGTTGGAGGTTGCTGTGAGCTATGACATCACAGTGCTCTACCCAGCTTGAGACTCTGTCTCAAAAAAAAAAAAAATTAATGACAATTAATGACTCTGTGAGGGTGGGGGAAGGGGAGAGCAGAAAGGGAAAGAAGGAGGGTGGGGTGGAGGAAGAGCAGAGAGAAGGAAGGAGGGAGAGGGTGGGGTCTTGGTGTGTGCCACACCTTTTAGGGGCAAGACACGATTGGAAGAAGGACTTTACCTACAAATGCAATCAGTGTAACCTGGTTTCTTGTACCCTCAATGAATCCCAACAATAAAAAAAAAACACATATAGATAGATAGATCGAGTATGTGAATGAATAAAAACAGCTAGTAGCAGGTTTCTCAGCCTTGGCATTGCTGACTTCTTGAGACAGACACTTGTTTGTTGTGGAAATTGTCTTATGCTTCATACGATACTTTGCAGCAATCTTGCCTTCTGCTCTCCAGAGGGGCGGTCCTCAAACTTTTTGGCACTAGAGACTTGTTTCATGGAAGCCAACTTTTCCACGGGGGTAGGGGTAAGGCAGATTAGATTCTTTTATTATTATTATTATTAAATCATACCTGTGTACATTAATGCAATGATGGGTGGAGGGAGAGATTAGATTCTTATAAGAGGCCCACAACCTAGTTTACCCTGGTAGGGTTCATGCTCCCATGAGAAGCTAAGGCTGCCCCTGGTCTGACAGGAGGAAGAGCTCAGGCCCTGGTGTGAACGATAGGAAGTGGCTGTCAATATGGAGGAAGCTTCACTGGCTCAGCCTGGGCTCACCTCCTGCTGTGCAGCCCAGGTCCTAACAGGCCCCAGACCCGGTGTGTGTTGGGGGGGTTGGGAACCACAGTACCAGAGTTTAATAGAATAGTAACGGCCAAAAATATGTCTCAAAACATTGTCAAATGTCCAAGAAAGGAGGCAAAATCATCCTCCATTACCCCCACTAAGAACCACTGGATTATAGAAATGACTTCCCCTAATGCATCCAATTGCAGCCACCCGTTCAGCGACCAGGCACAGAGTGAGTACTATGCACACACGTTGTGTTAGAAGATGATGAATGAAACACATATAGTTCCTGATTTCACAGAGTTTATTTTCTAGTCAGAGGAAAATAATGAAAACAATTACCTTCCAGTGAGAAACTGTCCCTAACTGAGGCATTTTTCCAATGGAGGCTGTCAAGTGAATAATTTTTCCGCCCCACCCGTATTATAGCAATCTCAAAAGTGTTACTGTGTATCTGCAAATTGCATATGATTTTAATTCTAATGAAGCAAAAGAGACTGCTACTTTTCACAGTACAATTTCTGCACGGTGGGAGTGAGGGATGCGACGTCTGCCCTTGGTTCTTGCTTCCTGCCTTCTGGGCTGAAATCTGACGGGAGACGGAGCACATTCTGCTTTCTTGCACTTGTGAGGTTTTATTCTCCCCCTTTCCTGTCGCACATACTGAACCCCTACCTTCCACCTACCGTCTCCCTAAAAGTTTTATTAAAGAACATGCATGCTCCGTTTGAACAAATTTAAATTATTATAATGACAGCAAAAAAGTTAAGCACTGGTAGGAGATTTTTCTTTATTTTTAGACAAATTTGCTTAGACTTTCTAAGAGATTGATCCTCCTAACCTCATATAACTTCTGTCTTATGAATCATCCTGCAAGTCTTCTTCACATGTCCTACTCTGACTATTTCAGGAGGCACAGTGGAGATTCGCCCTCCCCTGTGTCTTTCATCACTCCTGTCGGTCTCAATCTCTCCTTGACTTGCACTTGACCTGCAGGCTCCCTCTTGTCCTGCAGACCTGTGCAAGGAACACACAAGCTATGAAAAATGTGGCAGCGTTAATGCCTCCAGAGCAGCCCTCAGCCAAGGGTGCGTGAGAACTAGAGAATAAATATTCTAGCTTCTGAGGTGTTTTCCACATTATCGTGTAGAATTTTCCAAGTGTGACCTGTTCATTGGCTTCTTTCCTCCCATACCTCACTTCTCCATGCCCTTCTTATGCCACCAATAAAGCATCCCAGAGAATAATGCATTGCAGAAACTCAGCATTTCAACTCAGGCGAGACACATGGAGCTAAGGAAAGAAGATCAGCACTTTGGGGGGTTTGTAATCTAGCATGAATAGTGGAAATTACTAGTAAGATATAAACTATTACTATTCTTTTAAACACCACATAGGATTTGGAATTAAAGGGAGAAACCCAGCCTGGGCACATGAAATTACAATATATCTAAATATTTTTCCACATTGATTTTTGGGGGTGGCAGAAGAGGGGAGAAGGTTTTGTTACAATAGTATTAAATAAAATTCCTTTGTATTTTGACTTGATTTTTAATACCTCTTTTTTTTTTTTAATGCCATACTGTTCTCTTGAAAGTCAGAATTCTGATAATCAGTTCTCAGGGAAGCATGTAAGAAGAAAGATAATTTGTTTGTTCAGCAGGAACATAATTCTTCTTACTCACACTCTGATCTGACTAAAGGCACATTAGGAGGGAATATCATCACATCTGTACTTCCCAAAGACAAATTCAGGCACCTGGGATATGTGCAATGATTGCATTTCTCCACAAATCCACAGCTGACATGACGATTACAAGGCTTCTTGGTATCTACCATGTAGAAAACATAAATTGCGGAGTTGCTGCAGGTAACTTTATATTGTTCAAGTTGCAGGCTCTCAAAGTCTGGGTCTTAAGTAAAGGAGAATAATTGCAATTTACGAATTTACAATTGAATCTTCTATTCTGGTTTTCAAAACCCATATCATGTGTGATTTATACAGGGTTACTGTACTATGTTCAAGTGTATGTAAATATAGTGGTGGGTATATTATGTCCTTAATACCTAATTTTAAACTGTTTTGCGCTCCTTTTAGCTAAGTGTGTTACAAGATAAAAAGTGCATGTAATTGTGTTTGTAAGAAGAGTGCTTTCAAGTCAAGAAGCATTGACTAAAGCAATAATTTTGCAATTGGGAGATAAATATTTCCAATATATTTTCGTCCACTACAAACAAAAGATTATATGACAACACAGAATTGACATGTACATTGTTTTGAACTAATAAGTGCTTTCTTTAGATAAAAGATATTTCTCTAAAGCAATATGGTGTTTTTATTTCTTGTTTTCTTTTCTCTTGTCAAGGTACTTCTCAGAATAATATTGCTAAGTGCATGAACCTTAAAATATGTAAGATTACCTAGGAAACAAATTGTCTTGAAATATAATTATTAAAGTATGAGTAGAACATATGTGTGAAAGAGCAAAGTATATGAATCTCTTTAGGAACTATTAAAAATAAGAATTAACAGTGTGCCTAATAATTTTTAGGTAACAATGAACAATATTTCAAGATATCTTCAGAACTTACAATGGGATGCAAAATGTCTGTGATTTTTATTAGTGATGGAGTCATAGGGACTGCTAAAGGGCTATGAGTCGTTGCCTGCATTTTGCCTGGACACACTGAAAAGCAAGATGTAATTTTATATATTTTACTACTCAAGTTCACAAACACTCTGAGTTCTACTAGGGACCACTTGATAAGACCCCCCCCCCCTTTAGAGTAACAATGTGTCTTTGGTGGATACGCTAAAATAATCTCAAGGATCTTCGAATGTAACTGAAACTGTCGTAAAAGAGAAATGACTGAAAATTCTCCGTGTTTGTACAAATTAGTTTTCATTTTTCAAAAAGGGGATCCTCAAGAGCTGTGCCAGCAGTTCAAACACTTATAGGTAATGCAAAGGTAAATTAGCAAAATTGGCCAATTATGAATTAATAGGATTACAGTATTCTTTTTTGGGGGGGTCTTCATTTTTTTTTTTTATTGAATAGTAACTGTGTACATTAATGGACTTCTGGGGTATAGTGTGGGGTTTTCACAAACAATCCGAAACACTTCCATCAAACTAGTTAACATAGCCTTCATGTAATTTTCTTAGTTATTGTGTTAAAACATTCATATTCTACTCATAGAAAGATTCACTTGTACCCTTGTAAGACGAACCACAGAAGTGAACCCTCGAATCCCCCTCCCTCCACCCATTCCCCCTTCCCTCCCTCTTCCCTGTATCCTTAGGTTGTTATTAGGTTATAGCTTTCATATAAAAGGTATAAATTAGTTTCATAATAGGGGTGTGTACATTGGATACTTTTTCCTCTATTCTTGTGATACTTTGCTCAGAAGAACATTCTTCAGCTCCATCTATGTGAACATGAAGGACGTAAAGTCTCCATCTTTCTTAATGGCTGCATAGAGGATTACAGTATTCTTAAGCCAGAGAACATGGGCTGTTTCTAAAGAAAGTTACATATATGTGTATGTGTAGGCATATGCCAAATAAAATGTCTCGGGGTCCGGCTGGTCCAATTTGTTGACTGTCAAAATGTGCAGAGAGAATAGGCAGTTTACATATTTTATATATTTAACAGCTATTCACAAGTATTGTCTTCTGTCGCTTGTACGTCCCTATGTTTATACAGGTAAACAAATAATATTACCTGTGTTTCACAGGAAAGAAATAGATGAAGAACAATCTGTGTCACATAGCTGGGTGGAAAAGCCAAGTGCAACAGCCCTCATTCCACTTTCCGCCTCTAAAGAGTATTTCATTGCTGAGACCTTGTGTTCGAGATCTTGTGTTGATGAGACATATTAGGAAAAAAACATCGAATTTGGTTTAGTGTGTGAGCAAACAGTAAAACTTGCAAATGAATGAGTAAGATAATAAGTCCCTGTGTGCTGAACCTGCTACGAGGTTCACTGTGCTTAATTCTTGCCTGGTAGGTAATTCTGGTTATTACTACTCTACAAGGTAATCATTGGCATCAATATTAGACATTTGGACCAGTATAAGACAAAAAAAGAATTCAATTAGGGAAATCTCAAAACAACCATAGGCACCAATGATAGTAAATATATCATTATAACTGTTCTTGTTCTCTCACATTTCTGTCCCCATCTGGGCATAAACAGAAACTTCTAAAACCAATGCCAAGACAAATAATCTTTTGATTAGAATGTTACTATGTCCAGCTCTTCTAAATCAACATTTCAAAGAATCTTGTAGCCTCTGTATCTTAGTTGACTTTATTAAGGATGTCTTATTTGTGTGGGCTAAGTCATTAGTATTTTTTTGTTTGTTCTGGTTTCTTTTTTTTTGAGACAGTCTTACTATGTCACCCTCAGTAGAGAGCTGTGGCATCAAAGCTCCTTGCAGCAACCACAAATTCTTGGGCTTAAGCAATTCTTTTGCCTCAGCCTCCCAAGTAGCTGGGACTACAGTGCCTGCCACAACACCTGGCTGTTTTTGTTGTTGTTGCAGGTGTTATTGTTGTTTAGCAGGCCCCAGCTCGGTTTGAACCAGTCAGCCTGGGTGTACATGGCCAGTGCCCTACCCACTGAGGTAGGGGCACCACTAGTCATTAGTTTTTTAAATGAAAATTATGTGATCTGTACCTTTCAGAAGAGAGAAGCAAAACTATAGCAAAGCTCATTTTTGTTTGAAATGTTTATTATTTATTTAGCTAACTGAAAATAAAATTTTAAAAACTATATCTATACTTATATAAACATTTAATTGCTATCATAATATCAATCATATCAGATAATACCAAATAAATAACAATTAGTACTTTAGCTGGGTGTAGTGGCTCGTGCCTATAATCCCAGAACTCTGGGAGCCTGAGGCGAGTGGATTGCTTAAGCTCAGGAGTTCAAGACCTGAGCAAGACCGAGACCCCATCTCTAATAATAGCCGGGCATTGTAGTGGGCACCTATAGTCCAGCTACCTGGGAGGCTGAGGCAAGAGGATCACTTGAGTTCAAGAGTTTGAAGCTGCTGTGAACTATGGCACCACAGAACTCAACTGAGGGCAACAAAGTGAGACTCTGTCTCAAAAAAAAGAAAAAAGTCTTTAATACTCTTAAGTAATAATGCACTATTGAAAGATTTGATCTAAATATTCTCACCACACAAAAAATGGTAAGTCTATGAGATAATGAGTACATTAATTTGCTCAATTAAGCCTTTCCACAATGCATATAGATTTCAAAACAACATAAAGATGATAAATATATACAATATTAATTTTTTAATTAAAATTAAATTAAAAAATTACTATTTTTACTTAGACACAAGTTTATGTTGGTGATACACTTCATATATTCCTTCTAATTCTTTTTTCACATAATATAGCTTTCCAAATTTTTCTATCTCTCAATAGTTAAAATTAATATTATGTAATATACCATTCCATTATAATTTACATTTGAAACTTAGTGATATTATTTGTATCATAAATTTTGGAAATAAAAGCAGAAAATAAAATATTTAATATTTATAAAGAAAATCCTTGAAAGTTTTAAGTTTAGTTGTTGAGCACTTTTATGTCATTGCATGATAAAAGTAATTGCTTTCTTTTATTTATACAGTTTTTAAATTTTCACAAGGAACATGTATTACTATCACAATAAAAGTTAAACTTACATTTTAAAGTGTATTAATATTTCCCACATATTTACTCATTCTTTCTGTAAAAAGATCATGGTTTTATTTCTTAAATGAAGAAAATTTAAAAAGGGTGATGGATGAAGTAGAGCAGGACAAGGAGACGATGACTGAGATTATAAAGGATGGTTAGGACAAGACTCTCTAACTAGGTGACATTTGATCAAAACCTGAAGAAAACAATACACATACACCCATATGTAAAGAGCACCCTGGAAGAAAGAGGGTTTCAAACAAGATGTCACAGAGGCAGCATGCTTTCAAATAACATCTAGAAACGCCTACTAAGCACGTAATGCCAGGAAACTATTAAACGGCTTAATGATATGCTCTCTCTCAAGAAATTTTAACTTCAGCCAAAGAAAAAGAACCATTAAAAGTGTCAAGGTAATTTCTTAACATATTTTTTTAAAAATCCCTCAATGTATACCACCTTTTAAAATCTTTTCTTTTTATTGCAGGGTATTTAATAAAAGAGGATGGATGGTATACTCAGAGATGAGACCAGGAGAGATACAGACCAAGTTTAACAAAAGGGACCAATACCCACCTGGGAAAGATAACAGCTGCACCTAGGGTAGTTGAGGGTTTGTTTTTATATTGGATGCAGAGGAAGAAAATTCCACAGATTGCTGGGAGGTTTTGGAGGGCAAGTCTCTTTCCTGTGATCTCTTGGGGCAGGGCCAGGTAGGCCTTTTATTCTTGGAAGAGAGGAGGGAGAAGAGTTTAGGCCTCTAATATTTAAGACCGATGTTGTATTATTAGATGTTGTTAAAGTTTCAATATCTAGTCTCCTATGATTAAAAGTCATTGGCTATATGCATGTAAGTCATTTCAAAAGAATCAAGATTAGAAGTCTACACTTTGCCCAAAATTTTATTTTTAAAACTAATTTATATTTCCTTCCACAATAATAAAAAAGCAGATCTACATCTTCTGACAAATCCTCAGCAGACTCTGAAGCATCAAAGAGGCAAAATTACAGATATAACATTTATGAAATTCTCTTTATGAAATGCTGTTGTTGTCATATCTGAAAATGTTTAAATGTATTTTTTCAATAAATACATTAGTGTTTGCATTATAATGCATCCTCACAACAGTTAACTCATAGTATCTTCACTTGTGTGCCAACATTTTCAATCATGTGCCAAATTTTCTTCTGCTACAACCGAAAAGCTGTCGTGTACTGACACATCTGTCAGATGGAACGTTTAGCTTATTAAAATGTTGGATATCATGTAGAGTGGAATAGCATAATATCAGATGAACATTATGTCAAGTCAGAGATGGAAGATATCACATAATTACTAGACCAAAGAAGGCAGTGATTACTGAACTGGTAAATAGTTGTATTCAAACAAACAGATGGAATTAAAAGGTCAGCAACCATCTAGTGAGTGCAAAAACAGTGGGTACATTTCAGTCCCATTCAAGTGTGGCACCAACAATCTGAAGTGTGCCTTTCACACAAAATAATTGAGAACCCCAGAAAATGGTTTAAGCTCCCTGAATGAAACTTCCATGGTGAAATTCTATGAAGTTTCAGCTGTCCATTCATCAAATATTTAATGTACAAGGTTAGGAAAGAGAATTTAATGTATAAGAGGTTAAGAAGAACTGCAAATGAGTTATACATATAAACATTTAAATGTTTAACTCTACTAGATTACAGTTTATAATCTGGTGAGGATATAAGCAAGAAAAAATATTTTTATAGAACAATGAAAATTGTTTCAGTGAAAATTAGCTAACAGTGAAAAACAGTGAAAATTAGCTAACTCATGATAACATGTAAATTCATGCAATGTTCTATACTTTCAAAAACTTGGCTTTTAGAAAAATAATATTACTATAGAAGAGAAAATTATCACCACAGAAGAGAATATTAAAAGTTCTATACACACATGCACAAACACATCTAGAAAATGCAAGATGCATTTTATGCTATCTGCAATAATCTATTTTCATGTAGGTTAAAGGTAAAGTGGTGAAAAGAAATTTACCATCTAAAAATTCAGCATCCTTTTCTAATTAGAACACTTAAGAATATAGGCAAAGGTGGCACATTTCTTAAACTGATTGAAGCCATCTATGACAAACTCAAAGCTAATATTATACTGAATGGAGTAAAACTAAAAGCTTTTCCATTTAAAACTGGAACCAGACAAGGTTATCCTCTATCACCAGTACTATTAGAAGTAGTGCTGGAAATTCTTGCCAATACGATCAGGCTAAAAAAGGAAATAAAGGGCATACAAATGCAGCTAGAGGAGGTCAAACTCTCACTCTTTGCAGATGATATGATCTTATACTTAGAGAACCCCAAAAAATCAACACCAAGACTCCAGGAAGTGATCAAAAAATACAGAAATTGTCTCAGGACATAAAATCAGTGTCCACAAATCAGTAGCCTTTGTATGTGCCAATAACAGCCAAGATGAGAAACTAAATAAGACACAATTCCCTTTACAGTGGCTCCAAAGAAATGAAATACCTAGGAATATACATAACCAAAGAGGTAAAGGAACTCTACAAAGAAAACTACAAAACCCTATGAAAAGAAACAGAAGAAGATATTAACAAATGGAAGAACATACCATGCTCATGGCTAGGGATAATCAACATGGTCAAAATGTATATACTTTCCAAAGCAATCTACAGATTCAATGTAATTCCCATTAATATATCATCATCATACTTTCAAGATTTGGAAAAACTAATTCTTCATTTTGTATGGAACCAGAACAAAACCTGTATAGCCAAGGCAATTCTTAGTAATAAAAACAAACCCAGAGGTATCTCTCTACCAGACTTTAGGCTATACTACAAGGCCATAGTGATGAAAACAGCAAGGTATTGGCACAAAAATAGAGACATTGACATTTGGAACTGAATACAAAACCATGAGCTGAAACGAACATCTTACTGTCACTTGATATTTGATAAGACAAAAAGGACAGACACTGGGCAAAAGAATGCCTATGCAATTAATGGTGCTGGGAGAACTGGATATCCTTATGTAAAAGACTGAAACTGGACCTGCACCTTTCTCCACTCACAAAAATTGATTCAAGATGGATAAAAGACCTAAATTTAAGGCATGAAATGATAAAAATCTTCAAGGAAAGAATGGGGGAAACCCTTGAAGATATCAGCCTGGGGAAAGATTTTATGAAGACTTCCATGGCAAGTGCCATAACAACAACAACAACAACAAATGGGACTTAATTAAACTGAAAAGCTTTTGTACAGTTAAGGAAATAACAACCAAAGCAAATAGACAACCTTCAGAATCAGAAAAAACATTTGCATAGTACGAATTAGACAAAAGCTTGATAACTAGGATCTACAGAGAACTCAAATTAATCAACAACAACAACAAAAAGCCAACAGGAGAGAAGATACCTAGAAAAAGTAAGGGCTAAGACAGCAGAGGTCTTCTGAAGGAGATCCAAAGGATACACCTGCTAGGCCCTCACCATGGTGACCCAGCTCTTAGGTATTTGTACAAACTTAACTTCCTGGGACCTGGAAACTTGCTTGCTTCCACTTCTGGAAAAGCCAGTGGTTTCGTAAAAGCCAGATCCAGCTTCTCCAGCTTTATTCAAAGTGACCAGTGAGAAAGTAGAGGAAGTGGAGGCAAGATGGCCAATTGAAGCCAGCTTTCCACAGAGGGTCCCATCCAACAGGAGAGTGAAAGGACAGAAGTTTAGCAAGTAAGCTTGGTTTGGATCTGAGCCAAAAGAGATGGTTGAAGAATGCACATCAACTCTGCTGAGGTGAGCTGTGACCACAAGGATACAAACAATAAGTACAAAATCCAACACCAAGCAGATGGGAGTTCCCTGCCCCATGAGAACGGCTCACAGTATACTTTCTACAAACAAGCGAGCCGAGTTCAAACATCCTCCCACTTTATCCTATGGGACTGATCCTCTCAAAACCGGACCTCCTTTCCCTGCTAGGGTGCCACGGCACTCTCCTACCAGGCATAAAACTATACAAAACTGTATATACTCTCTACTTGCAATTCTGAACTCCCAGCACTCTCCTCCACTCTTACTCTGAGGTCTGGAGGTCTCTTCTTCCATGAAGTCCAGATTCTTGAGCATTTGGGCATTTTCTCAAGAGGCATGGACAGTGCATGGGCTGTTTCAGATCTGTGTTGATTCTGTGGCACTGGGGTAAGGAAAAAATAGTAGTCTGAAGGAACCATATGGGAGATAGAGAGGCAGTGCTCTGTGCCATGGAACAGCAACTAGAACAATAGGGCTCACACCCCTGGGGATATTTTAGAGAGATACTCACTGTCTCTCTGGGCAACCAGGGAAAGCCTGGCATTTTCTCTGGTGGCAGACACTGTGTAATAGATCTGGGATGGTAATGCAGGCCCCCATGAGCAAACGGGTATGCCTGAGGCAGTACTGCCTGGGTGGGGCGCAGTGGGGAAGGAGAATAGCCGACACGCAAGCAGAGATGGCATACTCCCAGGGCATGGCTAGGCAGAAGGACTGCTTTAGTGAGCCTAAGAAGCACCTGGCCCTCAGGGGATCATAGCTGAGACAAAGGCAGACAGGCAGAGGCTAGAACTCAGAGCTGAGTGTGAGCTCTAACTGCATCCGTCCCAACATAGACTGCAGCAGAGACAGACACACCAGCTCCAGGCAGTGGCACAGAGTGGGGCTGAGTTTTAGTTTCTGTGAACTCAAACAGCACCTGGTCTGTAGGGGAATATAGCCAGGGCAGAATCACAAATTCTGCGAAAATAGAAGTGTCAGCAACATCAATCAGGAGCGAGGCTAGAACTAAGTGAACTGCCCCAGCTTCCATTAACCACCTGAAGTTGTCAAGCCTCAGCTCCCCCTGCTGGATGGTGTCAGAGTGCAGAGGCCTGGCTGAGAAGACATAGATCTACCTATGATTCAGGCAGGCACAAACCCCTGGAGCATCTGTTTGTTGGAGGGAACTGGGTCACAGCCCTGTAGGGTTACCAGTGACTGGGTGTGACAGAAGTACAAGGTGGGGGTGGGGTCATCAAACTTCTCAGACTAATTAATTTGCTGAAGGGGTCCTTCTGACTCCACAGAGCACCAGAATGAGTCATATTTGAGCTGCCAGCAGACTCCTGCTATCTAGTTGCTGGAGACCTTTTGAACTCCCCCGGCTTGAGACAGGGTGCTGACTGGGACAATTGATTTTGTTCTCTTGGACTGGACCAATCACCAGTACCCAAACTGGTACCCTGGGTGTGTGGTTGTGGAAAGGTTTGATTTTCCTTTTCCAGCTATTGCCTGTGGGGGATGGTGTGACATAATTGCTGGTATTTCTCCACAGGTGAGACTTCAACCCTGAGTAACTGATTAACTAGGGTAGAACAGAGACTAGCTGAAAATGAGACAGAGTCACTTAGCTCCAACATATGAAATAAATCCCCAGTGTCTCAGGACGTACCACAGTACAGGTCCTTTGCAAAACTCTAGGGAAAAGGGATAGGCACCAGTCCCAGTGCTTGGGCAAAGGGCTGGTTAATCACTACCCCACAAGCCCCCCAACCCAACTTCAACTTATCTGCTTATCTAGCCAAACAGTATAAAATAATCATGGGGCAGAATCAGCAGAAAAAACTCTGGTAACATGAATAACCAGATTAGATCAACTCCCCCAAGAATGATATGGTGGACACAACTGAAGATCCCATTCATAAACAAATGGCTGAGATGTCAGAAATTGAATTCAGAATTTGGATTGCAAATAAGATTTATAGAATGGAGGTAAAGTTGGAATTAGAAATTCAAGGAACATTTCAAAAGGTGTCTCAAGAATTCAATGAATTCAAAGACAAAATCATCAAAGATTTTGACACATTGAGACAAGAATTTGCAGACCACAAAGATCTGAGAAATACAGTAGAATACCTCAGTAATAGAATGGAGCAAGCAAAAGAAAGGATTTCTGACATTGAAGACAAAACTTTTGAATGCTCCTAAACTCTCAAAGAGGAAGAGAAATGAAGAGCAAAACAGATCATTCTCTCAGAGAGCTCTGGGATAATTTGAAGAAAACTAATATTCACATTATAAGAATTCCTGAAGGCAACGAGATGGCTTCACAAGGCACAGAGGCTCTTCTTCATAAGATTATGAAGGAGAACTTTCCAGACATGCCAAGAGATTCTGAAAATCAGATAGCAGACAGTTTCAGAACTCCAGCATAACTCAATCCAAATAAGACATCTCCTAGGCAAATCATAATTAACTTCACTAAAGTTAACATGAAGCAGAAAGCAGCTAGGCTTTAAACTAAAACAAGTACATAAATATAAGGATGCTCACTTCATATTTGTTAAGGGTAACACTCAACATGATGAGATTTCAATTATTAACACTTTTGCACCCAACCAGAATGTGCCTCAATTTATAAGAGAGACTCTAACGGGCCTGAGCAACTTGATTTCCTCCAGCCCCATAATAGCCAGAGATTTTAACACTCCTTTGGCAGTGTTGGATAGATCCTCCAATAGGAAGCTAAGCAAAGAAATTTTAGATTTAAACTTAACCATTTAACATTTGGATGTTGTAGACATCTACAGAACATTTCATCCTAACAAAATTGAATACACATTCTTCTCATCAGCCCACAGAACATACTCCAAAATTGATCACCTCTTAGGTCACAAGTCTAACCTTAGCAAATTTAAAAGAATAGAAATTATTCCTTGCATCTTCTTGGACCATCATGGAATAAAAGTTGAACTCAGTAACAACAGGAATCTGCAGAGTCATACAAAAACATGGAAGGTAAATAACTTATGCTGAATGATAGCTGGTTCATAGATGAGATTAAAAAGAAAATTACCAAATTTTTGGAACAAAACAAAAATGAAGACACAAATTATCAGAACCTCTGGGATACCACAAAGGAAGTCCAAGAGTAAAATTTATAGCACTGTAAGCCTTGCTCAAGAGAATGGAAAGAGAGGAAGTTAATAACTTAATGGGACATCTCAAGCAACTGGGGAAGGAAGAACATTCCAATCCCAAACCCAACAGAAGAAAAGAACCAAAATTAGAGAAGAATTAAATGAAATTAAAAACAGAATTATACAATAGATCAATAAATCAAAAAGTTGGTTTTTTGAAAAGGTCAATAAAATGGATAAACCTTTGTCTAACCTAAACAGGAAAAAATGGTAAAAATCTCTAATTTCATCAATCAGAAATGGTAATGATGAAATAACAACAGACTCCTCAGAAATTCAAAAAATTCTTAATGAATATTATAAGAAATTTTATTCTCAGAAATATGAAAGTCTGAAGGAAATAGATCACTACTTGGAAGCACACCACACCCAAGACTTAGCCAGAATGAAGTGGAAATATTGAACATGCCTATATCAAGTTCTGAAATAGCATCAACGATACAAAATCTCCCTAAAAAGAAAATCCCAGGACCAGATGGCTTCATTTCAGAATTCTAACAAATCTTTAAAGAGGAACTAGTACCTATTTTATTTAACCTTTTCCAAAATATAGAAAAAGAAGGAATACTACCCAGTACATTCTATGAAGCAAACATCCCTTTGATCCTCAAACTAGGAAAAGCCCCTACAAGAAAGAAAATTATAGACCAATAACATGAATGCATATTGGTGTGAAAATATTCAACAAGATCCTAACAAACAGAATCCAGCAATACATCAAACAAATTATACATCATGACCAAGTGTGTTTTATCCCAGGATCTCAAGGCTGGTTCAATATACGTAAACCTATAAATATAATTCATCACATAAACAAATTAAAAAACAAAGACCATATAATTCTCTCAATTGATGCAGAAGAAGCTTTTGATAATATCCAGCATCCATTCATGATCAGAGCACTTAAAACAATTGGTATAGAAGGGACATTTCTTAAACTGATAGAAGCCATCTACAGCAAACCCACAGCCAATATGGTACTGAATGAAGTTAAATTGAAATCATGTCCACTCAGGTTAGGAACCAGGCAAGGTTGCCCATTGTCTCCACTGCTTTTTAACATTGTAATGGAAGTCTTAGCCATGGCAATTAGGGAAGAAAAGGCAATCAAGGGTATCCATATAGGGTCAGAAGAGATCAAACTTTCACTCTTCACAGATGATATGATTGTATATCTGACACCAGGGACTCTATTACAAAACTCTTAGAAGTGATCATGGAATACAGCAGTGTTTCAGGTTACAAAATCATCACTCATAAATCTGTAGCCTTGATATATACCAACAATAGTCAAGCTGAGAAAACTATTCCATTCACAGTAGTGCCAAAGAAGATGAAATATTTGGGAGTTTACCTAACAAAGGATGTAAAAGATGTCTATAAAGAGAACTATGAAACTCTAAGAAACAAAATAGCTGAAAATGTTAACAAATGGAAAAACATACTATGCTCATGGCTGGGAAGAATCAACATTGTTATAATGTCCATACTACCCAAAGCAATATATAATTTTAATGCAATCCCCATTAAAGCTCCACTGTCATTCTTGAAAAAATAATACTTCATTTTATATGGAATCAGAGAAAAACTCGAATAGCCAAGACATTACTCAGAAATAAAAACAAAACAGGAGGAATCATGCTACCAGACTTCGGATTATACTTTAAATTGATAGTGATCAAAACAGCATGGTACTGGCACAAAAACAGAGAGGTAGATATATGGAACAAAATAGAGAACCAAGAGATGAATCTAGCTACTTACCGTTACCTGATCTTGACAAGCCAATTAAAAACATTGAGTGGGGAAAAGATTCCCTATTTAATAAATGGTGCTCTGCTAATTGGTCAGCGACCTATAGAAGACTGAAACTAGACCCACACCTTTCACCATTAACTAAGATAGACTCTCACTGGATTACAGATTTAAACTTATACATGAAACTATAAAAATACCATAAGATAGTGTAGGGAAAACACTTGAAGAAATCGACCTGGGTGAAATTTTTATAAGGAGGACCCCCTGGGCAACTGTAGCAGCGTCAAAAATACACTACTGGGACCTGGTCAAACTAAAAAGCTTCTGCATAGCTAAGAACACAGTAAGTAAAGCCAGCAGACAGCCTTCAGAATGGGAGGAGATATTTGCAGGTTATGTCTCTGACAAAAGTTTAATAACCAGAATCTACAGAGAACTCAAACGTATTAGCAAGAAAAGAACAAGTGATCCCATCTCAGGGTAGCCAAGGGACTTGAAGAGAATCTTCTGTGAAGAAGATAGGCGCATGGCCTATAGACATATGAAAAAATGCTCATCATCTTTAATCATCAGAGAAATGAAAATCAAAACTACTTTGAGATATCATCTAACTCCAGTAAAATTCACCCACGTTACAAAATCCAAAACCAGAGATGTTGACGTGGGTGTGGAGAAAAGGGAATACTTCTGCACTACACTATTGGTGGGAATGTAAACTAATATGTTCATTTTGGGAAGCTGTTTGGAGAACACTTAGAGATCTGAAAATAGACCTGCCATTCGACCCCACAATTCCTCTACCAGGTATATATCCAGAAGACCAAAAATCACATTATAACAAAGATATTAGTACCAGAATGTTTATTGCAGCCCAATTCATAATTGCTAAGTCATGGAAGACGCCCAAGTGCCCATCGACTCATGAATGGATTAATAAATTGTGGTATATGTACACCATGGAATATTATGCAGCCTTAAAGAAAGATGGAGACTTTACCTCTTACATGTTTACATGGATGGAGCTGGAACCTATTTTTCTTAGCAAGGTATCTCAAGAATGGAAGAAAAAGTATCCAATGTACTCAGCCCTACTATGAAACCAATTTATAGCTTTTTTGTGAAAGCTATAACTCAATTATATCCCAAGAAGAAGGGGAAAGGGGAGAGGGAGGAGAGGGGAGGATGAGTGGAGGGAGGGTAATTGGTGGGACCACACCTACAGTGCATTTTACAGTGGTATATGTGAAATTTCCTAGGTGTAAAATATAAATATCTTAACACAATATTGAAGAAAATGCCATGAAGTCTATGTTAACCAGTTTGATGAAAATATTTCAAATTGTATATAAAACCAGCACATTGTACCCCATGATTGCATTAATGTACACAGCTATGATTTAATAAAAAAATTAATAAAATTTTTTTAAAAGCCAACAATCCCTTATATCATGGGGAAAGACACATAAATAAAACCTTCTTTAAAGAAGACAGACAGCGCAGCCCCTATGGCTCAAAGGAGTAGGGCGCTGGCCCCATATACTGGAGGTGGCGGGTTCAAACTCGACCCTGGACAAAAACTGCAAAAAAAAAAAAAAAAAAAAAGACAGACAAATTATTATGAAAACTATAATTAATTTACTGTCCCTAATTATGAGAGAAATGCACATCAAAACTATCCTGAGATAATTCCTAACTCCAGTGAGAATGGCCCGCATCACAATGTCTCAAAGCTACAGATGCTGGTGTTTATGTGGAGAAAAGGGAACATTTTTACACTGCTGGTGGGACTGCAAACTAATATAGTCTTTTTGGAAGCAAGTACGGAGAATCCTCAGAGGACTCAAATTTTAGACCTCCCATTTGAACCTGCAATCTCTTTACTAGGCATCTATTCAGAAGAAAAAAAAAAAACATTTATCATAAGGACATTTGCACTAGACTATTTATCACAGCTCAGTTTACAATTGCCAAAAGATGGAAACAGTCTAAATGCCCACCAACTCAGGAATGGTTTAACAAGCTGTGGTATATGTATATCATGGAATCCTATTCAGCCATAAAAAAAGATAGAGACTTTACATCGTTTTTATTAATGTGGATGGAGGTGGGACACATTCTTTTTAGTAAAGCATCACAAGAATGGAGAAGCAAGAATCCAATGTGCTCAATTCTAATGTGAAAGCAGTAGATGATCTGGGGGATAGGAGAAGGAGGTGGCAGGGAGAGGGGAGGCTTGTGGTATATGGCACACCTCTTTGGGGCAGGACACGAGTGTAAGAGAGACTTTAACAAGTGCAATCAGTGTAGCCTAATTCTTTGTACCCTCAATTAATCCCAAACAATAAAAAAAGAAAAGAAATTTACTATCCAAGCCCTGACAGAAAAAAAAAAAAAAAAGAAAGATGTCTATCATAAAAGAGATAGGAAGTCCCAAGGATTGGAATCCTTGTGTATTCCTAGTGGGAATGTAAAATGGTACAATTACTTAGAAAATCATTGGCAGTTCCTCATAAACTTAAATATAAAGTTACGAACACAAGTAAGGTGGCTCACACCTATATTCTCAGCACTAGAGAGGACAGAGCAGGAGTATCACATAAGTCCTGGATTTCAAGACCGGACTGGAAAACACAGTGAAATCTCTTTTCTAAAAGTATATATATATATATATTTTTTTTTTTAAATAGCCGAACATAGTGGCACTCACCTGTAATCCCAGCTACTAAGGAGGCTGACGAAAGGGGATTGCTTGAGCCTAGGAGTTTGAGGTTGTGATGAACTGTCATCTTGCCACTGCACTCAAATCTGCATGACAAAGTGAGATTTTATCTCTAAATAAACAAACAATAAAAAAAGTTACTGTATGTGCAACTTGGACTTTACCTAACAAATGGAAATGATGGAACCTAATTATATGTACTCTTATATTAATCTGAATTTTTTTTAAAAGTTACTCTATGTACTAGAAATTCCAATGCTAGGTATATATCAAAGATAAATTGAAACAAAATCTATGAAGTGTAAAGTGTTTATAATAACCAAAAACCTGGGTGGAGTTGAAGAACATTCTCCTTAGTAAATTATCTCAAGAATAGAAAAGTAAGCACCCCAGGTACTCAATACTAACTGAAACTAGTAGATGAAAAACTACAGGACCACCCAAGAGAAAAAATACAATTAAATTCAAGTAGGAGGGAGGGAAGAAGGGTAGGAAGGGGCTTGGTAAGCTCCGACCTAAGGGGCACAATGTAGTTGTTATGGCACATTTCCGGGGTGAAGGACTCAGCTACACCTATGATGTTACCTAACAAATGCAAACAATGTATCCTAATCAAATGTACAATTATACTAATCTGAAATTACAAACAAAACAAAAACAAAAACAAAACAAAAAGAAACAGCCCAAACGTCCATCAATTCATGATTGGATAAAGCAAGGTGGTATATGAAAAGAGGTAGGCAGAATAAGTTTCCCCCAGTTAGGTGCATAACCATCTCTGGAAACCATTACCTTACATGGTAAAAGAAACTGTGCAGGTGTAAATTAAGGATGTTAACAGTGGGAGATTATCCTGAAAAAACAGAGTGAGCAGTAATGTAAACACAGGGGTCCTTAAAGTTGAAAGAGACAGAGAGCCCATCAGACTGACTCAATATGAGATCTACCTGCTTTTGTTGCCTTTGATGAGGGAGATCTCAGACCATTAGCTTAGAAATAGGAGCAGCTTCTAGAAGAGGAAAAAACAAGGAAATGGATTGTCTCCTGATGCTTCCAGAAGAAATATAACCCTGCCAACACCCTAATTTTAGCCAAGTAAAACTTGGCTGGACTTGTGAACTTAGAGAACTGTATGATGATAAATATGTGTGCTGTTTCAAGCCACTAAATTTATAGTAATTGTTATAAATAGGAAGCAAATATATCATGCAACTGAATACATTATTAAGCCATGAAAATAAATGAGAAGTGATACTATAGCAGAATGAAACTTGAAACGAATGCCTTACGTCAGGGGAAAGATGATCACGAAAGATCCAATTATATGAAATGTCCAAAATAAGCAAGTTTATAGAAATAGAAAAGTAAGTTAATATTTAATGCTCTAGGTATAGAGTTTCTTTTGGAGGGGGAGGAAAGTGTTCTAAAAGTAGGTAAGGGTGATGGTTTCACAACTTTTTAAAAATATACTAAAAAATGCTTGGAATGAGAGAGCTGTGTGATATTTGCAATACATCTCAATAAAGCAATTTTAAGACAGAAAGTAAAAAGAAAGCTGGAATGGCTATATAAATATCAGACAAGTTGACTTCAGAACAAAAATATTACCAGACATAATAAGGGACATTGTAGAATGATGAATGTGTCAAATTACTAAGAAAACATAACAATTCTAACTATCCAGATCCAGCAAGAGAGTTTCCAAATACATGAAATAAAAACTGATAAAGCTATAAAAGGGAAATTGGACAAATCTACACTAATAGTTGAAGACTTCCACTGTCCTCTCTATTTGCTAAGTGTGTTTACTGAAAAGAACTGGAAGTCATGACACTAATAAAAATCACACCGCACCCATATCTTGGTTTCTACATACCATCACTAACAAAAGGAGTCATATCTCCTTGGAAAAATGGCTGATTTCAGTATTGGGACATGAAAAGTACAAGATGAACAGATCATAATTTGTGCCAGATGCAAGAAAGTTTCAAAGAGTCATAGGGACTATTAAAACCCACACTGGAATTAGCTTGAAAGGATTACTCCGGGCCAAGTCTGAGACAATCAAGCAACAAAATAAACCATCATATAATGAATTATAATCCACAGAATAAAATAGGAATCCATGAGTTCACACTGACATAAATAAACGAGAGAAAACTAAAAGAATGGAGGAGAAAGAAAATCTTTTTCTTAAAATAGAATTTCAATAATAAATAGAGAAGTAATCAGAAATTCAATAACAAAGTCACTATTAGGTAATCATGATAGTTTTCAGGCAGGGGCCATAAATAGATGCTAAAACTAGCAGGCAACATCTAAAAGGGTCTCCTTAAAAGATATTTACTAATTATAAAGAGAGAATCAATAACTTTGTAGTGGAGAAAACTGGTGGTTACCACCTTTAAAAAAGTGATCAAAATTAATATCACCAATTATAGGACAAGTTAGCAGGATGTACCTACTGATAGGATGGACCAAGAAGGATACTTTCGTGATATTTAAGTAATTTTTCACTTTTACATTAAGAGAAAAGATTCACAAATTACCCAGTTTGTTTTTTCTGCCTTATTTCACTTACTTAAATTAGAAACTTAAGTTAAAGGCCTTTAGTGCCTCACATTCCCTCTCAGAATCTTTATGCCACCTATCCTTCCTTCAGGAAAACAAATGACTGACACAGGAAACTCAATTTGGAAATAACCCATTCATTTGGTTTTAACTGAATTGTTATTTTCCCATGACTGAAAAAAAAAATGTAGTTAAATACAGAGGGGAAAATGGTCATTTAAATTCCTCATTGCAAGTTCTTACAAATGTACAAAGAGTTTGAGAGGTTTCTTCTTTTATAATGAAAAAAGTTTTGGTATTAGTTGTTTACTGTGTTATAGCCACCAGTCTGAGGATACAAAAAAGTTTCAACAGTTCAAAACAAATCCCTGGTGTTATTTCCTTGCAGTCACACAATTTCCCACCCCCAACCCTAACTCCTGGAAAACACTTGATCTACTCTGCAACACAACAAATCTGTCATTTGGAAAACGTCCTAAAAAGAATCTTACAATATGCAACTGTATCAGTTTCTGATTGCTGCGGTAACAAATTGTCATCAACTTTGCACCTTAATACCACACAAATTCATTACCTTACAGTTTGGGAAATAGTCCAGATTCAGTCTCACCAGGCTAAAATCAAGGTGGCAGCAGGGTTGCCTTCCTTCTGAAAACTCTAGGGAAGAATCCAATCCATTTCTGGTCTTTTCCATCGTCTAGAAGTTGTCTTCATATTAATTTTTCCTCCCTCTGCTTTCATCATTAAAACACCTTTTTTCCCCGGGCGCGGTGGCTCACGCCTGTCATCCCAGCACTGTGGGAGGCTGAGGAGGGAGAATCGCTGGAGCTCAGGAGTTAGAGACTCGCCTTAGCGAAAGTGAGACCCCCGACTCATGAAAAAAATGGAAAAACCCAGCCGGGAGCCTTTGCAAGCGCCTGTAATCCCAGCAGCTTCCGGAGGTTGAGGCAGCAGGATGCCCACAAGCCAGGAGTCTGAGGTTGCAGTGAGCTACCAAGCCACTGCACTCTGCTCGGGGGCACAGGGTGGGACTCTGTCTCAACAACAACAACAAAAAAAAAAAGGAAATTAAAAAAAAAAAATCACCTATGACGCTCCTGCTTGTCTCTTATAAAGCAAGATCATATTGAACCTAACAGGATAGTCTCTCCACCTCAAGATCCTCAATCATATCTACCAAGTTTCTTTTACCGCCTAAGGCATGACATTCACAGGATCTGGAAGTTAGAAGTGAAGGATTTGTGGGTGGGGACTTTATTTTCTCCCATACATCAAACTTTTGAGACTGGCTTCTTTGACTCAGTAAAGTGCTTTTGAGAGTCATCTGAATTTTTGACCATATGAATAGTCTCTTCTTTTATTGATGAACAGTGTGCTATTACATAAGATTTCCATGGTTTATTCATTTGTTCACAGGTGAAAGAGACCCACTATAAACACTCTCATGCAGATTTCTGCATCAATATAAGTTTTATTTCTCTAGATGAAATACCTAGAAATTATATTCTTGCGCCATAAGTTTAACTATAAGTAACTGCCAACCTATTTTTCTAAAGTGTTTTTACCATTGTACATTCCCATCAGCAAAGTCTGAGAATTCCAATTGCTATGCATTTTAATCTGCACTTGATCCTGTTAGCATTTTTATTTTAGCCACTCCAATAGATTTTCAAGGTAACTTATCATGATTTTAATTACTTGCATTTTTCTAAAGATTGATGATGCTGAACATCTTTTCATGGTTCATTGTTATGATTGGAGAAGCGTTAAATTTCAAGTATTCTTCTCTTTTTAAAATTGTTCTCTAACTGTTAAGTTTGAGAGTTTTTCACATATTTTGGATATAAGTCCTTTTTGTGTCTCCATGTGTAGAAGTTCTTTTCCAGTATGTCTTTCCATGGGCTAAGTCTCCCAGCACAGTCTTGAATAGGAACAGTGAGAGGACTTCTCCATGAGCTACACATGTATAAAGCCGCATAAGAAACTGTTACAAACTTAGCAGCTTTAAACAACATACGCTTAAGTTGTAAATATCTGCAGATCAGCATTCTAGTCATGGCTTAGTTAAAATCCCCATTCAGGGTCTCACAAGAGACCAAAGTGTCAGCCATGTTCACCTCTGAAGATAGGGGCATCGCCTTCCAAGTTCACGCAGGGTTTGGCAAAATTCACTTCCACACAGTTGTAGGATTAAGGCCCCCATTTACTTTTCTGGCTATTGGTCAGTTTTGTTCTCAGCACCCAGAGTCTACCGTCAGGTCCTGACATTGTGGCCTTCTCAGAGCATAGCAGCTCACGTCATCCAGGCTGGCAGGAGACTTCCTCTGTTGTCACTGGGACAGGGACAGTTTTACATAATGTACCCCACAATCTCACAGTCATGGAACTTACTATTTCATCTTTTTTGTCCCTTAATATTAATCAAAGGAATGACTACCCAACAGATTGTGGGACCATTCACTGGTCCTACCCACAATTGATGAACTGGAATTATGCAGGATATTAACACCATGAGGTAGCAATTTGAGGAGCCATTTCCGCATTCTCCTGACCACTGACGCCTTGCCTTGTTAATAATTGTAGGTAGAAAGCATTTAGTCTTTCACTATAATTTATTACGTTTGCTGGGGCTTTGGTTTAAATTGCCTTTATGAAATAGAAGACATTGATTTAATTGCCTCTTTCCTACTCACCCTGTTGTTGAGGGAGGGATTCTTGGCCTAGTGTTATAGAGATCCTTGAACACAGGACACCCAAAACTGGACAGATGAGATAACGAGAAACTACTAGTCAGAAACTTGGAAACTGTTATCAAACAGGGGCTATAGAAGGCAGGGTTTATAGTATCAAGAAGAGATAGTTTCCATGGGACAATATGACTGATGTGTTCAAATAATTCCAAATTCAGTTCAGTAGCAAGAACTGCACCTGATCCCCTTGACAAGGAGGTTTGTTAAACCCTTGTGCACAGGAAGATATAGAATCGAAAGGGAAAGTTATGATTAGGCCACTCAAGGCCCTCCCTGTCTCACCACATCACAGAGCAGCACCTAACGTTGGGCCTTAATTTTAGGCCTTGCTACGGTTTCAACATTTGTCCCCTCCAAAACTCATGTTGAAATTTAATCCCCAAGGGGGCAGTAGTGAGAAGTGGACCTGTAAGAGGAGATAGGATGATGAGAGCTCTGGGTTCATGAATGGAGTAATCTGTTAATGGATAAATGGGCTGTCACGGGAGGGGAACTGGTGGCTTTATAAGAAGGGGAAGAGAAACCTGAGCCAGCACACTCAGGCCCCTCACCAAGTGAATGCCCTGTGCGGCCTCAGGACTCTTCCCACCAGGAAGAAGGGCCTCACCAGATGCGACCCTTCCACCTTGGACCTTTCAGCTTCCATAGCTGTAAGAAACAAATCCATTGCTTTATAGATTACCCAGTATCAGGTATTCAGTTATAAGCAACACAAAACTGACTAGGAAAGGCCTTACGTAACAGATGTTCTCTTCTGTTCCTAATTTGCAAAGAATATTTGTTATGAATGGATGCTGAGTTTTGTCAAATGCTTTTTCAGCATCACTTGAGTTAATCACATAGCTTTTCTTCTTTGGATGGTTAAAATACGGTGAATTTTATTGGCATGTTAATATTTTAAAGCCTTGCAATCCTAGGGTAAACCTCCCTTGTCTGTGGTCTTAGTCTTCTTTTTATAGATTGCTGGATTCTATTTGCTAATGTTTCTTGAGCACATTTGCATCCGTGCTCATTAAGACGGTCTTTCATTTTTGTCTTTAATATTGTCTTTATCTACTTTTAGGATCAGGATAACACTGGACTCAGAACATGAATTAAATGCATTCTTCATGTTCTATATATTTTCAAGAGAATATGTGAAATTTATGTTGTTTATTCTTAAAATGTTTAGCAGAGTTCACAGTGAAATTATTTGGACCTGCATAGTTCTTTTGTCAAAGATATTTAACAATAAAAATAATTTCTTTAATACATACAGGAGTATTTAGATTACCTGTTTCATTTTGGTAAAGTTTAGTAATTTGCAGTTTTTAAAGTATCAGTCTACTTTATCTAAGTTGGCAAATTTATGTTCATAGAGTTGTTTATAATATTATTATTTTTTTTTATGTCTGTAGGGAAATTTTCTCTCTTCTAATATTGGTAATTTATGTCTCATCTCTTTTTTTGTTAGTCTCGAAAGATCCTTATCAATTTTATTGATATTTTCAAAGCCTCAGATTTGAGTTTCATTGGTTATTTTCTATTGTTTCAGTATTTAATATTTCATTGATTTTTGCTTGCTTAGATTTATTTTACTGTTTCTCTTTTATCTTGTCATGGGAAAAGCTTAGAGCTCTGAGAACTTTCTTGTTTTTAATATAGGCATTTCATGTCACAAACTTTGCTCTATGCACTAAAATAACTGCACTGAGTAATTTTTAATATCTGATGCTTTAATTTCTATTCTATTCAAAATATTTTCTACATTACTTGGGGAATTCATGTTTGACCCAAGGATTATTTGGAAATGGATTGTTTAATTGCTAAATGTTTCAAGATTTTCCTGTTTGTAATTTTCTGTTAATGGGCAAGCAACACGAACAATATCTTTTCCCAGTAAGACAAATGAATGGCCAGCAAACACACGAAAAAATGCTCATCATCTCAAATCATCAGAGAAATGCAAATCAAAACCACTTTGAGCTATCACCTAACACCAGTGAGAACAGCCCACATCACAAGGTCCTAAAGCTGCAGATGCTGGTGGGAGTAAGGAGATAGGGCTACACATGCTCTGTTGGTGGAATTACAAACTAGAACAGCCTTTTTGGAAAGAAGTATAGAGAAGCCTCAAAGATCTAAAAGCAGACCTCCCATTGATCCCACAATCCTATTACTAAATATCTACCCAAAAGGAAAAAAAAATCATTTTACCATAAGGACATTTGCATTCAAATTTTCATAGCAGCTCAAGTCACATTTGCAAAGATGTGGAAATAACCAAAGCACGCATCAAGTATCTCAAGAATGGAAAAGCAAGCAGCCCATGTACTCAGTACTTGTGTGAATCTAGTAGCTCACCAAGTACAGGACCACACAAGAGAAAAGCACAATTAAATTCAAGAAGTGGGGAGGACTCAATTACAAGGCAGACTTTGGACTTTACCATACAAATGCAAATAATGTCACTTAACTGTATGTACCCTTATATTAACCCCAAATTTAAAAAACTATTTTTAAGAGATTTTTAGTCTATTTCTATTATGATAGAAATAGTCCGTGTGACTTCAAAAGAATGTGTACTCTGCTGATGATACCAATTAGATCCAGTCAGCTGAGGGTCTTTCAACTATTCTCTTTCTTTGTGATTTTTCTGCCTGGCAGTTCTATTAATTATGGAGAGAGAGAAGTGTTGAATTCTTCGAACATGTCTGTGGCTTTGTCTGTCCCTCCTTCCAGTTTTGTCAGTTTTTGCTTCATTTATTTAAATGTTCTATTTTTGATACATATATACTTAGGGCTTTATGTCTCTTTGAGACTTTGGCATTATCATCATTCCTGAGAATTTTTGTTGCTCTAGAGTCTACTCAGTACCTACTGAAGTTTTCTTTGATAATTGTTTCCACCCTTTTAATTAACCTGTATGATTATGCTTAAAGCAAACTTCATATAGCCTGTAGCTAGGTCATGTTTCTATACAATCTGAGACTCTCTTGATTGTTACGTTAGAACATTTACATATTATGGAATTGTTGCTATATTTAGATCTAGCTCTATCATCATTTTTTGTTTTTTCTCTGTTTTTTTTTTTCCTTTGTGGCTATTATTAGGGTTATTGAAACGTACGTACATTTGTATGCTATCTAAATACATCCATTTTGGTATTGACTGTGTAGAGTGGCTGCTTAAGTTTTCACAGTCTTCTTCTAGTTAATATGTGACCACATGCAGGGACTATATGAACTTTCATTATACAGTTCCCTGTATTCTCTTCCTTTTCATGCTGAGGTCACATTGTATATTTTTCTACAAATGTTAGAAGTTTTACCAGAAAGTGTTATAACTTTGCTTTCAATCATTGAATATATTTTAAAGAATGCAATAATAGAATTGCCTGTTACATTTACTCAGACATTTACCATTTCTGTGGCCCTTTCTTCAATCTTGTACTATTTTCCTTTGATTGACATACTCGCTTTCATAGGTTTAAGAGCAGATATGCTGGCAATGGTTCTTCTCACTTTCCTGTGTCTGAGAATGTCTGTATTTCACTTCATTACTGAAAGGTATTTTTGCTGGACATAAAATTCTGGCTTGACAGCTCTTTCCTTTTATCATCTGAAAAAGATTGCACCCCCTATATAGAAGATGCAGCAGTAAGCCTCCATCCTGGGAGCAGAGACACCAGGCCCGCACAAGCTCACAACTTGATCTTACACATCCTAGCCTCCAAAACTGTCAGAGGTAAATTTCTATAGTTTATTTCTTTTAAGTCTTGCTCCATAGTTGTTGATAAGAACTCAATAGTCATCCCTTATTTTCTTCTGCGCTAAGTAATATGCCCTGTATCTTTGTGTTCAAAGATATATTTTTTATATTTAGTTTTCAACAGTTCAATTATAATGTGTTTTTGCTTGAGCCCAAGAGTGAGGTTGCTGTGAGCTAGGACGCTACAGCACTCTACCAAGGGCAACACAGTGAGACTCTGTCTCAAAACAACAACAACAACAAACCATTTATAATGTGTGTGGAACAGGGTATCTCTGGGTTATCCTGTGTGAGGTTTTCTTAGCTGATTAATCAAATTTTATATCATCACATTTGGCCATTTTTTAGCTGTTTTGATTACTGAAAATTTTTTTCTGCACCACACTCTTCTTAATACCCTTCTCCACCAGCATGGCGTGTACATTGGACTCTTTAATATTGCTCCACAGGTGCCTGAGTGAGGCTAAGTTCTTTTTATTTTAAAAAAAAACAGTTTTTCTCTTTGTTATTCAGGTTGAAACACTTCCATTGATCTATCTTAAAGTTCAATGATTTTCTTTTATTTATATTCTGCTACTGAGCCTATCTAGTGAGGGTTCTTTTTTTTCTGTTATTAGATTTTTTCAGTTCTAAAATTTCAACTTGGTTCTTCTTTATATCTTCTATTTCTTTGCCGAAACTTTCTTTCTTTCCATTGTTTTAAAAAAAAGTATTCAACTTTAATTCTTGGAATATTTTAATAACAGCTGCTTTAAAGTCTCTGTCAGATAATTCCAATATCTGTGCCATGTTGTCAGGAGTACCTATTGAATTTCTTTTTTGAAAAGAGTTTAAATTTCCTCCATTCTTCATATGCCACATAATATTGAATTATATTCTGGACATTTTGAATGTTCTATTATGGAACTCTGAGTTTTGTGTAAATCCTATAAGAAATGTGGTGGAGCCGGGACACTAGGTTGCCGGCCCCAGCCCATGAAACTTCCAGGAAGTGGACTGCTGTGCAAGCTCGCTTGTGGTATGGCCTCCCCATATGTTCTGGGAAGGCTCAGTCAGGTTAGAGGTGCCTGAGCCTCTCAAAGGTACAGCAGTCAGTTGCAGTAGGAGGAGTCTAGCAGGAGCCTCGACTAACTTCTGCTGAGGCTATTTATAGAAGTGATACAGCACAGGGTGGAGACTGCTGTGCAATAAGGCCCGTGTTCTCCTCTCCTGCTCTTACATGCTCTTGGGCTCTTTAACGAGAGAGCAATCCCTTCCCCGTTCCATTATCACCAAGGTGTTTCTGATCAGGTGTTTCCTACAAGAATGTTTACAGTTTCGTTCTTGCAGGTGTTCAACCAGGTTGGATTCATTCTAGAAGCTCTAATGAGCCTTTGGTGAAATGTAGTTCTGGTATCAGTTTTGTTTTCAGAGACCTGGCTGTGATCGTTGAGTGTGTCTCATTTGTGAATCACCAAGTGGTCAGGCTGAGGCCTACATCGTTATCTATCACAGAGTTAATATCTCAGAGTCGTGTATGGTCTTTAGGGTCAAATCTAAGCTTGCTCGGTGTGGGACAGAATATGAGAGTCTATGAACAAGTTTAAGGACACCACTTTCCCAAGTTCATCTCTCTTCACTATCCCTTTACTATTTTTAGGTTCTAGGAGTGCTTATAAATCTTCCCACCCAAAGCCTGTGACTTTTGTCATCCTAATCTGCCTTGCTTTGTCTACACTTTTATCAAGGTCAGGCAGTGAAAACACAGGGTGGGGGAGAAGCAACACTGATTTCCCACCTCTTCTGACAGCGCCCCTTCTCACTGGACAGGACTCCTCCCCTCCAAAGGCCTTTTGCTGTCACAGCTGTCACAGGATTACTTCTGGCCAGGCAGAGGAAGACAGGGACAAAGAAAAAGATGAGGATTTACCCAACTCTGTCTGAGAATTAGGAATTCCCTTTTCTGCTCCATTGAGCCAGAACGAACAGCATTTTTGGAGTTCTCTCCATCCATGTCAATGCCAATTTGAGGCTGAACTTTAGTGAGTTCAGGTGAAACAAATATCAGAAGGGGAAAAATGGTCACCTCATCATGCATTCCTAGTCTTCTTCCACAACCTGCCTGGTACTATTTACACTTTTTTTTTTTAATTGTAGAAAAATACACGTTTCCCTGCTAGAGCTGCCATTAAAAATTCCACAGACCCATTGGATTCAACAATAGAAATCTATTTTCTCATGGTGCTGGAGGCTGCGAGTCTAAGACCAAGGTGCCAGCAGGGTGGTCCCTTCGAGGGCTGTCTCCTTGGCCTGCAGATGGCCACCTTCTCTGTGCTCCTTTTCTCTGTGCACCCCTCATTTGTTTCTTACAAGGACACCAGTCCTACTGAATTAGGAACTCACCTCCGTGACCTCATTTAACCTTAATTACTTCTTACAGTTTTGTGACTTAAATAAAATCACATGCTAAGGTAATTGGGGTTAGAACTTCAATGTATGAATTTAGGGGAAACCATTTTTAAGTGTGCAATTCAGTAGTATTAAACACATCTAGGGCAGTGCCTGTGGCTCAAAGGAGTAGAGTGCTGGCCCCATATGCTGGAGGTGGGGGGTTCAAACCCGGCCCCGGCCAAAAACTGCAAGAAAGAAAAAAACTAAATACATTTACATTGTGCAAACGTCACCCCTGTCCATCCCCAAAACTTTTTTCATCACACATAACTCAAATGCCATAAGCCCATTTCCCTTCTCCTAGCCTTTGGCAACTACCCTTCTGTTCTCAGTCTCTAAGACGTTGCCTATTCTGGGACCTTATGTAAGTGAAATCATTCAATTTTAGTCTTTTTGTGACTGGTTTATTTCACTTACATAACATGTCAGAATTTTTTTCTTTTTTAAGGCTGAGTAATATCCCATTGCATATATTTGCCACCTGTTGTTTATCTATTCATCATTGGTGAATATTCGGGTTCCTTCCATGTTCAGGCTATTATGAATATATTTGCTTTCAAAAGTCCTCAAATATCTGCTCCATACCTGCTGTCTTAGTCCAGTTTGTGCTGCGATCACAGGATTCCTGACACTGGGTAATTTATAGTGAACAGAAATTTTATTTTCTCACAGTTGTGGAGGCTGCCAACTTTAAGATCAAGGCACTGGTAACTGGTGAGGGCCCTCTTGCTGCCTCAGCACAAGGCAAAAGATGGAAGGGCAAAGAGACAAAAGGCAGCAAATTTGCCCTTTTATGGTAGTATTAATGCTCCCCACCCCATCACCTCCCAAAGGGACTACAGCCAGGCGTCCTCAAACTATGGCCCGCGGGCCACATGCGGCCTGCCTAAGACATTTATCTGGCCCACTGGGTGTTTTTGCTGCCACTGCCTGTCCTGCTTAGCAGCCGACTCATCCTGGGGTCCTCAGTCCAGCCTTCCAACAGTCTGAGGGACAGTGAACTGGCCCCCTGTTTAAAAAGTTTGAGGACCCCTGCACCTACACCCTAACACTATCACATTAGCAACCAACTGCTGCATGAGTTTTTGAGGGGACAATAGTCAACCCATAGCACCTGTGATGCAGGTTTTAGAGATACTTTTGGTAGGAGTCACAGGGTGGGGTGTTGTCATTCTACTTCACACAAACCCAGACCTCAGTGGGAAATTTCATCTTAATCTGCAAGGAAGACACTCATTATAGAAACTGTCCTATGGGATTTGATTTAAGAGCATTCAACCAAATGTGGCTCTTCTACGATTATCCAGAGACACTTTGTTTAAATTAAAATACATGGTGTCCCAAAGGTCACCATACATACATACATAGAAAAAATGGGTCACTGGAGCTAAATGTGCCTTTATTTACAAAATATTCATTACCAAAGTTTACAAAATGTTCACCAAATACTTCTCTATATTTGATGTATGGATATAAAAATATCAAAAACATAAAATACAATATACTATAAAATATAATACGAGTTTGTTAACTTTTCCTATGTATGACAAACTTTAAGAAACCCTGCAAGGGATCCTGTTTGAGGACATGAAAAAATCTTGGAAAAGTTAATACAAAATTTTTAATACAATATTAGTCATTTGTATCATCATATGACTTACTTTCCAGATTCTTTCTTCTTTATGATTAGTTGGAAAGTGGGGCATTGAGCACTGTATGAAAAAAATAACAATAATTCAATGTGTAAAAATATCCTGTTTTCACTCCCTCTACTATTGCCTGCCATTATTCTCAAAGGACTTTGATTAACTGTCTATTTTATTTGAGATAATTACCTATGATAATAAAAGACCTTTATGAAAAAGATATTTCTATCAATAATTACTTTAGTTATGATCACCTTACTAGGGAATGTAGAGCCATTTTTGGATTCTCTTCAGGCTTTATTTAAATAAAGCACAAAAATAATCTTAAGCCAGAAATTTTCTTCAGCTATTCCCTGAAGATGCTAAATTGGAGATTACCTTTACCAGACCAGAGAATTGACCACCTCGGTAAATGCAGTCTCTTTACTAGCAAATAGTCAATCTAATTACCCTGGTCCTAAGAAGCATAAATTAAAGCCTCTTCTAATTTGGAGAAGGTTTCAATAGCTAATAGGATAATTGCACCTGATTTTAAAGTACAAGCTGAAGTTTTCTTTTTAGAAGGACTCGTTTTTGGAAATAAAGCCATTCTCTGAGAGGAAGGAGGATGAAAAGGAAACGACTGGAGTTTTGTCCCATCCTCCAGCTGACTGTGGTGTGTCACACTGAAATGATTAATAATAAATGAACCTGTCCTCTTTCAATGTTTACTTATGTGTGTCCCCATATTGTCTTACTGTAGTATGATTATATTAGCAATTAATGAAGGGAAAATTAGCACTGCATCTTCTTATTACCATCAACCTATTAATTTACAATGAAAATTCCCTCAATGCTTTGCCATTCTGTACTCTGCTGTGTTGAGCCAGCTGAGGTTTCAGAGAGAGCTCTCCTCACCAAATTAATTCTGAAAGAAGTCAGCTTTTGCCCTTCCCATTTATTCAGGAGAGACCCACTAACAGATGTTCCTTCCTGTTCCACACCTACCTCTGTTATCCACTATGGGGGAGTGCATGACCGGATCTGCTTTGTATGAAGCAAATGAAGTGTGAACTTGAAAAAAAAAATAGTGTCAGGGACTTCTTTGTACATATTTTCTTAACCTTTTAAATTTTAATAGACAGGAACCTTTTCCTTATTTTATGTTTAATTAAATCTCTCTTGCTTTTCAGAAAATCATTTTTTTCTTCCATAAGGTAAACTTGAGCCTGCTATGGGAACATTTCAGCTCAGTCAATAACTACATAGCATTCTTTTCTTGGTCAGCAAATACAAGGCCTGGCAAAGTTTTCTTTATTGGGCGAATGCTTATTAATGGTGGGTTTGTAGTAAAAATGGCTATGGTTTGAAAGATATTATTTTATAAACTTAATTTATTATCTAGGTAAAGGTGTACATATATTTTAGATTTTATTTGAATATGAAATAGGAAATATACAAAAGATAAAAACAGTTTTGTGACTTTTTAAAAAATTGTAATTTTTTTTAATAACATTCATAATTTGGAAAAAATACTCCAACCCAGAAAGATCAAGTTATTTTCTGCTCTGGCTGGAACATTTCCACTAGTCCTTGAGGAATCATAGTGAACCCAATATTTCAGGCGTATATAATTACAAAATTTTCACAGCATATCTGTGTTTGCACTGGAAACCTTTTTATGATCTAAAATTTTTCTGGTAGTCAAATGTTAAGAATATTTTTACTTCAATAAATATAATTCTTTAAGAATATTCTTCTGAAAGAAAAAAAGTGTTCCGAAACTTCCAGTGAGACAGACCTAACAATGTAAAAGGAGCTTTCACTCATATATTTGTGGTAACTATTCTGGTATGTTTAGTAATTATTTTGTCCCCTGTACTTAAATCTATGCTTTATCACTTAATTTTTAAGGATGAGTAAGAATATTTTCAGTCACTTTTATAGGATTGCTTTGCCATAGAGGCAAATTGAAAAATCTAATAGGCCCTATCAAATGATTCATTCACTCAAAAAATATTCATTGAAACCCTACTGTGCCTGAGACACTGTCCTAGGTAACTAAAATGTATCAGAGAACACTCCAGGCAAACATGCCAGTCTTTGTGGAGGTTACACTTTGCATAGGAGTTAAAGACATATATGAGAAATAGTTTTAAGAGGATGAGTTGGATGGTGTGAGGGCCCATGTTTCAGTGCTAAATGGATGGTCAGGGTAAGTGGTTGAGGACAGACTGAGAAGAGGTAAGGGAGTTAACCATGAAGATTCTGGGAAGAGGTTCCAGCCAGAGGGAGTGGTTAGAGAAAACAATACAAGGAGAGATGATCAGGTCCTGAAGAGGCAAAAGGGCTGAGGCCTGGCCTTGATTGCTCTCCTGAACCACAAACTCCCCTCAGGGCCTCAGGCTTACATTTATGTGACCCTTAAAACTTCAGCTTCTAAAAAATTTCCCGTCTATCTTTTATAAGTAATTATTACAATTGAACATTTAAAGTATTCTGAATCATTTTAAACTCAGCACAGCAAAATTGGGTAGGATTGCATTATTAAAAGGTAATGAATTGAATATATTCTGTTCCTATTAGGTGGAAGAAAAAGGAGAAAGGGAAGAGGAAGAAGAAGTTGCCCGCAACCATCAGCCCGTTTTTATCCCAACATCTTGTTCTAATAGGTCGCTGCTGCAGCCCTGAGAGTGAATCCATGTTTTTGAGTTTTAAATTGAAAAAAATGCTAAAAAAATCTTGGATCAGCAATCCGAGTATCAGTTCTGACATTACAATCATAGGAACAAAGCAGGCATCAATTGCTTTCCTCTGCTTTAAATCGAAACAAAGGAAAGAAAGAAGGAAAAAATCAGGAAGGGAGAGAAAGAAGAAACAGAGGTGACCGGAAGCCTGAACAATGACTGAACACACTGGATGCAAAACAGAATAGGGTCTAAAATATTGACAAGGCATGTGCACCATTTCAATGTTGAAGTAAGATCTGTTGGGAAAATCATATGAAATAAGCAACTGGCAAAATATAGTCACTTCTAAAGTTTGACTAGATGATCATAGTTTAGGAGAAACCACCATATGGATATTAAGATAAAATTCCTCTAGCAGTCTCTAAGCAATAAAAGGCATTTTAATTGGTGATACATTTAAAAAGTACAACACATTGAACCTAGATGATTTCAAACTAAGACCTTTTCTTTTCCAATGCAGCAATGACTCAGTCAGCTATTCATTTCTTACCATAAATGTCAATATACTTTATAAAGTGAGCTCACCCAGTTTAGTATCATTTGGGAGTTTAATAATTATTATTTCTCCTTCATCAGGCCTAGAAAGAAGCCTACTTATTTGATGTTAAAATTTCTATAACCCTTAAGATTTAATCTAAAGGAAGCATCATTTAAAAAACATCAACAGACTTGAATATAATTCAAACTTTGAATAATCTGAAGTTTGAAGTCATATGGTTAAGACTTTTACACTAATTGAATGCCTTCATTACAAATTTAGAAGTATGTCACAAATTAAAATCAGCTATTTCTGTTACAAAAACCACAAAAATTTGTCTTGCTAGGGTTCTATATTAAATGAAGAAGGTATTTTTATTATATCTACATAACCCGACTACTTATTTTTAAATCTCTCAAATAAAGAAACGCTCATATTTCAACTACAGTTGAACTTTTCTTTAACCTCCTGGCATAAAGTTTAATTTATATGCAGTTTACTTCAAAACATGACAAATTTTGAAAAACTCCACAATTCTGATCACATATTGTTACCCTTTTTTACCCTTTAAGGACACTAGTGACTACAGGGTTGAACAAGCTCATTTCCAAGGAGATGATTTTCACCTCTAATTACAGCAATGGAAAGTGTGTGCATAAATTAATATAGTTGTTTAACAGACTATTCTCAGCTTGAAAACTGAGATAACTCTCTTCCTTTGTATAGCTATGAGTAAAACAGTGAACTTCTTTTACAGTAAGCCCAGTGGCCTATAAAATCTCATCTTTAGGAAACTATGATGTCAAATCCAGAAAAACCATGACTAATGGCCTTCCAGAATTGCCAATTCTCAAAACTTGGCACTTCTGTGCTTTTCCTCAGTCTCACTCAAGTGAAATCTGCATTTTTCTTTGTGAGAAATTCACTGTAAATCTTAAGTAGAATTCCTAACAAGAAAAGGTTTTCCAAGCAACTGACACTATTACTTTTCTAGAATAGAAAGGAAGAAATTTTTGCCAAAACAGCAAACATCACTTACCCTGCCTATAATAGAACCATGACATTTAGAATGCATTCTGTTCTCTGATACCAATTTACCTCTGCAAATTTCACTATAAATCACATGCATTTAATAGGGACAATGAAAACACACAAAAGAGATTTGTAGGCTTGAAATATCTGCAGGAAATAGATATCTAGTGACATTTAGCCAAAGAGCTGATCCTCTCTCTTACCATCCTCTTTCATCATATATGTGTGTATTAATATACAGAAAAATTACACTTATGTGTATATATAAGAGATGCTAGAATAAATATGGTTTGTGGAACTTAAAATGTAAGAGAATTCAAGAAAATGAGAATCTAATGATAAGAAAATAAGAAAATATGATAGAGACAGATACTAACCTTGAGTCTACCAAAGAATACACTACAGTAGAGTCAACTTTTGGAAATAAAACTGTATCTTCTGGGACACTAGGATGCCGAATAATTACTAAATGACTACCCCAATGACCATGATACAATGATCCATTCCGTTTTAGCCTCTGGACAGATATTCTGCTCCTGACACATCAAGTTTATTTTACCCTAACGTTCTCAGCTCTCCTAGCACTTCAGCATGTCTTATGTAGGAAAAATCCACATTTTTCACTTACGGCACTATAGTGGGATATTTTTGGACACCTAACAAAAGGGGCAATATAATCTTCATCTTTATAGTCTCCATTTGAAATTTATGGCTGAAGTATATTGTCCAATAATACATCCTTCTTATAGTCTACAATGGCTGGGGAAACAGCAGTGCCTCAACAGTTTGCTGATTTGCTCTGATTTCACAAATCAGCAAGTTACACAGTTCTCTGGTAATCAGTGGTATCTGATTCCTTGAGTGAGTTCCAATAGTCGTATGCACCCAGGATTATTAATGAGGAACTAAGGTTTCATGTGTTTCAGTTAGGACCTGTGTATATGTAGCAACATACACATACTTGAGTAGTGGTGGTTTGCAGATCTTATGAAGTTGATCACTGGAGCCCCAAATTATCCATGAACTTCGGGCAAAGAATGCTCCCTGCAAGAAATCCTTAGAACACTCCCTTCCTGCTTCCTTCTCCGTTGAGCACCATCCTGAGCAGGCACAGGCAGCTATGCTAAAAGTTGCTTTTCACTTGTGCTCCAAGCCAATGAATTATTGACTCCAGCCCTTCCAAGAAACTGGAGGTGCTTTTGCTCAATAAGCTTTACTCTCGGTAAGTCAGGAAATAGTATTTTCTCAGTGTTTTTTGGATATAAGACTTAAATGCAGCATTTCGGGAACAGGCACACATAAAAACTAAAACAAAAACTGTGATGTTTATTTTCCTATGAATGAACTCAAAATATAATTGGAGCTCAAGACCCCTATATCTCATGTAAGTGAATGGTATGTTTATAGGCTGACCTATGATAGATGAGTTGTAATTTTAAATTTGGATTTATCTTAGAGAATATGCTCTTCCGAGACAAATACTGAACACTGTGTTAGGAATTCAAGGAGCCGTCAAGTCGACATAACACTTACCAGATACAGGCTTTATTTTAATTCTCCACAGAGCATACTATTTTGCTAATATGTTTCCTATATGTAAACATTTTTCTTCTCTTGCCATGTTTGGTTGCAGGTTTGAATAATTCTCATATGATAGAGCAATTAAAGTACTTCAATGCTTAAGACAAAGCTGACACTTAACAGGGGCTGGAAAGAGGCATACTTTTCAGTCTAAGTTAAAAACTACCCATTATATAGGAGCTGGACCACACCGTCTTGAAAGTCACCACAGCCTGATGTGACAGCACTGAACAGCACTGTTCATACCCTGCTTACCAGAGACTATAGCTGTATGACCTTGGACAATTAACTTAACCTACCTGGGGCTGTTTCTTATTTTAAAACTGGTTATAATTATATCTGCCCTATATACCACATAGGGATATTTTGAAGTTCAAATTAAAGGATGAGCTAGATTTCCTGTCCCAGATAGGAGGGGAAGAAACAGAGAAGAATAAAAAGAATGAGAAAGTAGATAAAAGTGAGTCAGAAATCTTTTCCAAATAACTGTAATACTTTTATGTTGGCTGGAAATCACCATTGCCGGAAGTGAAGGCCAAAGAATATTTTAGAAGGTTGTATCAAGGAATAATCTTTCAAGATCTGTGTCCTCTTTTACAAACTAGGTCTGCTTCCTAGGTCTTCATCTTTGACCTGATTCATCGAGTAAAAAAATTTGCTTTCTCTAAAACATTATAGTTCTATATTTTTTAAATGAAACTAATTTGACTCTCTGAGAAAGTATTTTAGTAGAATACAGTCATCCTTCAGTATTTGTGGGAGATTGATTCCAGAACCAACCCCTTATACCAAAATTCCTTATTTATAACAGTGCAGTATTTACATACAGCCAACCTGTGTCCATCTCCCATATCGAAATAATTGTTATACTCTATTGTTTAGGGGAAAAGAACAAGAAAAAAGTTGATACATGTTCAGTTCCAGAATATTTTCAACATGCAGTTGGTTGGATCTGAGGATACAGACCCCAGTGATAGAGAGGGATGGCTAGAAATGTAATGGTTCATGTTCTCATAAATTTCCTCTGCACAATTTTTAATAATTTTCAAAAATACATGAATTTTTTTCAAGTAATAAGAATAAGAGAACTACTACACTAAGAGATGAAGGACTCACTACATACCAGGTACTCAGAGAAAATCTTCTGTGTCATCTAACTCTAATAATAAACTACAATCTGGACATTTTAATCATCCTAAATTTACATATGAAAAACGAGGCTAACCCATAAATATCAGAGCCTAGATTTGAGTTCCTATTTGAACCCATTTCTTTTTGATAACAAAGCCCATATTGATGTCAAAGTGCTACACAGTCTCTGATATTGTGTAAGATATTAAGCGTTAGAAAACAAAGTTAGGTGAAGTGAAATTCTTATTCTTAAGTTTACAAATTAGATGAGTACACATGATTAAAAAAAAGAAAAGCAAGACAAGGGTAAAATCCAGCTAATATGTAATGATTGTGCATTGCCCTTTCTCGGGTAGGTACTTGACACCCCCAGCATTCCTACAAAACCAGTGTGATTGTCATTTCTATTTTGCAGATGGGAAAACTGAGCTTCCAGAAAAGTTATGTAATTAACCTCAATTCACTTAGCTAGAGAATAGAGAATAGCAGTTTGAAGATATAAACTCAGACACTCATTAATATAGGAGAAGCACAAAAGTCACTGGGGAACAGTGTGAGCTAGCAATGTCCAGTCAGGGAAGTCGCGATGTAAAAGCTTCATGATAAAAAAAAAAGAAATATATATATATATATATATATGCATGAATACATGAGTATTGATATTTGTCTATTTAAATAAGTAACTAAAGGATTACTAAAGGTAATTTCTTATCTGGAAATTACCCCCAATTTATGAAGAGATGCCCAAGAAATGAATCACTTTTATCTGTCAGAATCTAAATCTGGCAGGATTTTGTAGCAAGCAAACAAGATGTGAGTTAGGAAACATGAGTAAAACATAGCACCGCAGGTCAGAGTATTTTCTCTTCCCACAAATACCAAATCACCACTCAGACCTCCAGGCTCTGTCTGTAAGAAAGCAGCTGGTTTTCTTCTGTTCAAACCACCTTCAAACTATAAATGCCCATCATCAGTGCTGTGATGCCCACCGCATCTCAGGAATGAACGGGGAATGGGAACCAAGAAAGAAGAAAAGGGAGCTGGTTTTAATTTGGAAAAATTGCAAGCCCATGTTCCTGATGTTAAAATGTTCAGTCAAGCTATACTAAGACTGATTTGTTGAAGCTTTATCAAAATGAACAGGATAAAAGAGAATTCAAAGAAGTAGGGAGGGTCTTCCCATAGTCCTGGGAATGTGGATGGGTTGCTTACTGAGGCTGTGAGCAACAGATAGCAGTGTTACACTTAATGCTTCTTAACAGCACTAAAAATTAATGTAGGTGCAATTGAGTCCCAGAATAGACACATTTAACATAAGCAAATTAAACCCGAGGAAGTCAGCAAAATGGGGGAACCGTTCCTTTATTTTCCTTGAGCACCTCTCTGCCTTCAACCTCATTCCCCGTGAAACCTTAGCCTTCAACAACCCATAACATAAATGCAGTGAGGAAAAATAAGCTAATTTATGGCTCTTAAACCTCTGGAGCCCTGGTTCAAGACATTAGGAGCAATTTAGCACTGGCTTTCTATTCTAATCCCCAAGTAAGCTGCAATGCCACTCTTCATATATTCATATTTTCCATGATTCTAAAACTTCCATCTTGATATGTCACCACTATGTATAATAATTAAATACTCTTGCCTTAGAGTGCTATGTCTGAATATGAGGTCAAATATCTTCATTAGTTATGTAATTTCCATTTATGTTGAATGTATCTAAGCAACAGTACAGTGGTTAGGACTGAAATAATTTAAGGCTCCCTCCAAACCTGATTTTCTATGATGGAAACTGGGAACATATTTATAGACCAGCATGCACCTAAGAAGAGGTTGTTTGATTCTCAATTTATGTACGTATTGTCTAACTAATAGAAATGGAATTTTCCAGAAACAAAATGTGTGTGCAGGACACTTCCATTTTTATAAACTCTATAAACATATGGTTTCCTTTTACTTCTGCCCTATGAAGGAAATAACTCAGGTATCATAATAATCTCTCCATGTAGAAACTAGTTTCTGTTCATATAGCTAATGGATGGCAGAAAGGAGAGAAATGTCCACATTTCCTAAATCCAGTTCTCATATTCTTCTTACAGAATATGAAGCCATTATAATCTATGCCACCATCAGCAACTTTATCATTTGTGTTGCCTCTCTGTGACACATTAATCAAAGACAAAGAAAGCCACTCAAGCAAGGGAAGACCAAGGGGATGGATAATTGAGTGAAATTAGAATTTAAAAATATGTGAGTTTAATTCTGTGGCTGTACTTATAAGGTACAAATAAAAGAATCAGACATTTGTCCTCTCAATGAAATCAATGACGTCCAACCCAAAAGAGTCTTGTGGGAGGTGACCCTGACTCATTAGCAAGGCCTAGGTTCCAACCCTGGCTTCTGGACTTCCAGATTTTATGCCTTACAAACCATTTCTCTTCCTGAACCCTTAGTTTCCTCTGCTGTTTGATGAGGAAAATAATTAAGAACCATTAAGTACTTGAAATCTCTACATGGCTTCTCCCTATCATGGCAATCCAAGACTTAAGAACTCTGGGCAGTAAAATGTATAGATCAGAACTCTACCTCGTATTTCATAGTTTTTGTTAAGATGATTTGCAATAATATCTGTGACAGCATTTTATAAATTGTAGACCACTTTGTGGTCTGTTTTCAGATCTTAGGGAGTTGGTTTGCTCGTTGATATTGATGTTAAATTAAAAAATCTTCAAATTTGCATTTCTGTTCATACATGTGAACATTTTCCCCTCAGTCACCTATTTTAACATACTTACTTATCATGTAAGGACTTCTAAGAGTTATATTTGAATTGTGGGTATAAATAATGGTGACTTTGAAGGCCTTGTTGAAAAGCAATTCATATTTTTGAAATGAATTCAATAGATTGGATGAATTGATCAGATTCAATTGTTTATATCTTATTCTTCCTCATAGACTTCAGCTTACTCTTGAGAAATAAACAAAGTTTTGTTTTTAATTTGGTCTAAAATTATAGTTATGTGTTAATTAGATGAGACTATGAAAATTGTAATTTCAATATGTATATGAATATTTCCTATGGCTAAATTTATACTAATTAGTGTTAATAAAAAAACAAAATTCAGGAAAAGATACGTGATAATAATGTAATTTTATATGAACCAAATAATAATCTCTTATTATTATTCCACAATTCTGTAGTTTTATCACCATTACCCTCGACTTAAAAGATCATATTTCCTTCCCAGAAACCCTGAAGGCAATATAGTGTTAATGTTCCTACTTCACCTATCTCAATGATAGGTCTTTGGAATGCTTGCAAAAAGTTTTGATTATAAATCTACCTGTCTTGATGGCACTATGTTTTATGAATAGTGAATAGTCACCTGGCCTCTATATACCTACCTTTGTCTATCTACTATTTGGCACTTTCTCTTTCTTAATATTTTGCAGGCCATGATTTGCACACTTCACATTACTTAAGAGTCACCTAAAAAGAACGTTGAAACAACAGAGTTTGGGGCTCTTCTCCCAAAATATTCTAATTCAAAAAACATGAACTGTGGCCTAGGAAACCAACAAGCATTTCAGGTAATTCCAATGTAGAGACTACATTAGATTTTTCACTTGTTTGGATTTTTGTATTGTTTTTGTTTTTAAATTAGTGTTTAAGTTACATTTGCCTCTTTGGCTTCTTAGAAATGGAATCTTGCATATATAATTTGGAGAGTCTGGGCTTCTTGCACACAGCATGATGCCTTTTGTATTGGTTCATGATACACATTGGTTCAAATCTTCTTTTGCTGCATTTTAAGTCTGTTTCTTAAGAACAACAAATACTTGAATTTTGCTTTTTTCATCTGGGCAGAGAATCTCTCATTTTTAATTGGAGTGATAGATCATAACATTTAAAAACCCAACCAAACCACTCTATTTTTATCTTACAAATGCCAACAACATAACCCATTGTCTATCTTCTCATATTAATCTGAAATTTAAAAAAAAAAACCCTAAACCAAACCAAAAAATTAGCTCCCTATAATCATATTTTGAGAAATTTATAAAAATATGCCAAGACTATATCCAATGCCTGTATATTTTCTAGCTTCTCTGACCACATGGACATATCAATTTAATATTTCTGACTTTGGTCAGTTAAGAGTAAAGCTGATACATATTAAACACATGTGAATTGGGGTTCATATTGCACCATGTCCTCCCAGATTTTACTAAGAAATAAAGTTTATAAAACCTTCTTAAAAATATAGTAAAGATGTAGTTTAAAAGATAGGAACTAGAAAGCATTTACAAATCTACAGAGTTCATAAGGCAAATGAACAGATTATCAAACTAAATCCAAGAATTTTGTCTTTAAAATACCCTTAAAAATAAGAGAGATTTTAATAAATTAATAAGGCAGCTGTTAAAAGACTCAAATGAAGAGAAAAACAATTAAGTTATTTCCAGTGGAAAATTTTTAACTAAGAGGAAAAGGTAATGGTTGAGGTAACACAAGAGAAATGACTTTGGGGAAGTTATGATAACAGACTCTATTTTCTAAGAGTAGTTATTAGCTATCTACCAGAATTAGTGATTAATTATACATATAGGATTATGTTCAAATCCTTTGTCTAATATAGTAAATCTTTAGTTTGAAAATGGAAATATTCCATTTTCTTCAGGAATGTCTAATTTACTAAGAATCAGTATGAGGCTTTTATTACTCAATATGTTCATAATATTTGCAAACTGTTTTTCTAAATCCTTAATATCTTTGGTTGTTATAAACAAAGGAAGCATTTGAAGGGGATTAGAAATATGTGAGTGAATTACCATTTAAATAAAGTTGATTCAGCCCAGGAGGGACAATGGAAAGACTTTCAGTCTCCACAAATCCACTTTAATGTCAGTAAACAAATGGCCCAAAGTAGTTTTATCTGGTTTTGGCTGTAAAGGGTGAAATGTAAGAAACAAGACCAGGGAAATCGTCTTTCTGGATTGCAACCAGCACGAAAGAACTGGCTTCCATTGTGAGCCACTGCTGTTTTAGATTTTAGTCCTCAGCTTAAATATTATCTATTCATATAATCCCATAACTCAATCTGTCCACTATTTTAATATATTTAAATGTAGTTTCCAGACATGGCCTCAATTTCTTCTTTAAATGGTCACAATAAAAATCCCCTAAATCCCTCGTATCATAAGTGACTTTGGTAGAATTTTACAGGGTACCATTTAGAGATTCCAAAACTGTTACTCTTCTTAATTTACCTTCTGTTAAATGGTGTTCACACCACAACTGACTTACATATTGGCAGAATGCACTATTTTTCCTAACAATGTCCTCAAATATTTAGCACTGCAAAAATGATAACCTGAAATGTATTTGTTTTTAAATATAATGATTATGAGGCTCATGTTAAGTTTATACATATATGTTAAACAGTTTATAGAACTAATGCAAAGTAGTTGATGATAACAATGATAATAACAACAAATGGATGCATTGATCCTTATAATAATGATATAACACTTAACATATGGTTCATGGGCAGTGTACCACCTGCTGTATGTGTATTGTTTCCATTAATCTTCACAGCTTCTCTATAAAGTAATTACTGTTCTTCTCACCCCAATTCTATAGTTAAATAAAATGAGAAACAAAATAGTTAAATTATTCACAGCAGATTGAGGATCTTGGTTCTGACCGCCAGTCTCTGGTGCACATGTTATTAATGTAAGATGGTTGTTTCTAGTTCCTGGTCCATGGTGAGATCTCAAAATTTGTCTCAAGGATTAAAAAAATTTGAATAATTAACTTATTTTCTAAATTAATCTAGTATCTCCTCATTTGGGGGTATGATCAAAAGCCGATTATAGGATTAATCTTTTGTGTTACTTCTGCTGTTTTTTTTCAGTCAATTCTTGACTTTCTGCTATAAAAGTCTGTGTTGAGACAATGTTTCTCTCTATTTAATAAAACTTTTTGTATAGGAATAATTTTAGATTTTCAAAAAAGTTGCAAAGATAGTACAGAAGTTTCCCCTGTACCCTTCATTAGCTTTCAATAATGTTACCTTACATAATTACAAGTATATGACATTTATCAACATTTCTTAATTAAGGTATTAAGAAATTTCAAAATTGGGGCAGTGCCTGTGGCTCAAAGGAGTAGGGTGCTGGCCCCATATGCTGGAGATGGTAGGTTCAAACCCAACCCTGGACAAAAAATTGCAAAAAAAAGAAGAAATTTCAAAATTAAGAAATGTTGACAAATGTGATATACCTGTAATTATGTAAGGTAACATACTACTAACTACATTTTATTTAGATTTCATGAGTTTTTCTACTAATGCCATCTTTACATACAAAGAAGCAATCCAGAATGATACATTGCATTTAGTCTTCTCTGATCTGTGTCAGTTTGTCAATCTTTCCTTGCCTTCCATGATATTGACAGTTTTGAAGAACATTGATCAGGTATTTTGTTGAATGTTCCCCAGTTTTTTTGGTATGATGTTTCGAAGAATTATGCTAGGATTATTTATTTGAGGTTAGAATGCCAGAGGGATAAAGTACCCTACGCATGACATCATGTCAGGAGTACATGATATCAATATTAGTTACCATGTTAACCTTAATTAGTTGGCTAAGGTAATGTTTACCAGATTTCACCACTTTAAGGTTATTCTTTTTTTTCTGTTCGTGCCCTATTCATTGGAACTGAGACATTAAGTCATTCAAGAGGAGGAGAATTATTCTCCATTTTCTGGACATGAAATAATCTACATATATTATTTGAAAATCCTCTGCAACGAACATTTGTCCTTTTTAGAGCTCACCTGTTTACACCTGAAAAGAGAATAAAAGAAGTGAAAAAACTGAGGAGGAAACTGTTGAATTTTATATATCTGATCAATTACTGTTGTCAGTTCAAAAGTCTGGTCCTGGATTTTTGGCAGATCTGGTCCTGGATTATTGGATTGGCATTTTCTAATATTCATCCAGAGAACAGATTTTTCAACTCAGAGTTCAAAGCTTTCTGTCCCCAAAAACTGGGGCAGGGGGTCATAATTTCATCCTTGGCTATAGTATTTATTGTCTTCTAAGAGCTATGGTAATGAAAACCCTACGTCTGCATTATGTGTAAGGTGTCAAAAAAAGCAAAGGGAACAAGAAGAGGGCAGAGAAAGGTGATAAGTAGGATGTAGTTTCAATTACACATAGCCTTGTCTGACTCACAGTGGACTCTGGACATAGCACCTATCCACTAAGACCAAGTCTGGAGAGAAGGAAGTACCTGCTATTAGCTACCATCACTCATAGCAGCTGGCAAGTGGGCACACTGGGATAGAAAATGAGAATCAAAGAGAGAAACCGATAGTATCAATTATGTTGCATGCTTCATATCTCAACCCGAATGACCAAATATTTATGGAGACTACATCATGGTCTATGTAGATAGATCTAAATTACTAATATAGGAATCATAGGCTTGGCACAGTACTTCATGCCTACACTCTTAGAACTCTGGGAAGCCAAAGCAGGTGGATTGCTTGAGCTCAGGAGTTTGAGGCCAGCCTGAGCAAGAGTGAGACCTCATCTCTACTAAAAATGGAAAAACTAGCCAGGCACTGTGGCAGGTGCCTTTAGGCCCAGCTACATGGGAGGCTGAGCCAAGAGGTTCTCTTGAGCCCAAGGGTTTGAGGTTGTTGTGAGATATGATGGCATGGCACTCTACCCAGAGTGACTGAGTGAGACTTTGTCTCAAATAGATAAATAATAAATACAATAAAAACCTCATACATGTTTTTATAGATGCATGATTCTAAAACTCCAGAAGAGATGGATTTTAATGATATAAAAAATATTAACAATAGTTTCCTTTGTCTTTATAATATATAATGCATATATTATTTATGCATATATTTTACATATAATTTCCTTTCCCTTGACGAAAATAACCAGAATTCTATTTTGAATGAATATGATCAAAAGTAGTAAGAAAACTTTTATAAAATAGATAAAGATTGAATGATTTCCAGTGGAAAATCCTCCAAAGCACTAGAGTACATTTCATGATCTGTAGAGTACTAAGAACAAAACATAATTCTTTATGTGAAAAGAACATGCCATGCTTTTCCTGTGTAAATGGCATGAAATTACCCTTATAAATAGGGTATCTGATAGCAAAAGGGAGTCAAGTTTGTTTAAACCATGCATTCAAGATTGATGGTTCAGCATTAAAAGAATTCCAAAACCAAGGTCTTCTAACAACAAGTGCACCAGTGCATATCTTGTGACTGAAGAAATGTATAAAGATCTATTGTGCAACAATAAATCAACCCTTTGGAGAAAACAGGCGGTGTCGGGGATTGTAACTAGGTCAGATACAGAATATAAATTCTATCACTGCTGGGTTACTAAAGTAGAATTTGTGCTCTTCTGAGCAAGCAAAATAAGTTGATTTTAGGATAGAAAGGTGTTAATAAAAAGTCGCATTAATTTTAAAGTCTCAAAAGCTTGAAACATAGAAAACATCTCAAAGTTTTGAATAAGTGACTAAATTTATGCCACAATTGATAACACAGGGCATGAATGTAGAGAGCATGTCTGATTAAAGTGGTGTCCTTATGACCCAGCTAAAGACTGGAAATGTAGAATATTATCCAATATCTGCTGAATGAATTAATGTGGGAATACATGAATGAAAATAGATTACACGAAGCAGCTGTAGAATCATCATTTTTTCTTCTGTTTCAGTAAATGTAAATAGCCAGGGTGCTAAGCAGGCTTAAGTCCCTGCCCTAACTCTGCTAATAGCTACTTCTGTGACCTTAATCAACAGCCCTAACCCTGTGTAGCCCTCTTGTTCCATATACAAGATAAGTTATTCAAAAAGAGATCAAAGGTCTTCAGCAAATCTGAGTTTCTAAAATTTTCTCTTTAATTATAACTATCATCCTAGTGCCCAAGAAGGGGAACAGAAGGAAACAATGAAGAGTATTCTAAAGTCACCATAATGACAAAGATTTAGAACCCGGAATGATAACACAGACATGAATCTCATAGCTGCCTTCTTTTAGCCTTATGGTCTTGAGCCAGCTATCTAACAATTCTTTATTTGTAAAATTCAGATGTGATGAAGACTAAATAATTAATATTGTAACAGACTTAGCATAACACCTGGCACATAGTGACTATTCTCAACAACTGTTACTATCGCTGCTCTCATAGGCTTAGAGAGTAAGGCTGTTTTCTTCACCAGCGTGACTGGTTTTTTCTCTTTCCTAAGACCATATGCTTTTTAGTATATCAGATTAATATTGTCATATGAGGTCGATGACCTGAGGACAGACACAAATAACTTTGATTCTGTTCTCAAAAAAGAATTATGCAAAAGTAATAAAACCTACCAGATTCTTGTCATGTCCCCACACACTCACAAACAGAATATTTGGTCATATATTTGGATACTATAACCCTTACAAATAAAAAATAAATATTTTATGTGTGACATTGTTCCTTTAAGGAAAATAGAAACTACAGATATTTTATTGAGAAAAAGTTTTTTTAAGCATCATCTGGTTTCTAATTTTGCTGTTGTAGCAGAAGCTTGTTGATCTGTGTGGTTGTTACTAGTACTAATTTACCAAATATTTCTTGCTTTTGCATTTAATCACATAATAGGTATTAGTAAGGGTTCTCCAAAGAAACATAACCAATAAGAGATTAGATAGATAGATAGATAGACAGTTTTATTATAAGGTATTGGCTCATATGATTATGAAGGCTGAGAAGTCCCATGATCTGCCATCTATAAGATGGGGACAGAACTAATAGAAGATTAGATAGATAGATAAATAGATAGACATATTTGTTAAAGGTTTTGACTCACATGATTATGAAGGCTGATAAGTCCCATGATCTGCCATCTAGAAGATGGGGCTCAATTTAATTTGTGATTTATAGCAGCTCAATTTACAATAGCCATGATGTGGAAACAACCTAAATGCCCATCAACCCAAAAATGGATTAACAAACTGTGGTATATGTATACAATGAAATACTATTCAGCCATAAAAAGATGGTGACTTCACGTCTTTTGTATTAACCTGGATGAAGCTGAACCACATTCTTCTCAGTAAAGTATCACAAGCATGGAAAACCGAACATCCAATGTACTCAATACTGACATGAAGGCAGTAGACACTCTAACATATGCCTACATAAGAGAAATTTTCATTTCAATTTGAGTTAGGGGAGGGGGAAATGAGGGAGGATTTGGTGTTCCCACTTAAGGAGTACATTGTAAGGGTACATGGCACACCTTTTGTGTGTAGAATACAACTAATGTGAATACTGTAACCTAGTTGTTTTTACCCTCACAGTAACCTAAAATCAAAAATGAATAAGTAAATAAATAAAAATAAATTAATATTACACAATTCATGTAAAGAAAAGAAAATAGAAGTTGGGGACAAAACTAATGAAATATTAGATAGATAGGCAGATTTATTATAAGGTATTGGCTCACATGATTATGGAGGCTGAGAAGTTCCACAATCTTCCACCTATACAGACAAAACTCACAGTAGGTTAGAATAGACAGATAGATAGATAGACAGATTTATTATAAGATATTGACTCAAATGATCATGGAGGCTGAGAATTACCATGATCTTTCATCTATAAGATGGAGACCAAGGGAAGCTATGGTATAATTCAAAGACTTGAGAGCTGGATAGCCAATGGTGTAAATTCCTGCCTGAGTTTGAAAGCCTGAGAATCACCTGAGTTGGTGTTTCAGCTCAGCAATCATGCAGTGAGTAAACCCAAGCTTCCTCTATCATTTTGTTCTATTTAGTCCCTGGGTGGATTGGGTGATGCCCACCCATGCTGGAGAGAACCATTTATTTTACTCAGTTCCTCAATTTGAATGCTAATCACTTCCAGAAGCACCCTCACAAACACACTCAGAAATAATGTTTAATCAGATATCTGGGCACCCAGGGGTCTAGACAAGTTGACACATATAATTAACCATGACAGTAGGATTACATTTCTTGACCCTATTCATGCTGGATGGGGCCCTGAGATTAGGAAGGGCCATTACTGTAAGCCAAAGTAATATATGCTGCTTTTGAGGTAAAACACTTTATATCTAGGGTAAGTCCCCCCAGATCTCTCTTTTCCTTTTCCCCATTGACCAGCAATGGACTAGATAAGTACTGAACAGTAGAACTCTGTGAGAAGAGTTGGACACAGTATCATTGGCACCCACCATATGTGGCGACTGATTGTTGAAACATGGTTGGTGTAACTGAGAAGTCGTACTTTCAATTTTATTTATTTTTAAGTAATTTAAAGTTAATTTAAATGGCTGCTTGTGGTTGAAGGCTACCATGTTGGACAGCATAGCTTAGGTACTTGTTACTCTCCCAACTGGGGTCCTAGAATGAGGATGATTCAGATCAGATCCTCTAGTCAACCAGCAATGAAAATATGTGAAGAATAAGAAATAAAACTTGGTTACATCAATCACATGATAGTTGTTACCACAGTCTAACTAAACTCTTTCTGACAGATATGGGTTACCTAATAGCTCTTTTAATTGCTGAAAAACTTGCTACTCTATTCATAGGGTAGACTATGAGAAAATATGCTACTAATGCCTAATACTATCTTCTATAGCTGATGGATTCAAAGGTAAACAAGTCATCTAAACTGGGATAATTAGGTCCTCTTTTCTGAAATTTGAAGACAGACTGGAGACTATCGGTAGCTGGATCAGTAGCTGAAGGTTCCAAATCTTTTCTTATTCTTGCCTCCCATTGTCAATCATTTTTTAGATTTGGTGAGATAACCAACTATCTTCACAGTACACTCTCCTATTGTCACTCCAAGAATAATAATTGATACTGAGAAATATGAATTTATATATCTTGCCACGAGGTGAAAAAAATCACTTGAAACTGGATATGAAATAAATTTGCTAATGTTTCTTAACATGTTAAGAAATGAGAGTGGACACTTCTCAAAAGTATTGTGTTTTAATGCCCTCTATGATAAAATTATTCAACAAATATGTATTTAGTGCTTGTTTTATTCTGGTAGATTTAGTGGGAAACAAAATAGATAAGGTCCCAGTATCCAGATCATGTCATAGAGTACAAATAGGTTGGATATTCCAATGGAGTCAAATGTCTTGCATTTCAGAAGTCTGCATGAAGCCACACTGATAGCTTGGGAATCACTTTATCACAGCTCAGGTGGCTGAGATAATAGCATTTTCTACCTCTTCCACTTCCCACAGTCTTTAAAAAAAAAAGTCCTCACAAATAAAGTTCAATATTGGGATCAAGGATTTGGTATTACTAAGGAGAATATTCTCCAACTCCATCCAGGTTAATAAAAAAGTATCACAAGAATGGAAAAGCAAGTATCCAGTGTACTCAATATTAACATGAAGTCAGCTGATGAACAAATACACACCCACACAAGAGAAAAACTCAATTAAATTCAAGTTGGGGGGAGGAGAGAATGGAGAGAGAAGAGAGGTGGGGAGAAGGGAGGAGGGAAGGGGAAGAGAAGAGCAGAGAAGGAGAGAGGGGGGAGAGCAGCTGGGGATTGGTGTGCTCTCATCCAACTGTGACATCATGAGAGTATATGGCACCCCTCCTGGGTGAGAGGCACAACTACAACAGGGACTTCACCTAACAAATACAAACAATGTAACCTCAAATTAATCTGAAATTAAAATTAAAAGAATTTGGCTAAAAAACAGAAATCTCCTAAGAGATTCTACCCTTACTATCAGCTTTCTCCAAGCATTCCTAGTAACTAACTAGTAATATCTTAAGAGATTAAAAAAAAAGTGTAATTTCCTGATTAACAAACCATCTTACCTGTAGGAGACAGCCATAGTGATAACAACAACCACCCATTTACAACAACAGCATTTATTATTCACTGACTTTTAGCCAGGCAGTACACCGAGGGTTTGTATGTATCTGTTCTTTGATCCTTACAATAACTATATGAAGTAGTTCTGCTGTCTCCATTCTGTAAGTCAGAAAATTGATGAAACCCAGTATGAGGTAGAACTAGGACCCAAACTTAATTATATCTGACTTCAAAGCCTCTGTCTCTAATCACTGCTTGGGAGGGAAAAAAAGAAGAAGAAGAAGGCAGCTCAATAATCAAAGAGTAATGACACCACCTAGACCTCCATATTCCTGTATGTGAGATGTTTTAAGCTTTTTGAAAGAAAATAATTCCATTTTTCCATGCTGTCTTTGAATTGATATACTTAAACATATCAATGTGCTTTTTAGGTTGGTCAACACAAAAGTGTTAGTATAATCATTCTTCTTTTTTGATATTTTCTCTGAAGCCCAGGATTGATCTAGAATCAATATTTGAGAAGCAAATTACTTCAGTTGCTATACTGACAGTGCAGTGTTTTGAACGAACGGAGAAATAGCCATAGTCTATAAAGAGTATGTTTGTGACCCACTTAAAGCATGACTAAATCCCAGGGCATTCAGCTTTGTGTATGTTACCAGTTCCAGTTCAGTAGATTAACTTTAAATAGTTAAAAAATAAAACTTTAGAGGGTAAGTACCACAGATAGGGGGTAAATACTACAGAAAGTGACACACAAACGTATACAGATTTCATCCCAATCATAATGAATGGTGCCAAACTCTGCTTTCTGTAATAGATGATCAGCATAATATTGTGTCGAACATTAGAGAAAATAATTAAGAGCAATCTTTCTGAAGACTTACTATAAAAAAAACCATCCCTTAGAAAATAACAATTAATTATGAAGATTACAATGTGGAAAATTATATTATAAGAAAATTAATTTGCTCACATTACTGACAGCTAAACAAAACTTGGGGATTCGTACTAATTGGACAGAATAGAGAATATTCTGCCCAGTGGAGCATATATAGAACTGTTACTTAAAACCTCTGTAAAAATTTCAGTGAAGTATAAGGTCACTAGTATTACATAGTGCCATTTTCTCAAAGATGAATTTAATATCAATATATTAGGTGTGAATAAAAATATATTTTAATGCGTAAATGACACAATGAAATTAATTTCCATACTTTTATCTGATAGCCCTTGTCTATAGGTACATAGGAAGATGTTTAAATTAGAAAAGTTTTACAGAAAACACTATTAGAATTCAGTATTATTAAATGGAAACAAAGTAAACAAAGCCAGCTTCTTTTAAAACCATAAGGGACATTATGTTATAGCTTAATTTTGATTGTTAAAGCTCTGTATTTCAATATCTATAAACACATACAATAAATTCAATATTCCACCATTAATTCCATGTAATTCACTGATTTACTGGAGAACATACATTTATATCCAGTTTTAAAAAAAGTTCAATTTATTGTTTGTATGTTTCTCTAATCAGAATTGATTTTGCTTTAGGAAGCCTTAGCCTGACCTTAAACATTGTTCTCTTCCCTCTTTCAGGTATCTTATCTGTCATCACGGTGGCATTACAATGTTGAGGAAGATTCCCTAGAGAGAAGTAACAAACTCAGCGGACTAGGAACCTGGTTAAAATATGATCAGCCTCATCTGGGGCACCTTAGAGAAAACTATCAGTTACAGTGGGACTAACCACACTGAGGTATCTTCCCATAGAACATAAAAAATGAAACATGCTCTGTGAGATGAGTATGTCCAGCTTCTAAAGTATTCAGGTGTTCGGTAATCTAATACAGCTTAAAAGAATCGTAGATTCCTGAGAAAACAAAATTTCTCGGCCTTAAGCCTTCCACTCCTTGCCCACCATCCTCCTTCATTGATACCCAGCCAAAATATTCAGAAGGGTGCCATCCCCAAGAGTAATGGTGAAACATATGAAAATGTTTTCAGAAAATAAAAATCCTCCATCTAGTCTATTGCACCAATAAGCGCTGCGTGTTGTTGCAGAGAAGAGGGTTTACATTTATTTTTCTTTATGGCCATTCTTTAAATCTTATCCTAAAATATTGCTTAGCAGTGAAAGTAAAAATGATCGCTCTTGTCATATGTGTCCCCCATAAAATGTTTACTACCATAACAACAACAGGTTGACCTTTGCTATGGAAGCCAGCTAAGTGTGATAAAACACAGATCTTGGAGAAAGGTATCCACTCCCACCCTTTTTCTGATGCTGAATTATATACCTCTACTCTAGTTTTTTTTGTATTTGTTTCTTTCCCCTTTTGTTCTCTCACTGTTTTAAGGTGAGTTTTGGTGTTACTGGGAATCTATTTTTTTTTCTTTAAAGAACAAACAGTTTGGGCACAGAGAATAAAAAAATATTGGCTTTTCTGGCAGAAAAGAAATTCATCATCCAAAGATGCCATTAGTCTTGATTCTGTTAAAAAGAAACATTCTCTTCTGATGCTTTTGCCAAAAAAAAAAAAAAAAAAAAAGTGTTTGGAGTGCTGAGAGAGAGAGAGAATGTGGGTGTGTGGGTGAGAGAGAGAGAGAGATTCTATATGTGTTTAAGCACCAAAAAAGTAAATTTGAGATATTCCAAGCTTATGTTCAAATTATTTCTTACTGTCCTTTATCTCTCTATTCTATCCTTCTGAAGACTGGAACATCTACATATTTGTGCTATGTTTTTAATTCAAAGAGTCTTCCAAAAACTCATCTGAACCTCTCAGAGGTGGAAAAAAATGACCTTCCCCATGTGGTATCAGTGGAATCATTTAGTTTTCCATTTTTGACTTTTCTTTAAATTTTGTTCTAACAATATCATTGACCACTATACTTCCTCACAGCGAAATTAATTTGCCTCACAGACCTCCCTGAATTTTAGATTAATTTGAATTAATTTTTACATTGGTCCTTCAATCAAATATAATTTAATTCTATTAACTGTACTGTTTAATTATGGGAAAAAATATGTTAGTCTTCCAATTTTGTCCTTCCATCATCCCTTCCTTTGGGGAAGCTATCTCCTTCTTATTATGTAATAATCATGCTCTGTCCTAACTTAGGGCGGACACCTTGTTCTCCCTTAAACCAAGAGCGAGTGATCCAAGTCTACCCAGGGTTCTGGTGCCACACAGCTTAGATTGGAATCTTGTTTCCACCACTCACTAGTCTTTGGGTGAATCACTTAATTTCTTTGTGGCATAATCTTCCTATCTTTAAAATGGGGAAATAATAGCTGTTGTGAAGATTAAGAAGCTAAGACATAGAGTACATAGCAGTAGCACATAAACTCTTTTCAGTATTATCCTTTCAATACATATGTATACCATGGAATACTATGCAGCCATTAAGAAGGATGGAGACTTTACATCCTTCATGTTCACATGGATGGAGCTGGAGAA
>NW_003852410.1:12335363-12337694 GCF_000181295.1 Otolemur garnettii
GAATCTTTCTAAGAGTATAATGTGAGCGTTTTAAAGCAATAACTGAGAAAATGACATGAAGGCTGTGTTGAGCAGTTTGATGGAAGTATTTCAGATTGCATGTGAAAACCCTACACTGTACCCCAGAAGTGCATTAATGTACATAGTTACCATTCAATAAAAAAAAAATAATAATTGCTATTTCAGTTGCCACCCATCATCTAACTGCTAAGCGGAGGAAGCCTGTGTAATAATAAAGCTGGGATAAGCTAAGCAAGGCCAAGACAGGAAAGCAGGGTCCTGAGGACACTAAACTCCAGTGTCAACTCCAAGTTGAACTCCAGACCCAGCCAAGTCTGGGTCTAGATTTCCAATTCTGTGAGCCAGTGGTAGATCCCTTCCTTTTATTTTTCCTTAAGCTCATTTGAGTTGCATTTTTGGTAACCAGAGTTCAAAGGACCTTCACTAATATAAAGTCTAATCTTTCACATAGGGTAAAGTTTTTGTTTTTATTTTTTATATTTTTGTTTTTGCTCTCCTAAAATGGATTAACTAATTAATTCATAATAAAATGTATAGAGAGATTCTCTGACTAAATTGGTAGTCTGGGTATAAACTTATTTCAAACTTTGCATTAAGATAATCTAGGAAGAGCAGTGTCACGATCACGGCTCTGAGTGTTGAACCCACCTTATCCTTCCCATTTACACAGTGAGTTGAACTCATTTTTCTGTGTCCATTGTATCACATCACCAAAATTCCCATATTGACTTACCATGAGTTCTGTATCTGAGTGCTTTGGTTATCCTCACCTGTTCTCTTCCCTCAAGTTCTAGTTCCATATTTGTACTGGTTATCTACAAAAGGCATGCATGCCATGTTCTCTGCAGAGTTGGAAAATGTTTCCTGCGAGCTTTTACAACTTTCATTTTATTTCACCTCAGAGAAATGTACAATCTACTTGTAATGCATGATTCTTTTGTTACTATTTATAATGGTATTACCTTTGTAAGGATAAACTTACAAAATATTATGGAGCTTGATTTGGCCTCCTACAACTTCCTATTGTCATAAATTTTATATCTGGGGGAAACTTGCAAAAAAACAAAAAAGCCATAGACTATTTCTGCATTTCACAAGTCCTACAGCAAATCAGCACCATCTCACTGTGCACAGTCTGGAACATCTTCCTCTGAGATTTGATTTAGTAAATTTGCTATGCAGTTCAAGCTTCTTTCAAAAAGCTCTCCAGGTAAATTCTAATAAAAACTGTACTGTGAACCACTGGATTGTTAATGAAACCAAGTTTTGGAAAGTTGTAGGAGGAAGTTTCTGAAGGATGTAGAACTGGCTTGGGGCAAAATTAGAATTAGAACTAAGAGAGATAGAGGAAGGGAAATCTCTGGATTCTCCAAAATCAGTTTCATGACTGGGCTTCCTGATGACATTAATCAATAACATATCTCTCTCTCTTTTTAAAGTAATTTAATTTGAGTTGCATGTCTATTCATTCTGAATGTTAAATGGAATAAAGACAAGACCTAAGTTGGATGTGCTCAGTACATTCTGGCTTGGCATAGAAATTCTCTGGCATTGTAATGAGTAAAGATTGACACAAGGATATGCTCAGTAATGACTGGGACCTGGCACATGGGACAGCAAAATGTAGAGATTCATGAAGCCAGGAAGAATGAAAGGGGTAGGCCAGATTCAACCCATGTTTCCTGAGTGAAGTATACTCCCCATGCCTACCTTTTAAATGAACTCCTTGGTATCCATAGCTCAAGATCAGAGATAGTGATCAAAAGTAGCAGATGGCTAGAGGCCTGTAAAAATACTACATTTTAAATAAGGCTAGAAAAGAGTTACTATATTTGGAAAGCCTGAAGCAGGGATCAGTTTTCATCCCCCTGGGATAACCAAGCCTTCCGGCATTGTGTCTGTGAAACAATGCAGAGGAAGTATGTGCTTTGTAAGTGCTAGTTGAAATATTCCAACCTGTTGTTGGTACTCCCTAAATCAATGAAAATAAATAAATAAATAAATAATGCTATGGGGGGGGGGGAAGCCTTTAACATTTCTGAATGAGCACATATTCTTATGGAGGTGAAGTCTACTTAGTACCTACTGAAGCTTTCTTTGGTAATTGTTTTCATCCTCTTAATTCACCTGTATGACTATGAAGTCTCCCAGGAACTGGCTGGAGACTTTGAGGTAGAAAAGACGATTGTTAAGCTGTTCTACACAAGAAATGCGTGTTTGGGGGCACCTGTGGCTCATTGGGTAGGGAGCCAGTCCCATATACCCAGGGTGGCGAGTTCGAACCCAGCCCTGGCCAAACTGCAACAACAA
>NW_003852410.1:12337714-12372387 GCF_000181295.1 Otolemur garnettii
AAAAAAAAAAAAAAGAAAAGAAAAGAAAAGAAGAAATGTGTGTTTGGTTTGTGTGAGAGGAATGAGGAGAAACAGGAAATGAGACTGCAGGATAAGAAAGGGAGAACTGAGGGCTGAGATGCTTGTCACCAAGTGCTGGCCATAGGCAACATGAAATTTCTGGGGCATTAAATGCTCAATGACTTTCTAAAATGAGAATGGATAATATTTAATTCCATTTTACTTCATAATTTATAAATGCCATTGTCTATGTAGAATCCAGGTGTAAGCTCTCCACATCACTCCCCACAGCATCCCTGTTACATGTGCCAATGACCTGTGAGCAGCATTGGGAGCAGGGTCCATGCTACGTGAGCTATGAGAGTGTAACTCTGCAAGGTGCACTGGGAGCGAGGGGGACAGGATTAGCACGAAAGCATATGCTCTTTGGGAATCAGGTATCATAGAGACAATATTGTATTTCCGATGGAAAGCAAGATAGGTTAGAACTAATATTATTTGAATCCCAGAAGACAGAATAAGTGACTTGAGTTATCTGAGTTATTATACCTAGAGCATAACTAGCACTCAGTAGCCCTTCCCAAACAACCTACTTCTGACAGGATACTTTGAAAGTCTGGAAACCTTTTTGCTTTTTCCAGTAAAGATTTGCCCTGAGTATTACAAGTTCTATATGAATTGTGACCAAGAAATCCCACTTCTACTGTTTGCTGTTAAAAAACTCAGAGACACAAACTGTAAAAATTCCTCAGACAATGACTTAGTTAATTAAGTCTGGTCATATCCATACAAAAGATATAATATACAGCTATTTGAGCAACTTTTAGGAGATTGTTTAATGGTATGGGAATTCTTCTTACATAGTATGCTTAAAAATCCATAAAATACATTATGATTTTTATTTCATAAACATGTGTATAGATGTTTGTATATATAATCTATAAAAACTATCTATATATAAATATGTGTATATAGCCTTAATTTAAAAAATATTTAAAGTATATATGAGCAAAAATGAAAGACTAGAGACTTATACCTTATAAATATTAGCTATCTTTATGTAATGGAATAGTGAGTGATTTTTTTTTTTTGAGTGATTTTTATTTGTGCCTTTCTCTAGATATTTTGCAATTTGCATATGAAACATAGGGGCATGATAGCCCTGTAATCAGAATCTCCACAAATGTAATTTATAGTATGGTTATAATATTAAAGTTAGAAATAAATATATCACTATAAAGTGGGGAGACAGTGGGTTCTAAAAACTAAGGCTTGAGTTTAGGTAATATTCGAGCTTCCTGACTTTAGTCAACAGCTTGGTAAGTCCAAATCTTGTTTGTTCTCATGTGTCTATGAAAATGATATACTTTGGTATGATTTCTATCTTGCTTTATTGATTAATGTTTATTTTTATACACAAAATAAGGAATAAAAACATTCTCTTTCTGAGTAATTGCCAAAATACATAAATATGTAGATTCTAATGTGAGTATCTCAATCTCCCAGTCCTCTATCTCACCACCCTCTCTCCTCTCCTCCTCAGAGGTAATCATTGTTAACATGTATAAATGTACATTTATATATATACTTATATATATAGTAAATTTAAAACATAAATTGAAAATGTTAATTTTTCATGAATTTCTTGCCTATTCCTTTATGTCAGTACATAGAGGTCTCTCTCATTGTAAGATATTTGCATATTATTTTATAGTATTGGTGCATTGGAATATATCCAATCATTCTACTATTGGATATTTAGTTATTTTCTATGCTCTAAAATTATTTATACAATGTAATATATTTTCTTTGAACAGTTGAAAGGGCTTAACTTACTTGAACCTATACATGACTCAAAAACAAATTTGTAAATAGTTCTTGCATTAATTCTCCAGATATTTGTTTCTTCTGGCTTGATACTTCTTGAGTCAATTAAGAATATTTATTTATTATTTGTATTTATTTACTTATTTATTTTTTTTAAAGGCAGAGACTCATTCTGTTGCCCTCAATAGAGTACTATGGCATTGTAGCTCACAGCAGCTTCAAACCAGTGGGCTCAAGTGATCCTCTTGCCTCAGTCTCCTGAGCAGCTGGGACTATAGGCACCTACCACAATGCCTGGCTAAGTTTCACTCTTCCTCAGGCTGGTCTCAAACTCCTGAGCTCAAGCAATCCTCTGGCTGTGGTCTCCTATTTTATTTTTTAACAAAATAATTTGTTAACAACTCTAGGAACTTATACTTGTATCAATGATTTACTCTCTTGAACAACATCAGGGCTGAATGACCGATTTTCAGTGTAAGACTTCCCTCTGACTTCTGAGTAAGTTCTCCAATTCCTCAAGTTTACAAATGCATTTGACCTCTTCTCAGTGGCTATTGGAGCTTTCCTTTCTAAGAGTCTTTTCAGGTGTTCATTTTATAAGATACTTCCTCTACTATTGGTCTCAAAATCAATTTGTAGAAGATTGGGGGGGGGATTAGGGGAGCAAGGGAAGTTCTTAGTTATGGTCATGTACAAAAGAAGAGCTCGGCATGTTAAGAACTGGTCCCTGGCTTCTATCTGATGGCATCCCATTTTTTTCTATATGCAAATCATTATGGAATTAGTAAAAGCCAATATCAAAATTATATTGTACAATCTTTTTTAAGGAAAGATTTATCTGAACAGAACATTTTGGCCAAATGATATTCATTTATTATTTAAAATCTTTCCATATCAACTACTGTTCCCTTTGTCCTTCTTATTTTGCTTATACTTGTCTTTTCCTATTTTTCTAACTTTGACCTGACATTTGTGTCTACTTCCATATAAAATTGTTATGCTGCAATGAGTTTTCAGACCTAAATGGAAGAATTCTTTTTTGCCTGCCTACCACAAATTCTTATTACAGCTTTTTAATTTCTTCTTTCTTTTTCTTTACAAAAAAATTGGTTTCATTTTTTGTTTTGTTTTGCTAGTACATATCCTTGAGTAATTCATTCAGAAAAAGAGTGTGATAAAGTTCTAAGTGCTTTCATGATTTAAAAAACGTTTCATTTGGCTTGGTGCCTGTGGCTCAAGTGGCTAAGGTGCCAGCCACATACACCTAAGGTGGCAGGTTCGAATCCCCAGCCCAGGCCCGCCAAACAACAACGATGGCTGCAACCAAAAAAAAAAAAAAAAAAATGGCCAGGCGTTGTGGCGGGCGCCTGTAGTCCCAGCTACTTGGGAGACTGAGGCAGGAGACTCGCTTGAGTCCAGGAGTTGGAGGTTGCTGTGAGCTGTGATGCCATGGCACTCTACCCAGGGGGATAGCTTGAGGCTCCGTCTAAAAAAAAAAAAAAAAAAAAGTTTCATTTGATCATTCACTTGGATCTCACTTCGGCAGACAGGATATGCTGGATTTAAAATTATTTTGTCTTCTCAATGCTCTCTCCTTGTCATTGTTACCGAAAATGACACTGGTGTCATTTGGATTATCATTTCCTGGGAGGCCACGTGTTTTGTTTTGTTCCATTTTATTCCTCATTGTTTGCTTCTTAAACTTTTTTTTAGTCTTTTGAATTTAGAACTCTGACCAGGATGGTTGAAAAATGGGTCTTTTTGCTTCGTGCATCTTCCTAGCCATTGGGGAACTTTTCCTCGCTATTCCTCTCCCTCCCTTGTCAATTTATTGAAACTCTCAAACCTATTAATCTTCCCATCTTTGCTTTCAACCTCTTTTGACTTTTACAGTACATTTACACAAAAAATGCCTAGTCTTCCTTTTCCAGCTCTTTAATTTACTCTTTAATTGTGACCGTACTGCTACAAAGTAAATTCTTTTTTAAAAAAATTTCATAGGAATTGCTTTCGCTTTAAAAAAAAAGAATTTTGAGATCTTGACTAGGTTATTTTTCCAGCCCATTTTTGTGACTGGGATGCGAATCCTCCCTGATCTCTCAGAGATCCCTACTTTAAAGCACCTTCTGATTCCGCTCTTGCCTCTATTTTTTTCTCTCAGTTCATGGGTTTTCCTTCCATTGTGTTAGTTTTCTTCAAATATTTAAAAATTGTTTGCTGACTATTCACATTGCCGTTTGAGACACTGATAACAAGGATAGGAGCTTGTCTTCAGCAGTCTGGGGAAGGGGACAGAACAAAGCTCTGGACAGGATGTGGCAGGAGCTTGTGTTTGTGGAGAAAACACTCTCTTCCCCTGGGAATGGCTAGCTGATAAGCCGCTGCCTCGTGCCTCCCTGAATAAAAAGCACTAACTGAAGGCGGCTCAGAGACCACCAACCCTACATCATAATGTAGGTACCTGATGAACCACTCACACGTGCCCTCAGTATGATGTCCTCTTACTAACTCTGGATCTGATGGACCACTGAACAACAGGCCGTAGGTCCCCTGGTGGATGTTGCTTTATTTCTCTACTTCCCTTTGCTTTTATTTCTCTGTTAATTTGCATTCTCTGTCAATTTGTCTCCCTCCTCCTGTGTTTCACTATGTATAAAACTTTCTTACGGTCTCTCACTTTCCCTGTCTCACTTTGAGGCATTTGGGACAGAGGGGATGTTAGGGACAAGTACTCATTTTATCCTCTGACTGACTCCAGATTCCTCAGCACACGTTCTGTATATGTTTTCACCCCGGGGTTCCCTTTGCCATGATTGTCTCCTTTACTTCTGCTTTAAAATGATATAATGGATCCATTTTTAAAACCATTGTAATTCAATTCCAAAAGCTGGTCCAGTAGAAATATACAACCTTAACACCTAGGCTACCTCTTCCTCACGAGATTCCTGCAAGCATGAAACAGGACAAGGTATAAAAGAATTGCATAAAACAGACACTGTGATTAATGCAGTCACATTCATTTTCCATTTCTCGAAAGTGTGAACTATGTTCTAAATCCCTATTTTCTCATAGTAGGCAGATATCTGTTCAACTAAGTGATGAGTCGAAATTTGCTGAATGAATGAATGAACGACCTTATCTACTTTCCATTGTATTTTTAAAGCATACAATGTAAACAAACATATTTTGTATGTTTACTAAAAGTACCTCTCACTCCTATCACTGAAGATAAAAATAAATATACAGTTTTCATTCATTTCATACTTAAGATGCATGAGATTCTATTACTGGCTGAACTATGTCTCTCAAATTCATATTTTGTATGCCTAGTACCTCAGAAAGTAACCAGACCTGGACATAAGGTCTTTTAAAGAGACAATTAAGTTAAAATAAAGTATATAGTGTGGGTCCTAATTCAATATGATTGGTGTTCTTATAATAAGGAAAAACTGAGCACACGCATGTACACAGGGGTGGGGGAACCATCTGAGGTCACAATAAGAAGGTAGCTCCATCTGCGAGCCAGGGAGAGAGGTGCAGGAGAAACCCAATCTCCCCGCGATTTGATCTTAAACATCAAGCCTCCAGAACTGTCAGAAAATAAATTTCTGGATTTGGGGGGAGACTAGCGGTGGGGTGGACAAGTTCTTGCTCCGTCATTCATTGCAACCTCGGAGTCCTGGGTTTAAGAATCCTCCTGCCTCAGCCTTCTATGTAGCTGAGACCATAGGCAGGCACCACCATGCCCAATAATTGTTCTATTTTTTAATAGATATGGGGATCTCTCTGTTCTTCAGGCTGGTATTGAACTCTTGTCCTCAAGAAATCCTCCTGCCTCAACCCAGTGCTAGGATTACAGGTGTGAGCCACCATGCTCAGCCCGATTCTGTTTTTCACATAGCCCTGTCTGTGATAGTTTGCTATGACAACAGTGTGAACTAGGAAAGATACACCACTGTTCCTTAAGAATATTATCTCTTTAAACATCAAAGCAGAACTACTGAAGTAGATAGAGTAATCCATCCAATTCATCCATGCAGTAGCTCAAGTTGAGAGTTATTTATTGTGGAGGTAGTGACTTCGGGGGTAAGGAACAGAGCAAGATTTGCCTAACACCCATCAGCACTCCTTAATGCCATTAGGCTTTGTATAACTTAAAATGGCTAAACACCGGCTGGGGATTTTATTTGTGGTAGAATACAGGTAACATAAAACTTGCATCTTAACCACCTTTAGCTGTATAGCTCAGTAACAGAAAATACATTCACACTGCTGTGTAACCAATCTCCAGAACTCTTTCCCCTTGTCAAACTGAAGCACTATTCCCTTTAAACAACACTCCCCGTTCACCCTGTCACTCACTCCTGGCAACCTCCGTTCTATTTCCTACCTCTATGAATTTAAGTATTTCCGAGGAGTGGAATCAAACAGTATTTGTCTTTTTGTGACTGGCTTATTTCACTTAGCATCCTATTCTCGAGGGTTTTCTATCATGCAGCATCTGTCAGAATTTCTTTCATTTTTAAGGCTGAAGAATATCCCCGATTCCAATATTCCATGTATAGACATTCATTTTGTTTATCTGTGTATGTTCGTGAACACTTGGGCTGCTTCCGCCTTTAGCTGTTATCAATAACGTCACTATGAATATAGGTGCACAAATACTTTTTTGAGACTTGCTATCAACACTTCTGGGCATATACTCAGAGGTGGAATTGCTGGATCACACGGTAATTCCATTTTTATTTTTTGAGGAACGGCCACTCTGTTTTCCATAGCAATTGCCCCATTTTACATTCCCACCAAGGTGCAAAAGAGTCCCCCCTTCACCACCTCCTCTCCAGTAGTTGCTATTGTCAGTGTTTTGACAGTAGGCATTCTAATGGCTGTGAGATGCCACATTTGCATTTTAAATATTAGCATCATTATAAGCTAAAATTTACATTTTAAATTAAGAAATACGTAACACACATAGAAGCACAAATCTTAGCAAACATAACAAACAGCCAAATAACCCCCAAATCATATCATACTTTTGTCAGCAGTTCAGTGTATGTTGTTTGGATTTGGGTCCCTTTGATAGCCACAATGTACATGTATATTTGCTTATTTATAATCTATTTTTGCCTTTTTCTTCTTTGAATCTTCCCTCTAGCTCTCCGGGTATATTACCACCTCAGGTTATAGATGAGAAAATCGACATTCCTTGAATGTAAATAACTAATTCAAGACTTTGTAACTCAAGAGCAGAGAAACTAGAGGGTGATTCCAAGATTTAAACTGCAATTTATGATCGTTTTCTATGCCTCCGTAGTGCCACCCTCATTAAAATCAGAATCAAGAGGGAGAAGGGAGGAACGAGGGGAATTGGGGTGCTCTCACCGTAGTGTACAACGTAGGGGTAGATGGCACGCCTCCTGGGTGAAGGGCTCAACTACAACTTGAACTTTACCTGACAAACACAAATAATGTAGCCTAATTATTTGTACCCCTATATTAATCTGAAATAAAAATAATAATCATAAACTAGAAGGAATCATTTTATGACAGCACAATACTTGAAATAGGCAGATAAAACACAAGTTTCAAATCCAAACGAAGAATACAATCTTTCCTCATATGCCCAATACCCAAATGTCAAAACTTTACAAATTATTCTCAGGTACCAATGTCAGGTTTGCAACAGAATAAAACAATAAGACTACGCAATACAAGAAAAAATAGGCTAAAAGAATTTGATGCAGTATAATGAATTTAAAATGTCAAAGTTCATAATCTCTATGTTCTAGCAATCTAAACTGAGGCCAAGCTAACACATCTGTTGGGGGTTTTTATGATGATTTAAACACAGGAATTAAAGCATTGTGTGTGTGATATATAGACACTAATTGTCCTGCCATTTCATCATAGGCATCTGAGATTGGACAATAAATATTCACAGTCCAGGAGCTCTGCATTGCTGCATTTTTAATAGAGGAAAAGAGTTTATTAAGCAATTAGTATATTACATGTATTTAGAGATATAGACAGATAAGTATCATCTATGCAAACACAAATGTTCCTTGACTTACAAAGCACTTACATACTTTGGACATAACCTCTGTAAATATCTTAAGTCTTTTTTTTTCAATTTGGGATGGGTTTATCTGGAAGTAACCCCATTGTGAACCAAGGAGGGTTCTGAATATATATTACCTTCATGGCATCATGGCAAAGTTGAAAAGTTTGAAGCTGAACCTTCATAAGTCAGGGACTGTGTGTGTCTGTGTCTGTGTGTCTTTCCGTGTGTGTATATATGTCTTTACAACAACTTTCTGCTCATGGTGTTACGGTCTCTGTTTTTAAAAACAAGAAGATGAAGGTAGATATTTCTCCAAGCTTACAGATCCAGGTAGTAAGGAATGAAAACAGAGTGAGCAGTTGGGGCTGACCACGCACCTCTGTCTTCAATGATAGTGCCTTCAGTTTGATAGGGAATGACTGAACTGTGGTCTGAACCCAACACCAGCCCATCCGACTCTCCAGGCGTTTCTCCCAGTTAATAATATCTCCCTTTGAAATTTAAAACTCTGTTGTTAAACGGCCTGTCTCCTGGACTAGATTTCATTTCAGGTATTATTGTGTTGTTTCCTAGTAAGTCTTGACAGTCTGGTGAGTCAAAGGTAATAAGAGCTCCATTATTGAAAAATAGGCCCAGTATGCGAATCACCCTCAGAATGACTAATTTATGTAGGCACGGCAGAGTTTGGTTTTTTTAACAACATTCATGGTGCTACTCTTCTATAAGAGAAAGGAAAAGGAAAAAAGTTGTTCCAAACCAAAAATTCAAATTACAAAAATAGCTGAGTCATTGAAAAAGAGAAAGGGCATTATGCTAATGAAAAGTATAGTTTATTAGTGACATGTCCTACTGAAAATCTGCAGCCTCATTCTGCAGGTAGAAAAAAGAAAGGAGTTTGGAATGGAAAGAACATGTTCCCATGGATGGTTTGGCGCCTGTGGCTCAAGCAGCTAAGGCACCAGCCACATACACCTGAGCTGGCAGGTTCGAATCCAGCCTGGGCCTGCCAAACAATGATGGCTGCAACAGCAACAACAACAAATATAGCTGGGCACTGTGGCAGGTGCCTGTAAGTCCCAGCTACTTGGGAGGCAGAGGCAGGAGAATCACTTGAACCTAGGAGTTGGAGGTTTCTATGAGCTGTGGTAGAGTGCCACACAGCACTCTACCAGGGTGACAGCTTGAGGCACTGTCTTAAAAAAAAAAAAAAAGAAAGAAAGAAAGAAAGAAAAAAAAAGAACATGTTCCCATAGAAGAAAAAAGGAAACAAGTATAAGGTAGACAAATTAGGAAATAAAGGCAGATGGTAAGTAAATTAACCTCCAGGTTCATTGCTGTGTGATAAAGTGAGTTAGACCTGAAAGTTGTATTCAAAGTTTCATCCCAGATTATGAGGATATATTCTAGCTGTAACTGCTCTTAAGGTGATTTGTTACCAGTAATGAGATGATTATATTTAGACTATAAGTTTGAGGTAGAATAAATCATTGTTCCACAGTTAATCAGTGAGGTGTTTGTTCATGTGAGATTTCACAAGGGGAGGTTTAAAACATATCTTGTAGAATGTTGAATAACTCTATTTGTCTAGAAGTTTATTTTACTTGAAGTTTATGGACAATCTGGCTACAACATCTGTAATATTAAGTGATACATTTAAGAAAAATGATGTTGGTCCTTTAGTCAACCCTCAAAAGAATTTTAGAAGTGAACATTTCGGGGACAAATTGCTCAATTACCAGAATTTCGTATAAACAAACAAACTACCTCTTTGTAAATTTTGTCTTTTAGTAAAAAATTCCAAGATCAGGATATGACAGGAAAACATGAACCAAATCACAAAGAATCATCTTTTTTTTTCTGTAACGTTCAAGCACCTGCTTGAACAGAGCCTACTAAATTTGAAGCATTCCACTACTTTTTTATTATTCCCATTTAAAACTCCTTTTATTGCTCAGATTCAGGGAGAGCTTTCCTTTGAGATATTCTCCTATTGCAAAGACGAATAAAGTACTCTTTCCCTTGCAATTTGAGTTTTGAAGATTTTTGGGAATCCAACACAAGTTATTAAAATAATAACTTTTAAAGTAAAAACAATACCATAAATGTGTAGTCTTTTTATTCATGAAATAGGATCCCTAGATATCTATGCATTAGAAAACATTATTTAAAAAAAAAGTTAACTGATGACTCCCTACTGAACCTCAGAGTCAAAGCATCCTATGATAGACATACTTTTAACTGACAATGTGAATGTTACTTTTTTTGCATTATTATTATTGCTCAATATTTTGTTGCAGCAATCACCTGATTTCTTTTCTGAATGTATTTATCTTCGTTCGTTCCCTACGAGGTTTTTGTTTCTACTCCTTATCTTAAACATTGTTATTGTTATCAAATTTTAAGCCTTTTTAGTTTTGTGAAGGCAAAAAGTGGAAACCAAATAAACACATGTATATGTATAGAGAAAAGATTTTTAAAAAGGAAAACATTATTATTATAAAACTATAGAAATCAGAATGTCTGAGGAAAAAAATGTAGCCCAAATGTAGAAAGATTTCCCTGGTCGTACATAACAAAACTAAAACATTCTTCCATTTATATTTCAACATTATACAGTAAAGATGAAAATCCACTCAGATGGAATTGAAATTCTTTTTTTCCAAAGATAATATATTCTTATATTATTCCCATGAAAGTAATCAAATGCTATTTTTGCCCTTATTCACAGATGGTCTCCAAACATTAATAATATTCTCGTATGTTCTTCCTCATTAAAAATCACACTATAAGTTAATATGACTATCTTCAGTCAAATCTCTCGCTGAAATTCTTCAAAAGGCAAAGTGTTATCTTTTCTATTATTTCATCCAAATTCTTGAGGATTTAACAAACATTATCTGAAATTCTTGAGGATTTAACAAACATTATTTGAAATTTGATGTGTACACTGCCTATAAGCTAATGTCACCTTGTTAATTCTCATGGATGCTGCCTATGACTTGAGACTCTTGGGTCAGAAGACACATGAGCATTACTCACGGTGCATGCAGCAAGCCACGTGAGCACAGGGGTGTGTGTTTCTATTCCTCTTGTCCCCACGTTCTGTGCAGGGCAACGTGTTGAGAGTTACATATGTATTGAGAGAGGGTTTGGGTTGCAGCTGAGAACACAAAAATGCCATAGAAGGTCGTCTAAACAGAAGGCATTTATTTCTCACAAAGGATTTATGGGACTCCAAAGTCAAGGCACCAGCGGATTCTATGTCTGGTAAAGCCCTGAATTCAAAGACAGCCATCTTTTCCTTTCGTCCTCATATGGCCCAAGGGGTGAGAGGATTGCCTCTTCTATAAGGGCACCCATCTTATCCACGGGGGTTCCACCTTCATTACCTGATCATTTCCCACAGGCCCCACCTCTTAAGGCCATCATATTGAGGGTTAAGTTTTCAACATTTGGGGGGCTATACAAACATTCAACCTGTACCAGTAAGCAAGCCTGTTCTTGTCCAGGCAAGATGTAACCTCATCTCTCAAGGTTACTAGCTGATAAAAATCCCTGATAAACAGACTGGCAGGAGCTTGCAGCTACTGAACAGCTAGCAAGACATAAAGGGGAACAAAAGGCCAAAGGGGCCAAAGTGCTCACCACTGTGTCTTCCAACACAAATCACTCAGTAAAGAAGAACCAAGGCAGTGAGAGAAAGGCCTTCCTGGCCCATGACCCCTGAGCCCCACCCCAGCACTGAGACCTTCTACCTCCACTCGCCTGCCCATTGCACTCCAGCCACGCCAGTCTCCTGTGACATGTTCTTGATTTTTTCCAAATTCTTCCCCATCTCAGGGCCTTTGCACATACTGTTCTTCTTCTTTTTTTTTTTTTTCTATTTGGGATGCTTTTCTTTACACTCTCTGAATATTTGAATATTTCCTTCCCATCATTCAGTTCAGAGTCTATATGTAACCTCCCTACACTTCTCTCTTTATTCTCTACCTTAGCAACCACTTAATTTTCTCCTCTTTTTCTTTCTTTCTTCCCTCCCTCACTCCCTTCCTTCCTTCCTTCTTTCTTCTTCTCTATTGCCCAGGTTAGAGAGTGCAGTGGAGTCATCATGATTTACTGCAACCTCAAACTGGGGATCAAACTCCTGGGATGAAGTGATCATCCTGCCTCAGTATCCCAAGTACCTGGGACTACAGGCATGCATCACCATGCCCAGCTATTTTTTTAGTTTTTTGTACAGATAGGGTCTCACTTGTTGCTCAGGCTGGTCTTGAATCTGTGGCCTCAAGCATTCCTCCATCCTCAGCCTCCCAAAGTGCTAGGATTACAGGTGTGAGCCACTGTGCCAGGCCCCACTTAATTTTCTTAAGAGGACTTCTCATGCTATGTAATAGGTATGTTTATTGGACTTTGATTTTTTTTTAGTTTGCTTCCTTCACTAGGCTGTACGTTTCAAATTGGGAAGAACTACGGTATCTTTTTCACCTTTATATCTCCACTACTAGTTTTCCTGACCCAGTAGGTGCTCAATAAATACTTGGTGAATGGATAAAAGAACTAATACAAATTTTAAACCATATGCATATATGTAAGCAAATAAAAATTAAACTCAAAACTTAAATATATAACAATTAACCAAAGGAAAACACCCTCAGCCTGCCTCAGTGTTACTTGGTGTGGAGGAGTAATGAGAAATCTGACTTCTTTTCTAAAATGAAGGTTAAGACATATTGCATAGCTTTTAAATTAAAAAAAGAAATCCGAGTACACTCTGGCCTGATGTAGAGCATTCACCTCAGTGCAATCCATTTAAAGGATTACTTTTAACATATAAGGCAGTCCTAGACAGGATCAACATTCTCTTTTCAATTAAAAAATGAAAAGATTACTGGAATAGTAACCACAAGTCCTAGGTTTTAGTCCTTTCTCCTTTACTAGTTAGCTATAGGGTTGTAAGTTTTAATGCCTTCAATTATTAATTTTCTCATGTTTAAAATGCAGATATGATAAGATTCTTCATTCATTTCTAAGTTTTGTTCTATTTTTCCACAGACAGCATTTAATTTCTTATGTATCACTCCATAACCTTTTCATCAAAGCCATCAGTAAAATGGCAAGCCCCTACTTAATTTTTCCATATACTTAGTGTTTTATTTTCAACAAGGCAATTACCTAAACATCCATTCAAACATTTACACACATTTAATTTTCACTCACCTTATATGATTATGTTAACTGTCTATTCTGTTCTAGCTTCTGTGTTAAGTTATGGGGAAAAAACAATAAACAAAACTGACGTGACCTTTGCGGACACAGAGACCTTTGCGGACACAGAGAGATCTGAAAATCATAGTGTCACCTCACACTTCTATCTAGACTGCACTGAAAATTTTTCCTTTGTCTGCATAAAGTTGTACTTGGGTACAGGGTGCCATTACAACAAAAAATTAGTTCTTAACAGTTGTTAAAACAAATTTGGTAAGCCACATCTTGGGGGATATTTTTCTATACCATTTTAGACCTAGACCAAAAAAAAAAAAATGACATTTAATTTCATACCTTATGAAGCCAATTTGTGAGATTTGACATAAATTTCTCCCATAGATTAATAGTTCAAATGATATGAAATTACAACTTTTGTAAGTCAGAAATGGTTGGATACTGGCAGATTCACACAGTTCAATCATTAAATAATTTTGTTTAAATCCAATAAAGTTGTCATCAACTAGTACTCTTTATTTAACTTATTAAGTACAAATAAATAATATCAGCCTGATACTTCTGTGCTGCTTAAAAGACTTATACTATCTTCTGTTACAGGTTCTTAAATACAGATTCACCTCCTAATATGAGATAATGGCTCTTTGCATTTCAGAATATGGTTTTCAGTTACTTGAGAGCTTGGTATCAACATCTTCTACATGCTGTGAAATTGAGCATGTGAAACATGATGATTAAGAGCAAAACCCACTGTAAGTAAAAAGAAAAATACACACACACACACACACACACACGAGGTTTGACAATTAAGTCTGGGAACTCGTTGTAGAACAAGAGCTCCATCCCTCATTGCTGGCTGCCACTAGGGTCGGCTTTGAAGCACTCCCCTTGGGAAGCTATGCACAGACATCAGCACCTATTCTACCCTGCAAATCAGTTTTGGAACTCTTTCTTCTGGAATGACCATTAAAGCTGTCATTGTATTACCTTTTAATATTTTCTTTATCTTTGGATAAAGAAACAACGCACTGGGCCAGTCAGGTGAGGGGGACGGGTGTTGCCATACAGTAATTTGTGTACACAGACGGTGCCACGTGAGCTCTTTGCTTTTCACAGGCTGACAACTGGAAGGAAATTTGCTTCAGGACAAATGGTATGTGCCATTTTTGCACCTGTTTTGCTTACACCAAGATTTTAAGTTAAGATTTTCCTCACTGTTTCTTTATAAATGTTTCCCTGGTGTGCTATGCTCTTCACAGTCAGCTGATGATTTTGACACACGATTTGAACAATTTTGTCATTTTCTCATCAGTTCTGCTGGTTACTGGCCCCTCCCCCCAGCTTCTCTTCTTTAGTGATGTTTCTCTCCCCCTAAAAGACAGTCAATCCTTTGTACACTGATGTTTTCTCCCTGCCATTATCCCTACAAATGTGGACTAATGTGTCCCTGATTTCACTTCCACTCTTGCCAAGTTGAACAAGAAATTTAATGTTTGTTCATTGCTCTAATTCAACCTCTAGCATCTTGCAAACATACACAACAACCATGAACCCCACTGGGTATGACACTGCCACATGTTGACATGAACACAGCTGTAAGGTTATGAAATCTTACTGAGCTATTTTTCCAGTGCTGCCAATGTAAGTGCATGGTGGCAAGTTCATAGACTTAATTGTCAGACCGTGTGTGTGTGTGTGTGTGTGTGTGTGTGTAACTCTCTTCACCATTCTAATTAAGGATAACAGAATTTCAGAAGCTTGGAAATAGAATTGATAATCTGAAATGTAACCTCTGATTAGGAACAATCCTATTTGTATTGTCCAAGTTGTATTTTCATGAGTTAAGTCCTATAGCATAACAAAGACTATATCATCAGCCTTTAGATAGCATGTTGCACAGGCCACCCTCATCCATTTGAACCATAGGAAACTGACCATTTGCAACCTACAGCACAGGAACCACATACAGTTCACACTAGTTTCTTCAATCCCAGGCAAAGAAGTGGGTATGTGAAATTAATCCAACGCCTCCCATGGGTGACAAGACAATGAGGGGCTGGCTCTTTGCTGGGAATTGCCGAGTCTGTGGTTCAGGTACCATGATCCTCACTACCGAGAAAGAGCTTTGCTGAGCTGGACAAAGAGGTTGATGTAGAGGGATACGGAGAGGAAGAAAGATACACACAGAATCAGGGAACACTGAGTTCACTGTCAGCATCTCGGCCTTAGATCGCTTCCTTTCATTCTGGGACCTACCTGGATCATTCCCTGCTAGGTCATGAATATATAAATTCTTCCAGCTAGCTTGCTCTTGTTCTCTATTCCTCATAACTGAAAGAATCCTGATTGCTAGATTGGCAGGAGTGTTCTTGACAAAGCACGAGAAGTCCAAGAGTGAGCATGAGACAGACCCTACTTTCAGATGTTTATATGGTAAGAAAATAAACTGTGACGATCAGAACAACTGGTGGGTGTTGGACGGAACCGTTTCTCCCCTCACCTCAGGAGGAAACTGTAATGGGGATGTGGAAGGATAAAGCTTATCAGCTCAGTAGAAATTTGCATTGAAAAGACAAACATGTGGTATAATTAATAAACTAATTAATTGGAATGAATCAAATCATTAATTAGGTTAGTCCCAACCTTAGGGGGAAATAGCCCTTTATGCTGACATTTTTGAAAAGACCCTTTGTGGTTAATTACTGTCCATGAGCTGGACATAATCTGATGTGAAGAAGGAGAAGTGAAAAGGAAGATACTCCAGCCAGGTTGTGACACATGACTAAACAGACAAGGATGACATTTTGAAGAGATCTTAAAGGGATAGATAGGGTCTGCTAAAATGTTAAAACAGTACAATTGTGTAACGTGATAGAAAAGGCTGGAAGAAAAGAACCAAGGTTATTAGAAGTCTTCTCCTAGCATCAGCCTGCAGAAAATGCAGCTGTCTACACTTCGTGCTCTGTTTCCTCTATTCTCCTCCAAGACATTATTGAGAAGGGCTGTATTGACAAAGGTCACAAGTTTGAGTTTCCTAGTCTACTAAAAACTAGTAACAAAGATATTAAATTATAATTGTATTCACATTTTATATTATTGATATATGATTTTGATGATTATTGTAGGTATGTGACATTATGTGAAATGAGAGAGAGAACAAGAGAGAGAAAGTGAAAGGTCAAAATTTGTCATTTTGACCTCAAGCTCCCTTCCTGGGTAGTAAACCCTTCTATTTTTGATTCAACAACTGAGGATACGTATTTACTTTTCAAATGATGTCAGACCAGCTTACTAATTGCAAGTAAATGTGATTCAAAAAGCAACAGACAAGGTCTATGAAAGCCTGAATCTGAACTTGTTACAAGTTGAGGAGAAAATTGAAGTCATAAAGATAATGATCGATCGATGTGCCACCATTCTAATTAAGAACACCAGCCTCTGTCAGATGTTTGGAAATAGAATTGATGACCTGAAAAATAACCTCCAATTAGAAAATATCAGGTTTGTTTGCACCAGGGGCTACTGAAACAGCAACATAGGTTGAAATATTCTTTCAACAGTGGATTATAAAAATGTGGGGAATGGGTGAATCAGATCACCTTCAACAATATATCATGACATTCAACATAAGCCAGGACAGGTACGCAGATGTTTGTACATGTATAGGTATATGGATTTGTTGAAATCTGGTATTCTTCCATTTAAAACATTTGTCATTCTAAGGGATAATTTCACTCTGATGAAATTATTCACCTGTTACAAATAAGAGTGGGAGAATATTTTAGAGATAGCTACTTCCCTCCTTCTTATGAAAAGCATTATGGAACTCAGATTTATGTTACACTTTGAACCTAAGTTGAAATAATTATAGGCTATTTTTTTGTCATTAGAGGGACACCTTTAAATAAAAGTAAATGCCAGTAGATATTGTTATTAGCATTCTAAGTAATTTACTGTAAGAGGTTATAGCATTTAAATTTACTTTTTAAACAAAGAGATATTTGTTTCCTTATAATTCAAGTACTGCATAAGCTGACAAGCTCTTTTGTGGAGTACAGAACAGAAAATTACTAGTTGTGGCTTTCTTAATGGAAAGTACCATGTAAGTCTCCGTTCTCCAGATTTTAATATTTCCTTTTCTAGCTATTTTGGGCCCATATCAATGGGATTTACTTTAAATATATTGCAAAAAAACAGCTATAGGGAAGGCTTGAAAAAAATTTTATTCAGATCTCTGTATTCCATAAATTATAAGTTCAGGTATTTTTAGGTTAATGTTCATAAATTTAAATTTCATAATATGTTGTTTATGCCAGGAGAGTTACAGAAATATATTCTCAAAATAATTGCAAAGTGAAAGAATTTTATGAGCTAAATGCTCTTCTAATCTAAAGCTTTCATTTCAAATCACTCACTTCTCTGCATCTGCTGGAATTCTCTGTTTTCCGCCCAGTAGAGGGTGCAAAATATTAAACCTTGGAACTATTGCTTAAACTTGGATTGAAATGATGGTGATTTACAAATTCAAAAGAAACGAAATTCCTTAACTATTCATGGAGTGGGACTTTATGAGGAAGAGGACTAATTACTAACATTGTCATTCCGAAGAGAACACCATGATTTTTAGTAATCACTGGGGAGGTGACTTCACTAGAGAGATTTGCAAAACCAAGATCATAATATGGAAAACCTAGTCCTGAAAAAAACCTAACTTTAGATTTAGTAAACATAGCCCAGCAACACTTTGATATCCATAAATGCGTACGACTTAACGCAGTAAAAAGACAACCCTATAAGCATCAATTCAGGAGATCTTCAAATAAGATTTAAAGGAGAATCATCCTCAGATATTTTGGATGCAGACCACAAATAAATCCTGAAGCTGCAATGGCTAAATTAAACTATCCAACTTTAGGATGACTATTTCTTTCACACATCTTTTTTATCTTCTTTACACCCTGCTATGGCAGATTGAAATGTTGGCCACAATTCCTCACCCCTGCTTGTTATCTATACTTTTTGCCCCAGGATATTTCAGTTCTTCTCATGGACTCAAAGTGTTGACTTTAGGCTTAGCTATTTGGCTTTTTTTTTTTTTAATTAACTAGATGATACTATAATAATGCAAACAAAGGCATGAGACATGCTAAAGTGGTAGAACTTGCTCCTTGTACCTCTGCCATTACCACAGAAAAGTTTCCCCTGTAACCATTTCAGCCAGGGCCTCAGAGACACACATAATACAGACAGAGCCAAATCTGTGGTGGGAGCCCAATCCAGCCAGACTCACGCTTGGTACCACAGTTCTCCAGCCAAGCCCCACTGTATCAGTCGAATCACAGATATGTGAGCATGACTAAATGATTGTTCATAAGCCACCAAGTCTCTGGGCAGTTTGTTACAGAGCATTATCAAGTTAACTTATATGCCTGAATCCATCTTTCTTTTGGGGGAGTTGTTTTACATTGAATCCATCATTTCTTCCATTTACTTAATATAAAAAGTAATTATGGCTGGGTAGTAGCCTGTGTGTGTGTATTTGTGTGTAAATAAGAATCTTAGTACGATCTTCTGGTTGCCTACTCCACTGACTTACCCAAAGGCTGTTGCTTGAAGGTATGGTTCTGCTAAGCAGTAGATCTCCCCAACATGCACACGTGCACACACATGCACACACACACACACAAATCTGACAATTAAGTTCACAAACTCATCCTAGAAAAAGTGCTACATACCTCATTGCTAAATGTCACTATGGTCACCTTTGGAGTACTCCCCTTGGGAAACTATGCACCAACACCATTTCCTAGTCCACCTTTCAAATCAATTTTAGAACTCTTGCTAGGTGTGATGGCTTACACCTGTAATTTTAGCACTTTTGGAGGCTAAGGTGGATTGTTTGAACTCATGAGTTTGGGGCCAGTCTGAGGAAGAATGACACCCTGTCTCTCTTAAAAATAGAAAGAAGTAACTGAGCATCATGGTGGCTTACATGGGAGGCTTAGTCAAGAAGATGTCTCTTGAGCCAAAGAGTTTGAGGTTGCTGTCAGCTATGTTGCCATGGCACTCTACCCAGGGCAAGAGAGTGAGCCTGTCTCAGAAAACAAACAAACAAAAATTTGGAACTCTTTTTCTGGAATGATCATCAGAGGCATCATCTTAAGATGTCTGACAATTACGTTTGCAAACTTGCTACCATTTGCTTACATTGGCAGCACTGTACAAACAACTCAGTAAGGCTTCATAACTTTAGTATATCAATGTCTCACAGTTGTGTTCATGTTGATGTGTGGCAGTGTCTTGCTGAGTGGCTCCCATTCATTATTATTGTTGCATGTTTTGGTGTGCCGTACAACAACAGCTCTGATGGTCATTGACAGGCACTTGTACATCTTTGCAACTGTGAATTGTGCTACTGTAAACATTTGAGTGCAGGAGGAGTCTTTTTGATAAAATGACTTATTTTCTGTTGGGAAGATACCCAGTAGCGGGATCAAATGGTAGGTCTATTTTTAGCTCTTTGAGATCATTACTCTTAGGGAAGAATTTCAGGAATGGACTACCAAACACCGTATGTTCTCACTAATAAGTGGGAATTAACTGATGGCTGTACACAGACACAAAAAGATGTAAAGGACATTGGCAACTAAGAAGTGGGAAGCGAGTGAGAGATTAAAAACATACCTACTGAACAGTGTCCTGGTGGCGTGTACACTGAAATCCCCGGTAATCACTCAGCATTATAGAGTGTATCCATGCAATAAAAACTTTTGTATCCCCTTAATATTTTGAAACTAAAAAGTTTTTTTTAAAGAAATATGTACTAAATTTATGATCTAGTCACTGGAAACAAAAATAAAAAAAAATCATTCTTGCCTTTTGAAGGGCTCACAGAATTTAATGTGCGGTAGGCAGACAAACAAATAAATGAAACGTGATAGAAGCATATATTTGGTATAGCAAAAAAGTCAAAGATAATGCAGTCAGTTCTGTCTGACTGGTGTCCCTCACCCAAGAGGTGTGCCATACACCCTTACATTGTGCCCATTAAGCGGAATGGGCCTCCCTTCTCCCTTTCTCCCTTTCCCCTTCCTCCTACCTCCAATTTGAATTGAACTGAGTTTTTCTCTTATGGGGGGGTGGGGGTGCATTACATCATCTACTGCTTGTCTCAATACAAACAGAACAATTTCTTAAAGGGTGAGGGTGCCTAGGATGGACAACAAAAGGAACCTAAGTCCCAAGCTAAACAAATGTGTAGAGGATTAAAAACCATACTTACTACAACAGCCACCAATGTCAGAACTCATCTGAGGAATTACTGAGAACAAGACATTCTCCTGACAAGCCTGGAAATCTCTTGTGACTTGGAAGGCAAGCCACCAAGTAACTCAGTAACCCCAGAGGAGCAAAGTTCAATCCCATAGTAGTAAGGCTGATGTTAAACATTAAGCATTTTATGGCAGTTCCTTGAAGGATTAGTGGAGAAAAATTGTGTCTAGTCTTTTTGGAGATCATTCCTTAAGTACATACTCTCTTGCCACCTTTGGAGATCATTTCCTTAAGTACATACTCTCTTGGCACCTATGAGATCATTTCCTTAAGCACATACTCTCTTGGTGCCTATGAGATCATTTCCCTGAGAACATAGCCCCTGCATGTCTTTTGCTTAGTAATCTTTCCACCCATTATGTATCTTCTCAATAAAAGGTGCTCTGCACCTATGGGAAGCCCACCTCTTGCAGCCTGTACTCTCAATCCATGTCTCACGTGATCATTTATGCCATCACGACATAAATGTGCTAAAAGTGCCATGTCTTTGTTGGGTTTCATAAAAGATAGAGAATAAAACATCAAATGACTCCTGAAGGAACAAAATGTTGAATGATATTGAATGAACAAAACAAACTCAGGAAATAAGACTCAAAAGTGACAGGGCAAAAGATGACATAGACACTTATCTGAGGGTATTTCTACATCTATACATATGTCTTGGGTGAAGAGTTGACCCCAGGCTGTTCTCCTTTCTGTTTCAAGAGCAAGATGATAGCAACAATTATTATTATATTACAAAAATTCATGTTGATAGAGGAATCACTATGTCCCAGGCACTATTCTAAATACTTACAGGTATTAATCAATGTAATCCTCAAGCCAGTAATGCGAGCACTCACCATTATGATCGACATTATAAAGCTAGGGAAACTGAGGTACAGACTATTTGATGATCAGATAAAGAGTCTGACTCCAAGGCCCTGCTCTTAGTTACTGCAATGTGCTATGAACTATTAGCACAAAACTGTGAGCCTCAGATGCTAGAGAGGCTTTCGAAGTGGAACTTTAAGGCTTTGTATTTCTAATACACTTCTAATTAATGCTACCACTAATAGTCCTCAGACTACAGTTTAAAAAGTGAGGGTCTAGGAGACATTAGATTATGTCTAAACTGCTTGTTTAGGTGTCCCCTAAGGCCATGACCTGTGCGAAACAAGCATGGAGCAGGCCAAGAGTACTTCTAGGTTAAGAACTTATCTTTGCATTCTATTTTCTGTTGGTGGATCAGCTCCTTAGCAGAACCATACCAACCTATGGGCTGGGAGCACTGGCTCATGCCTATAATCCCAGCATTATGGGAGGCCCAGGCAGGCAGTCCCTTGAGCTTAGAAGTTTGAGACCAGCCTGAGCAAGAGTGAGACACCCCTATCTCTATAAAAAATGGAAAACTAAAGCCAGGCATTGCGGTGGGCACCGATAATCCCAGCTACTCAGGAGGCTGAGGCAGGAGGATTGCTTTAACCCAGGAGATTGAAGTTTCTGTGAGCTAGGCTGACACCATGGCACTCTAGCCTGGGGCAACAGAGTGAGGAAATTTGTCCAAAAGAACAGCAAAGCCTCAGGGGTTCAGACAATTAGTTTGCCATCTGTACTTTGTGATGTTCCATCCATGACTAAATTATGTGGAACATCTGATTAAATATCTCATAGAGGCCACAGACACTAAAACTAAAATTAAGGCCAAATTTAACCCATTTTCTTTTTTTTAAAGCCCTTTTCTTAACAGAAGTTCATTATTCCCAGAGACAAGTATCCTTGGGAATGACACTGATTTCATAACTAGATTTTGGGCTCAGAGTAAGTATAAACAGTTCCTGAAAATCTTCGGTGGCTAACTGTCATTTCCTAGGAAGAGGACCGTGCCTCCGGGAACCATAACGGAAACTTATGACTTCCAATTAGGGAAAGAATTCCCACTGTCCTCTTCCCTGTGTACACGGTTAGTGAAACCAGGAAGCACTTGATAACTTGTTATTCAGGGCAAATAGTAGACAAAACTAGCAATGTAGGCTGTGGCTTCTAATAAATGACTAATTTGAGGCTAGGACTTCACTATTCCTGTGAATATCATCACCCATGTGGTTCACAGTGGATGTGAACTGACTGCATTTACTGGTTCCAAGGGTTAGAAGAGACTTAAGTCTGTCAGTCATAGCATCATCTCCCTCCAATTGCAAACACTGGTTCAAGGATAAGCAAGTAACCCAAGGTCGACCAGGGAGTACCTGAGACATCCTCTGGAAGTTCTATTGGATCCCCTGGAGTTAAATGTGATCTCCTTCTGGTGGGTTTGAAGCTGAGAGCATGCAAGTCTGTGCTGCCAGAGGAGAGGATACATTTGATACTGAATTCAGCACAAAAGATAGAAAAGGAAAGAAAGAAGAGCTCCGATAAGATGCTTTGAGGTTCTGGATCTGATGCCATGGCACCAGGGTGACAGAGATGGTTTGAGGCTCTGGATCTAGCCCTGTCTAAAGCTTCTACCACTCCCAGATCTTTTAGTTTTATGAATAAATACATTTTTCTTTTTTGCTTAGCTATCTATTGGCTTGGTATCCAAAGCTTTCTGACTCAAATAGAGTCCTAATGAGAAGAACAAGAATTTAAAGTTGAAGACTTTGTATGTACTTTAGTAGGCAGTTGGCAAGTTTCTTGAAATGAAGGTGTGGGGTGAGGTGTGGAAGAGGTGACAAGCTGTGAAATGAATTTGCTGTAAGTCAACTACAATCTACTTCAAAAAAAGGGAGAAAATCAGAGAGATGGATGGGGAGGACCATACGAGGGTTAAACGGGCAAATGAAGAAGCTGCTTCTGAACTTTGAGTGTGTATTAAAATACTTACAAGACCTCTGAGTCACTTTTGTAGCCCAAACATGCAGATAGGTGGAGCCCGTGAATAGAAGCATGTCATACAACTAGACACGCTTGTAGTACACGTACTACAAAAGCCTATAAAACAGTTTTTAATTGCAAGGATTTCAGAATAGAGAGCTGATCCCATTTAAGACAGATTCAGAAAGACAACAGTCCTTTCCAAATATCTAATCTACAAAACATTGCAACAGATGCAGGAGGTTGGAGGCTTTGACAACTCTATTTAGCACACAGTAAAGGGAGAAATAAGGAAGGAGAGACACATTTCCCCCACTCGCCCAGATTTAATGTCCAGAATACTTTCTGACTCATTGTAGCCCATATGCCTCTACACACTTTATGTTTTAAGCCCAAATATTTTATTCTCAAATTGAAGGTAGTCAAACCAAGTAGTTTTCCAGTTTCCAGGATGAAACGTTTTACCACCAGCCAGAATCCCTTCTAAAAAACTCATCTACTATTCTCTCCTGAGTCCCATAAGCAAACAGATGTGCTGTAGGTAGAAAATGTGTGTAGCACATTGCTGTCTGTGGCAACAAACACATAGTTATCCAAATGGAAGGGGGTGGGGAGGTACACTGGACAACCCTTGTCTACAATGACAGATATTTATATTTAAAATCCATATTTAATTTTGGGGGGAAGAAGATAAATGATACATGGAAGGTAACAGAAACATCCCTAAATTGAGATAATGGTCTTGTCACACCATCCTTAGCCAGATACGCTTCCTTTCCTTTGCTTTTGGAAGTTGGGTTTTGTGTTTATTGATGGGTCTCAGTCAATGATGAGCTCCCCTGTGACTATTCATTACTTGCTATGGCTAAATCTCTGGTGAGGTGTGAATATTCATGGAGGCTGTTCCTTTTTTGATTGGCTCTAATCCTGGTAGCCTTATTAAGAATCAGGTTCACACTAGGTTTGCACTCTTGGTAAGCAGGGCAGCCTACCAAACACGGGGTAGCGTTGGAGTGTTTTCAGCGAAAGCAGCACCTGGGAGGATTAAAACTTGGAAGAGTCTGTGTAGCCCCCAGGCTGCGTTCTCGTAACACATGCCAATTTTGAGATTCTGCCATTCCTTGCTCAAAGTTAATGATCTAAATTTGAAATGCAAGAACCCCGTAAGAGCCTATCCTCACTTTTTAAACATGTGGTATAAAAGGTGTTCCTTAGGAAAAGATACCAATGTAAACGACTACACTTAATTATTAAAAATAAGTAAAAGTATATAAAATGTTCAAATATGGAGGGTACGACTGCTTGTGAAGTGACAACACTCTCCAGCAAATGTTAAGTGCCCGGAGGTTGTTAGGTAGACTTGCTACATCCAGAATTTCCACCATCAGTAGTTCCTATTAGGAAACTTACAGTGTGAATCCAAGAAAGAACACTGGAAAAGGAAAAGTACAAAAATATACTCAGGCAGAGTACATTTACCTATTTCACATAAGAAAAAAATTGTTCACTGAATCAAAATTCAGATAGAATACAAGATAAAAATATGTTTTTTAATACAACTCAAGTAAGCTCTTACTTGGAGTGTTTTTAGCCATCACCCCATATCTTCTATATAAATTCAGAACATTCTGTAGTAGTGCCAAGGCAGAGCTAAATTTGAAAATTTTAATTATGTAAGGGCTTTGCCCAGGACAGCTTCATGGTGGTGTGGCCTGCCGGGTCCCGTGGTATTGGGGGCTCAGAAGAGCCCCGTGCTCGGTTTAACACCTTGCTGTGGCTGTCTTGAAATTCGTAAATATTTTAATCTTTGAACTTGTGCTAAGTAACTAAAATCCAACTAGACAATGGAGCACGTGCTGGAGTAGAGGATATACGTGCAGTTTGCGTGTCTGATATTCCCTGTGCACCACTCAGGATGGTGTTCTCCAGGCCCACGGGCACAGACGCCCAGCACACACTGTGCACTGGCACTGTGTATGTCGAGGTTCAGCAACACCCTGGTCGAGTACTAAGTTAGCTGGTTATGTCCACAGCTGAGTAGGCAAGGTGCTGATAGCCCTAAGAGGCCACACTTTCCACTGGAATAAGAATTTTGCTTCCATGGCAGAAAGAGACCGATGACATTCGAAGAAACACTAATGATCAGGGAAACGTATTGTATCCTTTCATGTTTGCTTTATTTCCATGTGGAATTATTGTGGAAGGCCAGTGAAAGCGAGGGCAACCCAAAGTTCTGTATCCTTTCAGTCATTCATTACTCATCAGTAAGCCAAAAGTGGAAAGCATTGGTAGGATACATGCCTATCAGGCTGAACAACAGTAGTACGTACCCGAGTTAGCTCTGATGTTTCCACTGTTCTCATAAGAACAAAATACACATGACGTAGAAGCTACCAAATACACATTGTGTAATTCTGGTGATTCCGTATATGAGTTAAATGCCCTTATACTTAAACAGGAATCGCAAAATGAAAAAGATGAAGGCCAAACTTCTTGCTAATAACATTTGCTCATTCTTCTTAACTTGGAATAATTTTAAAGAACAAATAAAAACACCATGACAATTCAAGAGAGAGAGAGAAACCATGGAAGAAAGGGAAAATGGTGCAACAATACTTTTTCCCTGATTTTTGAACAAAGGGTATTCCATTTTCATCTCGTATTGGACCCGGCAAGTTACGTAGTTAGCCATTAGCTGTGTATAAAATATGGTGGCTGTCATAAAAGGAAAGATCTTTCCTCGCTAATCAGCTAAGCCATATTACCCCATTTCTCAACCTTCCTTATATTGTGTGTGTTTCCCTGCTGAGGATCTTGTTAAAGCCAGAAAGAGCCTGAAGGAAATTTACCTAGTGGTCATAATAAGATTAGTAAAACTGTTAATAATGTCTGTTTCAAGGAACTAGCCATCTTTGCATCTTTGGGAAGAAAAGTTAGAAGCTCTCTCTCCACCTGTGATATTTTTAGTCACGTGACTTCTTAGCCCTTTAAATTTTTAATTGTAAGATATCCCTATTTTGAGCAACTTGTTAACTTTAAGATCTCTCTGTCTTGTGTTTTAAATGGTTCACTAACATCTCAGTAACTTCCCTGATGCTTCTCACAGTTGCTGACCTTCATTGACAGCTGTTTGTGTTGGCTTCCGTGTCAGATACAAACAACCATATTTTGGGAGGGGGATATACTTTATAAACTTCTGGACCTGCTTTGGCTTTGAAGCTTTGCCCACATGCTATAGCCTGAATATGCCTAATTAATTGGAGTCAATAGTTACTAAGAGAGGGGTTGCTTCACCAGTGTTTAATTACTACGTTGTTTGCACCCATGCCCAAGTCATGAATATACCCATCTTCACAATGACTAAGAAATAAATTTCATAATAGACTGAACATGCTTAGAAGTCACCTAAAATCATTTTACCCTTCCCTTTAAAAAAAGCTTGTCATTTAGTAATCATTTCATAATCACTGAAGTAATAATGGAAGAGATCATTTAATGGGCAAAGTATACTGGAGAATCTATCATTTTGGACAAAAGAGTCAAGAAAAATAAAGCCGTTTTTCATCATTTTCAACTTAAAAAATGTTTTGATTATACGCATTGTATCCTGCAGCAATTGGACTTGGTTAAAAGGGGAAAAAACAAGTGATGTGACTTACACAGTATTTTATAGATCATGATAGAAAAGTGTGTAAGCAAATAGATGCTTAGAATAATAAGTGGCAGATTCTAATCCCTAAAAACTGTAATGACCCAAAGAAATGTTTCATCAAAGTGCTTTGAATTTTTCTGCCTAGTTTAATGCCAGTGCTGGGGCACAAGGGAGTGACGGGAGGAGGCAAAATACTTAGCCTGGCAAAGTCAGTGAAAATGGCTATTAATTTAGAACCTGCCCACCATTTCAACTAGATGGCTAAATGAGAAAAACAGAGGAATCTCATACTGCAAGTAACCCCTGTCCTTGTATTGACTAAAAAGCACTATATAAGTTTTGTAGAGCTATTCTAACAAATTGTGACACACTGGGTGACTTTCATTCATTCTCCCTGGGTGAAATTCATTCTCTCACAGTTCAGGAGGCCAGATGTCCAAAATCAAGACATGAGCAGAGTTGTCTCCATTTTTGGCAGCTCAGAAGGAGAATCTGTTCTGTGCCTTTATTCTAACTTCTGGTGTATTAGGAAATCCTTGGAGTTTCCTGGATTGCAGTTGCAAAATGCCAGTCTCAGCCTCTGTGGTCTCATGGCCATTTTGTCCTCTGTGTCTGTCTGTCTCTGTGTCTTCAAATAGCAACCCCATCTCCCCTTTGTATGTCTGTTCCTATATTCCCTTGTCTAAGGATACCAGTCATTAGATTAATACCCTCTCGTGCATTAAGAGTTGATTATAATTTAATTACATCTGCAAAGACAATCTGACAATCTGACAATGAAGTCAGATTCCCAGGTACCTGACATCAGGACTCCATTATACCTTTTTTAGGAAGGGGGTGAAGAGAACAATTCAACCCACAGCAAGTGCTTCTAAAAGTTAGGTGCACATTGCAATCCCACAGACAATTTAAAAATACATCCTGGTGCTTGGCTACTGCCCCTCAGAGACTCCAAACTAATCAGTATAAGGTGAAGCCAGGGCATCTATATTTTTAAAGTCTCTCCAGTGATTCTAATATGCAGAAAAATCGCAGAGCCACTAAAGTATTCTAGTTACCAGTTTCTCAGAAAGATATTTTAGCATAATGAAGCACATGCTCCAATGAGAAAAATCTCTACTTTCATCATTTTGACCAAGATGAAAAGAAATTCAAAGTCAGTGATCCAAATTAATGGCATGTAACCAGAAAAGAATTTGTGAAACTTTACCACTTCAGGTGTGTTCATTCAATGGACATGTTCATGCTTGCTGTCTGTGGGGCCAGGAGAGAGGTCAAGAGGCGGCCATTAAACCTTCAAAACCAGCTGTGTTTCCACTGACCTCTGACGGAAATAAAGGACTCATTGTGCTTTTGTCAGTTATCACCAAGAATGGAAAATACTCCTTCCCCAAGACCCTGAACGGTTATCAGCAAATAATGAAGAGGGATCTTTTTATTTTTATAGAACATATGGCCCTGGAGAGAAGTTCCACAGTTAAAACAGAATTGATTACATTGTGCTATCAATTACATTGTGGCTACTCATATTACATCCGCATTAACTTACTAAGGAAAAAATCATTTCAATGGAGGTAAACTGGCTGAAATGTAAACTATTCTTTTTGTCTCCTTTTTCAGAGCCAACAATACCCATTTGATACAGATGCCTGTAAATGTTTTCAAAATATTATGTGTCATACAACCTTACAGATTCATCAGTATCTTAAGAAAGCAGCTAAATCAACAACTCATACTTGTTCTCTGTGCTTGCTTCTTGATCTTCTCTACAATGTTTGCTATTCATATGGTATTTTACATCAACCCAGTCTGCATCACTGATGAGGATGAATGTCAGTATCCTCCCCAAATTCATATGTTGAAATCCTAATCCCCGATGTGATGGTATTAGGGGATGGGTACCTTGGGGGGTAATTAGGTCATAAGGGTGGAGTACCAATGAATAAGATTAGTGCCCTTATAAAAAGAGACCAAAGAGCTTGCTGCTTCTTCTTTCCCTTTGTCTCTCTCTCCTCTCTGCCATGTGAGGGTACAAGAAGGAAGACCATTTATAAATCAGGAACAGGGTATTCATTAGAAGTCTACCATGCTGGCATGGGCTTGGAGCCTCCAGAGCTGTAAAAAATAGATGTGTTCAAACTACTTCATCTAGAGTAATTTGTTATAGCAGCTGAGCTGACTAAGACAATCACTATTTTAATTCTTCACACAATATCCTAGTTATTTTTATGTTAATTTAAGTCATCCTCCATACATAAAAAACCAGGTATTTTTTTTTTTTTTCCATTCTCAAACTACCTGTGAAGAACTTTCTTTCACTCTAAGTTTAAAAAAAGGTCCTTGGTCTCAACTTAACAACTCAGATATTTTTTAGACATACAAACCATTTTAAAGATATGCAGAAGCCTAATCTTAACATTTACTACTGTCAGAAAATTTTCAGCATAACAATATGAGCGGAATTAAAGCATACATACATAAGGGAATTTTTTCCTACATTTTAGCAGATGAAAATATCTTTATTTTTATTCCAAGAAAGGTTGACAGTCTTGTGAAAAAACATTTTAGGTAGCCTGATAAAATAGGCTACTTATTGAAATCCATATTAAAAAGCTGCTATAAATTGATACTTACTGAATTGATAAAATATTGATACTTATTGAAATCCACATTAAAACACTGATTAGGTAAATTAATGCAAGACATGTCACTTTGTACAAAAGCTCATATTTTCAATGAAGGCATATATTTATACATGTGTATATTTTTATATGCATAATAACCTCTTCTGGAAACCAGGTATTTATATGGGAAAGAGTGTTATTCCCATTTGTATTTGTGAAGAAAAGAACACAAATAGAATTACTTAATCAGAAAGTTATGTTGCTTGGATAGAAGCAGAAACATTCTTTAGCTTTCAGTGTAACTGATTTGTAATTCATAAAGCTGAACTTCAAATGACCTTACTTCCTCCTTAAGTTGCAATCACCTCATTCCTACCAAAGTGCAATTGATAATTATATTCTTATACACCCTTACCAACTCTCTTAATTGTGTCATTCTGTTGCCTATTAAAATTTCTATGGAATCTACCTTTAAAAAATGAATTGAGAGGATCCAGTGTGTTCTGGTCAAAAAGAGGAAAGGACAGAATTCAGAGCCTGGTGGTTCCTGAATGAACTTGGGAAAGTCGCATAATCTTTCTGTGCTTTAGTTTCTTCTTCTGCTTATAAAGTTCATACTCATTGAGGTTTCACCGAGGGCTAGGCACGGTAAACCTAGATGAGATAATTCTAAACGGAATTCTGTGGTTTCATGACTCTGTAAGAAATTTTGATACTGTTTTTAACTTCCATTAATTCAAGCCCACAAGTCTGGAATGTGTCAGGTGGCCAACATGTTATTAAGGACAAGATGATTTCCCACCTCCTGGATGTCCTGCTCTGTCTGTGGATCAGCAGCACCAGCAGCTTCCAGGAGTGTGGCAGAAATGCAGAGTCCCAGGCCCCGCTCCAGACTGTGCAATCAGAATCTGCATTTCAGTAAGGTCCCTAGAAGATTCATGTGCACACTGAGTTTCACAAGTGCTGGACTAAATGGCTGATAAATTCACCTAAACTTGTAGGGATGTTTGGCACAGAGCAGAATCTTGCATTAGATGTCTACATTACAGTTTGTATAACCTTGGAAGAGTGAGCTTTCAAATGTATGAGTTTACTTTTTCATGTCTTAGTTTCTTCATCTCTGAAAAAGGTGGTAAGATGGTAGTTACAGCATGGGGGTGTAGCAAGGATTACAAAGTACTTCAGATAAGCAATTAATCCAGTGCCTGGCACATTAGAAGCTGCTCAATCATATAAACATATTAAACATATATTTATTGCACATTAAATATGTATATGTCAGATTTAGGCTGGGAGCTGTGAATGCAGCAGTACCGAAATAAAGTCCTGACCCTCGTGAAGCTTACATTTTAGTGAAAAAAACAAAACAAAACAGTAAAAAATTAGATGTGTTAAAAAAAAGTCACTGAAATAAAGTCGTGATCCTCATGAAGCTTACATTTTAGTGAAAAACAAAACAAAACAAAACAACCTAGCAATAAAAAATTAGATGTGTTAAAAAAAAAAAGTCACTGAACTTTATGTTCTATGAAGTAAAGATAAGGGCAGCAGTGCAATTTAGGCAGGAAATTCAGCAAATGTCTATGGAGGAGAAGACAAATGAATTGAAACTTGAATTAGTTACTATTTGATTGGTATTTGGAACCAAGTTCCAGTCATAGTACTAAGCACTTTGTATGCATTCATGTTTGCAGAATCTTCCAGTTTTGTCTCTCTCATCAGAAAAGTTTAGAACCTGCTCAAATAAGGACATTCACTGGAAAATCAGTCATTAAAGGCATAAGTTTTATGGCAGGATTTTTGTCACTAGGCTGCAGGTATTGTAACAATCTTATTTTCCTTACTCTAATTTGGATGCTGAAAACAGTATTACTCTTTAATCTGACTCAAACAACCTCTGAGAACCATCCAGCCCAGCACCAGAGACGATGTGACAGTTCAATACGAACCTACAATTTAATCTCAGCATCCAACATGAAGCAGAACTTTAAGACAGTGCCAGGGCAGTGCCCACAGGACTAGTCTTCCCACCCGTGGAAATGAAAAGACTCCCCATCTTCTTTTATAGAAATAAATGTGTTTGACTTAATAACTTGGCTTCATTCCAATTTAAACTTTTACCTAAGAATTTCAATCTGTGGGTTTAGTAGATATTTTTCTTCATTTTCCTTTGCTACACAATAAACAAGCAAACAAATAGCTGTGCTGTGGTGTTAGTGGCATGAAATAGCTTCTATATTCCAACACAGATGGGGTATCTTAATAATGGGAAGATGATCTCACACTTTAAAGTGCTTTGACATAAAAGGTGCCATATAAAAAGGAAGTTATTATTCTTAGTTATAATACCCTAAAAAAAGGATTTTCCATCTAAATAGCTGCTGAAACTTAACTGCAGAATTGCTTATAATGCTACAATCAGTTGAGGCCAAATTCAATAAAAATTCCATCCGGCATTCACACTGAGAAGACCCACATGTGCCTTTAATTTTTTTTTTTTTTTAATTTCCTGGGCTTCCGGCCCAGAAATTGGATGGAAATTTTATTTAAACCTGCTCTTGTGTATCAACTTTTGGTAAATATCAGGTTTTCTGTTGAATCACATTATGCTTTACATTTGGGGCTAAGGGAGAATATAAAACGATGCACCTCTCTCTATATACACATATTAATACACCTTTTACCTGTTCTGAGCATGAAACCATGGCTCCCACTTAATGTCCATCATTTCACCTACAAATTTTAGGATCCTTCCCATACCCCTGCTGCAACCATAAGATTCAAAATTCTATTAAATCCCTTTCCAGCACTAATCAGCTTTCACCAGCATAGGCAATATAATCTGAGTTTAGAAATGACTAATTATTTGGAGAGGGCTGGAAAGGGGTTAGGTTTAGATTGCTGTCTGTCTAATTTAAAGGAGCTCCTCTCCTGTCTTCCTCCCTGTCATTTTGCTGCCTGGGGCCAGCTCCCCCTCCTTGATGAAAACGCTCTTTCCCTTCCCATTAGACAGGGTATCTATGTATGTATTAGAAGGAAAATGCATTATGAGACATCAGCTTGAAAATATTAAAAGAAGCGGCACGCCTGTGATGGATGTGGGCATGGCAGTAATTGCACCTGCTCAGCGCAAGGCATGAGCATAATTTGCATGTAAAGTTCTCTCAGCTCCTTCCAGAACACACCAGTTCTCTCCAATAAAACATTTTGTCACACTCAGGGGGTTTGCCAACACGTTCCCAGATTGCAAGCAAACAGATTATTTACAGTAACCAATAACAACTGAAATGACCATAAACAACCTTTCTGTACCTGTTCTATTTTTTTTTCTTTTGCTAAATAGAGAAACCTTAAGGAGTCCAAATTTACTGCAATTTAATTCTGATGGGAAAAAGCACATTATTTTTATTTATAGCAACGTGTTCTACCTATCCATCCCTATCTCCCCCAACCGCCTTTAAAACATAAATCACCCTAGCCTTTTTTTATTTTTTATTTTTTAATCCAGCCATCACTCTTGCAGGGATGAGCAGTATCCTGATAAAGAGAGGGACAGGCAAAAGTGGCTGACATCAGGGATCCCCTCGTGTGTCACAGAACTCTCTTGTATACTCAAGGGGTAAGAGTGCGGTGCGCGTGGGGGTGGGGGTGGGAGTCAGAGAAAGGCACCTACTCAGACCATTCAAGCCATTTATTTGTGCCAAGTGGAAGGCCAAGGGGGCCTGCATGCCCGCTCCGTGGTAAGGAGCAGAGACTGCCTCTTCCTGAACTGGGTTCTTCTGCCTCCTGTCTTTTAGACCCTCTCAAGCAGAGTTTTGGAGAAGTTCAGAATTCATTCTGACCTGCAGGAACTGGACACTTATTTCTAGGGGGAAATGAGCACGACCATGAGCAGTGGAGACAGGTCTGGTCGCCTGGTCTGGTTTGCCCAGGTGGCTGCCTTCGTTCATTCCCACCATAGGAACCACAAGGAGAGGAATGGAGAGAAAGAGAGGCAGGGCTGTAACCTCTTGCTTAAGTCTAATTAAACAAATATAAGTAGATTTTTTAACGTAAAGGGAAAACATGGTACATTTTAAAAACCATGTCAAAGAATTATAAGATGAAAAGTATAAAGTCTCACCCCTACTTTTAGTCTAACCCACAAGGACTAACAATTGGTACCCGTATCGTGGGTCATCCCTCTAGAAATTGTGAATGCACATATGTTTAAGTATTTACAAAGTCGGGACATACTTTTCGCGTACCAACTTCTTTTATTCTAGCAATACCTCTTGAAGGTCATTTATGCCAATACTAGAAAACGCAGCTCCTTCTCTGGTTGGGAGAGAGCGTTATGGTCCACTAGAAGTCTGCCCTATATTTTAATTAGCCATACCTAATAATGGACAGGTAGGTTGTTCCCATTTTTTTTTTTTTTTTCAGTTACAAGTAAAGTTGCATTATTTCCACAGGTGCCGGGAAATCGGTCTAGCCTAGCGGTTCAAGGCAGAGGCGTGGGACTTCTATAGGTTCGCGTTCAAGTCCTAAATCTCCCAGCCATCACTGTGTGTACTTGCGGTAATAAAGGTAAGATCTACTTCACAAGGTCCTTGTAAGAATATAATTACGATGATTCTCATAACTGACTCGTTGAAACCATAGCTAAATCAATTTCCTCATCACTAAATCCGGGAATAATAATAGATCCAGGGTTGCTCTGGGGACTGCATGAACTAATTCATTTAAATAGCGCAGTCCACTACCTGGTACATAGCGAACCCTTAATAATTATCTGCTTTAATATTAACGCTGGCAATCTCGGAGTACTTGTGGGAGCACAGTTGCAGGAGGCTTTCTTAGACGTGGAATTCCTGCCTTAACCCCGTGCTCTTCCGACCCCAGCTGTGCCACACGAGACCACCAGCGGTGACACGCTGACCGCCGCCCCTCCCGCGCCACCGCCCAGGCCCTGCGGAGGCCGGACACACGTGGGTGCAAGCGGCCGATCGCGGGCGGCGCGAGGTCCGACCTGCGCGGAGGCGCGGGGGCTCAGGCGACGCGAGGCGCGGGGCCCCGTTGGTTGCTTCTCCGCGCTCCTCGCCCCTCCCTCCCGCGCGGTCTCCCTCCCTCCCTCCCTCCC
>NW_003852410.1:12372639-12381393 GCF_000181295.1 Otolemur garnettii
GGCGGGCGTCGTGCGAGCTGCAGGGACCGGGTAAGTCCGGACGCGCTGCTCCTGGAGCTGGCTGGGGCGCAGGGATGAGCCACTTGCCAGCGCAAACTTCACGCACTGGCTTTACGGCTCTTCAGCCACAAAGTTTGTTTACTGGGAAATGCACCCGACGGGTGGAGAATTAAACATGCTTCTCCCAGCAGATTTGCTCCGGAGAGATTTTTCTTCTCCGAGTGCGAGGATTGGTTTCGGGGTGGGAAGACTGCATCCCCAGCCGGAGCGCGGGGAAAGAAATGCCAGGTGGGTCTCTCTGGCTTGCCCTTAGCGCAGGGAATTGGCCAGCTAAAGTTGAGGGGGCAAAAAGTTGGGAATCGTAGGAGTGCTGGAGAAGAATTCCGGGTGTGTGGTGTAGCGGGTGGGAATGGGATACCTTTTTGGCAGACACCCGCTCCTCCCAGCAACAACCCAAGTCTGAGGAAGCTAGGGTGGAGGGAGGATTCTTCGATTAGCGATCAAGTTTTCCGAGCAGCTGTTTCTTGCTCCTCATACATCTGCAGCCTTAGACAGACTCTCCTTTCGCGTTGATTTGCCCTGTTTCCCCTGCTGGGCTATGGTGCAGTTTCTTGAGCTCGGACCCAGGCATTGGTTCTGTGTTCTCTGGGGGATCCCTGCAAAGCTATCGAAGTAAGTAGCAGAATGCCAGAGACAGATAACCAGCAAGTGCCAACCGGGCGCCCCGTGTCACAGCGCCATCAGGAATTTTTTTGGTCTGCGAATTGAAAGGCTTCTGGGTTCTGTTTGTGCCAAGCTCCATGCGGCTCTCCGATCCGTGTGTCCTGTATTGCATTTGCTGTTTGATGTACAATAGGGAGATGTGCCAGAGGAATGATTCGATAACGGTGCCCACTGTGTGAGGACAACAAACCTTCCTTCAGAGCCAAATAAAGGGGAACAGAGCTCTGGGAAAGGGGTAGTCAATCTGTTCACCTCCTCCTGAAATGTGGGAAAACAGCTACAGACAGAAGGGTATAATAATCTGCTGAAAGAGGTCAGAAACCCTCGCTCATATGGTGAGTAGGTAAATTCAGAAATAATGTTAAAATGATTAAGCAAGAATAACTAAAAAAGAAAAGTGGGAAGGCTGTACATGCTGTGGTTTCTGTCTACCCCCACAGAGATGAATATCACACTAGCTGAAAAAGAATCCAGATCTGTAAATAGATTAAAAACAGGAATTAATCAGAACAATGAGTCAGAGCCCTTTAGAGATTGAAAGCAGGAGTAATTGCCTTTGAAATAGCTATTATATCTCAAAGTCAAGTCGAATGTGTTACTTTTGCTTTGCTAGCTGTGTTTACCAACAGTAATCTGACTTTTGCTGCAGTAACCTGGCATCTTAGTTCACAGTTTTAACCCTTTGTGGGTCACAGGGCTGGGGAGGAAGTTGTCTGCAGGTTAATAACACACATCCATTTCTGCACCATCTGTTAAATGCCTAATGTGTGCAGGTCGCTGTTTGCAATGGGACAGGTTCTTGTAAATGTTGTTCATGAAAGAAATGTGAGAGGGTTCAGCCTTCCTAAGATGGAAAGATGTTTGCAAATGATAGAGTGGGATCAGGAATTCCCAATCTTTGACTGCTTGCTTGAAATCAGTTGAGAGTCAACATGAGATTTGAGGACTCCCCAAAGGATCAGTCCCTATGCAGGAAATGGCAAATTGCTGAACACTTTTATTAGAAGAATCAGGTGAGGTTGAGTGCACGCAAGTGGCCCTCCGGTCTGAAAGTGGGATATTGGAGACACCGAGTGGCTGGTTGAGATGCAGGGATAGATTCAGGCAGTGGCCGCCTTAGAAAATAATGTTCAGCCACACGTCCTCCTCACTGTCCGGATATCAGTAATGTCAGCTGGAGACATGAAGGTGTGTTAAGCTCATTTCTCCAGGAGAGCTCTAACTTTTAAATATCCTTCAGAACACAACCAGATAGCCCAAGTGTCCCTTAAAATGGCAACAAAACATTTAACAGGACCAAAGTGCTGAGCAATTTGAAGTGGAGCAAAGATGAGCTGCGGACGAGCTGCAGCCCTTCAGTGGCTGATTTATGTTCATTTTTATCACTGTCACATTTCATATACGCCTAGTTATTACAAACTAATAGCTTCTTCGCTCTGCTAGCAAAATATGCATCTTTCTCTTCCATAAGTTCCTAACGCCTCACACATTCAGTACACATCTTCCAGCTTTGTTTTTACTGCATAATTTAAGTGTCCAACTTGAAGTTCTCATTAACTCTTAATATGTTTTGTGCTGAAATAGTATATGGACATAATTGCCCCTTTCAAACCGCCAGATTCATATATCACTATATTGTGGCTATGCCACAAAACAGAGACGCTATGACAGGTTCAATGTTGTGTGTTTTCCAATCACCATTTAGTAAGTTGTTAGCAGTAAACTAATGTTAATTTTATGCAGTGGGAGATAGTCCCATGGCAGGAGAATTTATTGATGCTGTTTGCCTGCCGTCTCTGATTTTGTTGGCTGTAATTGTCCCACATCAAGCCTTCTTAGCAAGTTATTTTGTCTTTTTGAAGGTGAACATCTGTAAGGTGATCACCCTTGTTTTTAAGAATTCATACATAAGCATGTGGATTTAATATGTGTGTATATATATATATATATAAAATAGTCACCTAGTGCTGGTACACTGTTTTCTTATGCTTGATAATAGTGCTTGTGCAGATATTTGGCAATAATGAGAATATCGGGCACAGAGGGAACATTTCTTTGAAATTTAGGGATGACGGATTTCATTCTTCGATCTCAATAGTTGAAACATTTCAGAAATGGATCCAGTGTGCTACCTTCTCCTAAACACAGTGGAACATTTCTTTGGAAAATTTGCTGCAGTGGAGATGCACTCCCTGGTTGAAACTTTGTATGCCAAGTTTCAATCCTTAGTACATTTTTATTTTCCCCCTTTTATGTATAAGTTATAAACAAGAAATAAGGGTTTGTAATAGAAGTGCTGGCAGGACTTTATAGCATTTCAAACAGCTTCGCTACTTGGAATGTAAATATTTGTAGAATCTTTACTGTGCAAGAAGCTGCCTTGCAAAGAGAGGGAAAAATTACTATTTTATTAAGTAGGATAAAATAATTCAGAGGGTATGCATATTTCTTGTTGCAAACTTATTGGCATTGGAAGAGATACATTATATATGTTATGGCAATCCCACAGCAGTCTCTTCCGTGCCTTTATAACTCAGATTGTAAATTTTCTATGTTCTAAAACAGGAGAACGGTTTTGCCCTGTTTGTGTTCTAAGTGGCTTGACTTTGATTACCTTTCAGACGTTCAGACATGAGATCCATAATTCAAAACCACCAGATTATATTACTGATAAACAAGCCTATCAACATACTATTTTAATAGAATAAAAATTCTTGAGAATATTACAACAAATACTCTTATTTGGGGCAACTAATACAACTTGGCTCTCCTGTATCCTTTTGATTCTAACTCGGAAATATTTCTCAAAGTGGTCAATTTCCCTACATCTTTGCCCACATCCTCCTCCTCCAGGTCACCATCTTCTCTGCGGGGATAACTTGCACTGGCTTCTCTGCCTCCTTTCTTACTTTTCCCCCCAAATCATTCTGCACAGCAGACAGGGCAGCATTTTTTTTTTTTTAATGTAAGCTAAATTAGTACGCTTCTTTTCAGACTGCTTAAACGGCTTTCTGTTGCTCTTAGAATAAAGTCAAAATATTGAAGATTGTCTACAAACTGCGTAGGATTTAAACACTACCTGCCCCTTAACATCCCTCACCATGCCTTTGGGAACAAGGACTTTAGGATTTCAGTTCTGCAGTGTGTTGAGCTCTTTCCTGGTAGCCCCTTTCAGCCCTCACTCCTGAACACCCCCACCATACACACACACACACATACACACACACACACACTGAGTTTTCACTGCTGCTCACCCGTAGGTCCCAATTTAAGTACTATTATCTTAGTGAGGACTCTCTTATCTCTTTTCTCTTCTAAATTCAGGCACCTGTTAGTCTCTTTCTGTTGGTTTCCCCCATAGCACTTGAAGGCAACTTCCAACTGCACATTTCCTTATCTGATTGCCTGTTTATTACTCTGAGAGTACCTTGTAGTCCTGCAGCCTCCAACCCCCAGGCTCAGCTACAGACTAGTATCAGTCCATGGCCTATTAGGAGATGGGCTTCACAGCAACAGGTGAGTGACAGGCCACTGAGTGAAACATCTGTGTTTATGGCCTCTGTCCATTGCTCACTGATCACCACCTGAGCTCCACTTCCTGTCAGATCGACAGCTGCCATAGGAGTGCAACCCCGGGGTAAACTCCCCATGCCAGGGATCTTATTTCGAGCTCCTTATGAGATTAAATGCCTGATGGTTTAGGGTGGGGGGTGTCACCGCTATGGAGTGGCCGCAGATACAGCTTATCATTAGCAGAGAGGTGTGACTACACGGGACCATAATAAATCAATTGCTTGCGAACTCATATGGAAACCATCATTCCCCGGTCCGTGGAAAAATTGTCTTTCTTGAAACTGGTCCTTGGTGCCAAAAAGGTTGGGGAGCGCTGTAAGCATCTCTTTTGCTCACCACTGCAGAGCAGCGCAGCTCCTATCACAGTACTTGGGTCACGGTGGAGTTTGAGAAAACCATGGGCACTAAGCTTCTGGGGTGCTGAGTTTGCAGTGCATGACTGTGGCACCCGTGTGACTACAGAACCTGTCAGGAAGGTGGGTATTCAGCGGACGCCTCTGCAGACTGGGCAGGGTTCTCTCCCTCATGCTGCCCATAATCTCTTAGATCTCTCGGACATCTGCTCTTTCAAATCTGCTGCGTCTAAAATGGAATTCATCAATTTTCCTCTTAATCTGCTTCCAGCTGAGGTGATCCCTTCTTTCTTTTGCTCTCATCACGGTTATTGAGGCATGCTGTGCTCATGGTGTTTGGCACCTTGTGACTTCCTTGAAGACTCAACATGACCCTTTTGGCTTCAGCGTTCTTGCGTGTGCCTAAAATGCCCATGGCTTCTGCCCTATTCTCCCTCTTCCCATATGGACTCATTTACACCCTCAATTCACTATTGTTTCTGCCAGAAAAGCTCTTCCTTCCAGCTTTACCATCTGTCCAGGTGATACCCACCTACCTCTCCCTCCAGGAAGTCCTTCCAGGGCTAGTTTTGAGTTCCATGCTGTCTACTATCAACCCTTGTTTTTAGAAAAAATTTCCTTAGGGGGAGAATAAATTAGAATTTAATTAATATTTTAAAACTGGTTAATATCTACTTATATTCTCTTGGTGGAGTGGCACATACATCTTAGAAAATGTTTACATACATCTTATGAAATGTTTTGTAAACATTTGTAAAAAGAAAGAAAGGCTTATCTCTTTTATTGGCGTAAAGTCCTGTTTTTAGTGAGGCTTCATGTTTTAGGATTTATGATTATTTTAGTTTGTAATTTAAAGATTTTATTTTATTTTGCCTTGTTTCTGGGTGACACAGCATTCATTGACAATGAGTGAACATCTTGATATGGTCTGAATGCACAAAATTCTGTGATAGACATGTGCCCTGAATCGTTTAAGCTGAAGGCTATTAAGTACTGAGGGCTGGTCATTGATATAATAAGCTTATTTTAGTGCAAGGAAGTAATTTGGTCTTCTCAAAATACATTATTTTATTAGAGTAAAATACTGTCATATAACAAATAACCAAATAACTACATCACAGCAAATCAAAAGCACATTTTCCTAAACTATGCATAATTACTTATAAATAAGGGGAAACATTGTGCGTCTCAGCATCATCCTTCAAAGAGCAAGCCCCTCTAATAGGGCTGCAAGTACTTACTTCCCTTCTGCTGTTTTCTAACTTAATGATCTTTCTACAGAAACATTAACTGGGGTTCTACTGAAATAATGGAAATTCCTTGGGCCTTATAAGATTTTCTGAATCATCTCTGCAATGAGACTTGCTAACCTGAATTTTTAAACTTCTTATTTTAAAATAATTGTAGACTCATGGGAAGTTGTAAAAATAGCACAAAAAGGGGTGGTGCCTGTGGCTCAAGGAGTAGGGCGCCAGAGGTGGCAGGTTCAAACCTGGCCCCGGCCAAAAACTGCAGGAAAAAAAAGAAAAGAAAACAGCACAAAGAGTTCTGTATACATTTCAGCCAGCTTCTCTCTCTGGTGACATCATGTGTTAGCTATATTGCAATATCCAAGCCAGGAAACTAACACTAGAGCATTACTGTTAACTACAGACCTTATTCAGTTTTCACCATTTTAAAAGCCCAATTGTGTTAATATGGGCATGTTATACCCTATGTGGTTCTATGCCATGTACAGATTCATGTCACTAGGATTTTAACTTGAAGATGAATATCCTGAGAGGTGATATTTCCATGTCTGCATACCCTGATGTAATATTTTGCAAGTGTCTTGTAGGTTTGAAAAATTCTACTTCAGTAACCTTTTCCATACCGATATTTGTTTTGATGTCCTTAAATATCACAAACTCCTTTGCCCGTACAGAAGTCTTGAAATTTTGTAAACCAGGATGTGTCATTTGGGTGGTTCTCCATGTTCAGAGGTTTGGGAATCTGTGTTGACTGTCCAGACTACATTTGAAATGTCCTGAAGGGAAGAAACATGTTTGTTTATCAATGTGATCAGACTTGGGCAGCATTTTGATGAAACCAGAGTAAGGGCCCCCACTGAATACTTACTTGTAGATGCTAACTGAATCGTAGTTATTGTAGATGCTAACTGAATCATTTTTATTTCTTACATAGAAATAGTCACTCTTTAAAATAACTTACTGCATTGCAGAAGACGGTAATGACACTTTTCAGGCAATTAAAATCAACCCGAACGATATAGCTAGTGATCTAATCTGATGCCTGTTACTGTCTTGGTCTGGCTGCCTCCCTGAATGTAAAGCAGCAGAAAGTTGCTGATTACCAATTACTAATTCCGGTGAATATTCTGAAGTCTCTGGGATACATAAGTCTCTGGGATAAGCCATATTTGTATCCAGGTTGGGTGTGTGTGGCATCCCTGCCCATTCCCTTTGCCTAGAAAAGATTTTACATTTGTCTAGATTAGGCAGTTTATTTTCTCTGCTACTTATGAGGGCTTCTTATTATTTTAGGTAAAACCAGTCAAAAGCTTTGTATGTAGGCTGCATGGGTGTGAAATTTGAGTTTTGTAGGCCAGAGTTTCTCTCTCTTTCTCATTAGATTAAATAAAATTCATAATAAAATTCATCTCACATACAATGTAAAGATATAGATGTCTCCACTTAGTACTAATTTATTGGACTATTATTTCAGCAATATTAAACAGCAATTGCCCCTATGGAACTGATTCTGTAATATTTAGTGGCAATATTAGTTTTTAAAGGGTCTCAATATATGAGTGCTTTTATATCATGAAACAAGCCACATATTCTCTGAAGATGCTTACAAGTGGAGGGCATATTTCCTATGGTAGAAAAATCTTGAATGCAGGCAATATCCCTTTTGAATCTAATAATGTCATAATTATTGCTGTATTTTTACATTATGACTTGCTTGATATCTTTTATCACTTTTCTAGAAGTTACTAATGGGTTTTCTTTTTCTGAATCTTGATTTTTATACCCTTCCATTTCTAGAATCTGATTACTTTTGTCATCCTTCTTCCTAGACTACTTTGACTTCTAATAACTCACCCCTCCTATTCACAAATATATATATATATTCTCACGTATGTATACACACACAATGCACAAACATAGCTTAGGATATGAGATAGAATTAACTCCAGATAACAAAGTTATAAGGTAAGGATTATGGGCATTTTATAAATATTCAAGTAGAAGAGATTAAAATTAATAAAGGGGAGGACATTTGAATTGAATATAGGATTTATTTATACTTACTGTTGAAAATTATTTGGTTTCTTCTTCCTCCTCCTTTTTATCTTCTCCCTCTTCTTCTCTTTCTTCACTTTTTCTTAGTTTTCTTGCTTTCTTTGGGGTCATATCTTTGAATTGATTTTTCTGTACTGGCCCTCAATGGGTAAGTGCTCTGGATGGCCTATAATAGAAAATATTACATGGATTTGTTTACATATTTTTGGAGGGGAGAGAAGGATGGGACAGGACTATAACATTTGTTGTTTGATCCTTCTATGAGAGTAAGTTCAGAAACAGATCCAACACACTTCAGCCCTGAGGTAGTCTTCTCACAGATATGGGGTAACAGTACTTTCCTGTCACCCTTTCCTTGCATGGTGCCTCACTCTTACGTTTGGGTAATGGAATCCATTTCCTTTCCCCTTGAATCTGAGCTGGCCTATTGAATTTGAGCAATGACACAGGGCAGAAGTGTTCGTAATTGTGTATTTTGGCCTCAACCTTAAAGGCCAAACTTCCATTCTTGTATTCTCCCTAGGCCATGTAAAGAAGCCCAGGCCAGCCTCCTAGAGAATGAAAGCCCCACAGAGATGGTCAGTAGCCATCAGCTAGCCAGCAGCCAAAATCGGTAGTCATGCCAGTAAAGCCAACCAGTCCTGCTTTCGCTGTAGTCAGTCATGTGAGTGAGGCCAAATAGTCCCACTCTAGCTGCGGTCAGTCATGTGAGTGAGGCCAAACAGTCTCACTCTAGCTGGAGTCAGTCATGTGAGTGAAGCCAACCAGTCCCACTCTAGCTGGAGTCAGTCATGTGAGTG
>NW_003852410.1:12381553-12381812 GCF_000181295.1 Otolemur garnettii
CTCTAGCTGGAGTCAGTCATGTGAGTGAAGCCAACCAGTCCCACTCTAGCTGGAGTCAGTCATGTGAGTGAAGCCAACCAGTCCCACTCTAGCTGTAGTCAGTCATGTGAGTGTGGCCAACCAGTCCCACTCTAGCTGTAGTCAGTCATGTGAGTGAGGCCAAACAGTCTCACTCTAGCTGGAGTCAGTCATGTGAGTGAGGCCAACCAGTCCCACCTTAGCTATATAGTCAGTCATGTGAGTGAGGTCAACCAGTCCC
>NW_003852410.1:12381908-12437444 GCF_000181295.1 Otolemur garnettii
GTGAGTGAGGTCAACCAGTCCCCCTCTAGCTGTAGTCAGTCATGTGAGTGAGGCCAACCAGTCCCACCTTAGCTATATAGTCAGTCATGTGAGTGGGGCCAACCAGTCCCCCTCTAGCTGTAGTCAGTCATGTGAGTGAGGCCAAACAGTCCCACTGTTGCTATCAGATAACTCATGACATATGAGTGACCCCAGGCAAACTAGCAAACAGCCTGCTCCCCTGGTGACTGCCATTTTACTCTTGCCTCTGTGAGTTCAGCCAGTTTAGATTCCACATGTATGTGAGATCCTGTGGGATTTGTGTGTGTCTGAAATATTTCAGTCAATATCTTCCAGGTTTATCCATGCTGTTGCAAATGACAGGGTTTCTCTCTCTTTTTTTTTTTAAGGCTGAATAGTATGACATTCTTTATATATGGCGTTATCTTAATCATCGTTGGTGACCACTGAAGTCATTCTGAATCTTGGCTCTGGGAATAATGCCTCAGTGAAAGTGGAGGAGCACTGATTTTGTTTTCTTTGGACCTATGTGGCTGTCCAGGAAGTATTCATTGTTAATACTATGTTTCGTATTACATGTTTGGATCCTTTCTGTAAACCCTGATATATCCAGTACTGAGATGGCAAGATCCTGTGGTAGTTCTGTTTTTAATTGTTTGAGGAGCCTGCATGCCGTTTCCGGTCATGGCTGTGTGAATTTACATTCCCGTCAGTAGTGTGCAAGCATTCTCCACACCCTCTCCAACACTTACCATTTTTGCCTGTTGATAATGCCCATTTTAACCTGTGTGAGGAGAAATACCTCACTGTGGTTTTCATTTGCATTTCTTGGCCAAATGCAGTTGCTCACGCCTGTACTCCCAGCACTGTGGGAGGCCAGTACAGGAAGTTTGCTTGAGCTCCAGAGTTCAAAACCTGTCTGAGCAAGAGCAAGACCATGTCTTTACTAAAAATTGAAACATTATAGAAAAATTACCCCATGTCATGGCTGGTACCTTTACCAGCTACTCAGGAGGCTGAGGCAGGAAAGTCACTTGAGCCCAAGGGTGTGAGGTTGCAGTGAGCTATAATGACCCTGCTGTGCTCTACCAGGGGCAACAGATCGAAACTCTATCTCAAAAAAAAAAAAAAATTGTGTTTCTTTTATGATCAGTGATGTTGAACACTTTTCTATATACCTAGTGAACATTTCTGTAATAGAAACTCCTGTGCAGATCCTTTGCCCATTTTAAAATCAAATTGTTTTCTTGCTGTTAAGTTGTTTGTGTTCCTTATATATTTGAATATTAGCCCCTTACAGATGTGTGGTTTGTAAATACTTTGTCTGGTCCATGGATTGTCTCTTCTGTCTGTTGCCTTTTAGTTTGATGTAATCCCATTGATCTCTTTTCACTTCTGTTTGGCATAATATCCAACTTGCTCAGTTCAATGCCATGGAGCTTGTCTCCTGTTTTCTTCTGGTAGTTCTGTGGGTTCAGATGAAAGAAATTAAGATTAAAGACATCATCATAATCAGACAGAATCAGCGTCAGGTTTTATGTTTATGTCTTTAATCCACCTGAGTTGACTTTTGTATATGGTGTGAGATAAGGGTTTAACTTCATGCTGCATGTGGCTATCTCCTTGTGCCAGCACCATGTATTGCAGAGACCACCTTTCTTATTACGTAGTCTTGGCTGTAAGTCCGTGGCTTTATTTCTGGGCTGTCTATTCTGTTCCCTTGGTCTGCATGATCAGTTTTTATGCCAGCACTATGCTTTTGTGATTGATACAATGTTTTTGTATGTTTTGAAGTTAGATAGTCTGATGCCTCCGGTTTGTCATTTTTGTTCAAGATTGCTTTGTTTGTTCAAGATTCAGGGTCTCTTGTGACATCTTATAAATTTTAGTATTTTTTTTCCATTTCTGTGAAAAATGTCATCAGAATTTTGATAGGAATTGCTTGGAATCTGTAGATTGTTTCGGGTGGTGTGGGCATTTTAACAATATTAATTCATCCAGTCTGTGAACACAGAGGATCTTTCCATTTATTTCTGTCTTCTCCAATTTTGAACCCGTTATGATAAAAACAATACTTTTAAAAAAGTAAGTAACTGTTGAAAAATGTGAGGTCTTTTTTTGTGTTGTTGTTGTTGTCCTCTAAATGTCACGGTCAGCTTTTGCTTTGGCGACACATGATTCAGAACTCTCAGTGGCTTCTGACAACAAGCTTGTTGGGGATCAGCATGGCTCTTCTGCGTTGTGCATTGACTGTGTGGCTGCTCCATGTGGCTTTTTATTTTGGGATCCAGGTTGAAGGATCTGTAGTGGGTACTCTGGTGCTTAATTCAGGTTAACTAATTTTAGGCCACCATGACTCTCACCACGTGCTTGGAATAGCAGCTATTCAAGGCTCACCGCTTCGTCTCTCACTGTGAATTTCCCTTTGCCTTAGGGAATAGTCTCAGCTACCTCTATCTCTTCTAGGTGGTGGCCTATGATCCATGACAGACTGTTGCAAGGGCACACAGGCCTGGGTGTCCTTAATTTGGATAACTCTGAAGGGCCTTTACAGCTCCAGGACACTGTAGGATCAGCGGAGGCCTCAGTTGCAACTATTTTAAATTTTAGGATCCTCTTGCCTATTTTCGCTTTTACTTCCTTTCAAGATCAGTCTTCAGTAAACCTTGGTCATCTCAGATTTTGTCTATAAGGAACTCAACTTAAGAAAGGCTCTTATCTGGAACATTCTCTTCTTATTGCAGAGGGCACAAACCCAAGAGGCATCTCTTAAACTATGCACTTGCTTTCAAAACTTTGGCCAGGACAGGCCATATGTCAGATTTGCCCACATTTCATTGGCCAGACGCCACAGGGCCAGTAAAGAGAGGGAGGTACTCTCTTTATATTTTTAATTTTTAATAATATAACATGTAATGTCATGTTATATTATTACCTCTTTTGATCTCATACATACAAAAATATACTCTTAATCACATGTACGTAAATTACATTCCCCTACTTAACCGGAACTATACCCCAAAAGTCTTACCTAATCATGATATATACATCTTATGGCAGAAGTGGAAAAAGCTAAAAAGCTTTTACTAGCTCACAAAATCTTATGCTGAGTCCTTGCATGTGCCTCACAGGCTGATAATCTGTTGAAAAATTGCATTGCCAAAGCAATGGGCAGACTTTCCACATATATGCCTAGGGGTAAAGAGTTAATATTTGTGAACTGAAATACAATCTACCCATATGGATTAGCTGTCGCCCCAATGTTCTACACAGAAAAATATGCCTAATTTCAGTAGTCTAAAAGAAGACAATTACATGGCTTTGGATCTCTCAGATTGGCTAGTGTGGCTGTGCTTACAGCTTATGGCTCAGCCCAGAGTTGGCTTATGTGAGCAGGGCTGGGCTGGGTTGCTTTGCTCAATCTGCAAGTCTCTTTGGCTCTGTTGTTTCCAGATTTCTAATAGTGAAACTGATGCTGAAGGAGAAGCTTCCTGGTGGGAAATTACTCTCATACCAATTGCAGGAGTGCAGAAAGAGGAAAGATGCAAGGTCTCTTAAGATTTTGCCTTGCAACTGGATTGTTACCACTTCTGCTTCATGCTGTTGCCTGTAACAGCAAACGTGGCCAACCCTGAAGTCAAGCATGGGAACTGGCCTCTGCCTCTTTTGGAACTGCAGAGTCACATGGCCAAGGGCATAGATACAAGAAAGGGTGAAGAGTTTGGGCCAGTAGTGCAATCTGCCATACCACCAAGCCTCACATCCATTAAGCTAGTTGCCTTTCAAATTAGAAACGGGGAATGTAAAATGTCACTTTATTGCCTATGAATGAATTATAAGTCTAATCGCTGCCAAAGTGAAGCAGTCCTTTATGAGGCCCAGTAATGCACAGAGGTGGGCAACAGTGTACAATCAACAGTGTACAATCCAATAGGAAGAATTGGGCTATGTATTTAGAAGTCAAGTACACAATATCAAGTAGTTTTGCCTAGTAGTAATTCATATGCTTCTTAATCTTGGGAAACTCTGCCTGCCACTTAATGGTTTCTGACTTAGGGCAAATTAATTGACTTCTCTAAATCCCAGTTTCCTCCATCTGAAATGTTGGAACATTGGGTTTACTGTATAAATTTTGAGGAAGGAATATATGAGATAAAAAGGCTCTCAGCAAAACTGAATAAATATATTAGTTTCGTTGCCTTTAATATTCACTAAGTACAATTTATGTCTATGAATGGAATAATAGAGATAGGTTGTACTCTCCATGCTAAGAAAAGGAGAGTTGGGAAGAATTTCAGGAAATTCAGGTGACTGTCCAATAGAATGATCAAGGAAGGCTTTATATGAATGTAGGATTGAGCTGAATCCTCCAGATATGGGGAGCTGGAAATCAAAGCACAGGCTGTCTGGTTGATAAAAACTGGCCTGGCGTATTCTTGAACCCGTGAGTCATTTCCGTGCTCATAGTGAGAAGTGTGTTTAAAGGCATACTCAGTGAACTGTAAAGTGCTACACTAGACCTTGATTTGGGTAGCGTATTGGCTCCTTGAATATTATCAGAGAATGGAGGTAGGTTTGAAGCCATGGCCTGCTATGGATTTAAAGTAATGGACTTGGGATTGGGGAAATGGATCTATGTAAAATCTCTCTGTACATGGCTTTTACCTTTAGTTCAAAAAATTCTTATAAAGCATAGCATGTTAGAATACGTTTTACCGGTGAGACTAAAAAGATTCATGAACTGCCTCAGGTCGCGTAACAGGTTAACGACCTAACCAGAAATGGAATCCACATTTCCCCCGTCCATAAGCAGTGTATTTTTCATTCTAAACGGCCTCCACTTAGAAGAAAAAAATCGTGTAACTTTAAATGGGAACTATTGCCTTCTCTTCCGTGATGATTGTGAATGAACTTTTCTGTTGATCTCAGACCTCAAGTTGGTCCCACTTTTCTCCACATTTATAGGATTACATCTATAAAACTGAAACTGGGTTTAGTCTCTAGGATCTGAAAATGTTCCCATTCACCTTAAAACCCCTTTTCTTCTTTCTAAGGGTTTCTCTCCTTCTCTGCCTTTTCTGGTCACAGAGTTTTGGTTGGCTCACTTTCCTTATCCTGCATATGAGTTATTCATTTCCTCTCTCTTTTTTTTCCTCTTTCTGGGAAAGAGAGAAACATAGAGGTAAACAGAAAAGCTGTCATCAGCCAGCTGGGCTTCCCTTCCCATTGCCCTACATTTAATCCCATACCTGGAATCTTCTTAATGCTTTCCTTTATTTCTGTGAAAATTACACTATCTGTTTTGGTGCAATGAAAATGTTCTCTCCTCATCTCTATTTTGTTCTGGTTAGCTTTGTCCAAAGATCTAAAACTATTTATCTAATTTTTTTTGCTTTATTATTTCTCAAAAACTATTGAGAATCATTACCTCTCTCTCAGAGAGGATGATTCTTCTCTGCCCCATTGAGACTGGAAGTGACTTGCTTCGGCCAGTGCAATACGAACATTTTACGTTTAAGTCACTTCCTGTCGGGGCTTTGGCAGCCAGTACGTGGTTTCTTGTGTCTGCATCTGAGTCTGTGGCTGTAGATGGCTGTGTCGAGATGGAGCTTGTATGAGCCTGGGTCCTGAGTGACTGCCACGAGCAGACTCTGCAGGTGCCGTGACCATGAGAGGAACTTCATCGTTTGGAGCAACAGAGTTCTTCACGTGGTTGGTAACTACAACATAACCTGGCTTACGCTGAGCAATGTACCACGTTCCCTTGCATGTTCCACAGCCCTTCAGCCCCAATGTGTGTTAATGAAATGACCCTGTCAACATCCTTGCCAAAGATCCTTCTCTAGCAGTGTTCTGTACACCCCCCCACTCTAACCAGACAAAGGCACCAGCATCAAATCAGTTGCTCATATGGAGTTAGCCATCATGTCTTCCCTGCATCTGAATGTCTCTTAAAGCCTCCCAGTTCTTTCCTTTGAGTTCCAGTATCTTCATCTAAACCACCATCATCATTTGTCTCAATTATTACAAAAAGCCTCCAGTCTGGTTTCTCCTGTCTCCGGTATCCATTCCTGAGGGTTTTGATTACATTTGCATACCGCAGCTAGTGTTTTCTTTTCAATATGAAATTCTAAAATAGAAAAAAATGGAATTCTGCTTAAGTCCTTACAAAACTTCAGGGAATTTCACTGACATTTGGGGAATGTCTAAATTTCTTAAAATAGCTCATAAAGCCTTCATGCTTTTACCCCTGTTGCTCTCTCTGGCCTGATCACGGGGAACTCGTTCTCTGTTCCCTGATTATTAATAGTGGCAGGTGTCTTCCGTTTCCTGGACTTGCCTGTGCATATGATGTGACCCGTGGCTGGAGACGCTTTCACCCTGCTCCACCATGCTTACATGCACACATTCCCACTTACCTAGCAGCCGTTACTTGGATTATTCCTCATCATCTTAAGAATTGCAAATTAAATGACACTTCTTTGAGCAGATGACATTGTTTTCCTCTACTTTTCTTTGTCACTCATTCCTCTTATTTAATGTCTATTTTCCATATTGAGCAATATATGGGCAAGAAACTTACATTTCTTAGCTACCCCTGTGCCCCAGCGCCTAGCATGGAATAGGCTCCAAAATATTGCAGAGATTAGATGCCATCCACAAATAACCTACAAACCACACATGCTCATTCCTTGTTTGAACTCTCATAACCCTTCATCTAGTTCAGATATTTTAGCATCATTTAATGTGGATTAATTCTGTGTTATGTGTTCGGCTGTTTAATCCTTACGGCATATGAACAATGTAGCTACCGTTCTTAGGGTTGTGTTGCTTGAACACACTTATTTGTAGATTTTTGGAATATTTCCACATGTACATTTTAACTCTTCATTGTGACAGCAGTTACAGTATATTAAAATTGCCTTTTATGTGCCTGCACACCCGTCTAAACTGTAAAATTTCTCTGAGTGCTGACCACCTGTTTCTAAATGCTACTCAGATCTTATGAGGCATTCTATACATATTTTGTGAATAATCATACTTACAAGCACATTAAATGGTTGATATTGCCATGATTAATTTTTACTTGGTGCGGTAGTTGACTCAGGAAGTGTTTGTTCACTGATTCTTTGACAAAATTAGTAGGCACTCCTTACTCTCTTACGGGATACAGCATAACTACAGAAGCCAGATTGCACCAAACTGAGTCATACATGTATCGGTCATCAATTGCTGCATAACAAACTATTCCAAAGTGTAGTGGTTCAAAATGTTCTTCTTTGCTTCTCTTTTACAATTCTGTATGGGGTTCAGAATTTGAATAGAACTTTTCTAAGACATCTCATCTTTTTTTTTTTTTTTTGAGACATAGTCTCATTCCTGCCCCAGGTTGGAGTGCTGTGGTGTCAGCCTAGCTCACAGCAACCTCAAACTCCTGGATTCAAGTGATTCTCTTGCCTCACCCTCCTGAATAGCTGAGGCTACAGGCACCAGCCACAGTGCCCAGCTAATATTTTTCTATTTTTGGTAGAGATAGAGTCTCACTCTTGCTCAGGCTAGTGTTGAACTCTTGAGCGCAAGCAATCCTCCCACCTCGGCCTCCCAGAGTGCTAGGATTACATGCATGAGCCACTGTGCCCAGCCTATGACATCTCATCTTTGATCCCTGTGATATTGGCTGGGGGTGACTTGATAGGTGCTGGAGAATCCAAGATGCCTTCACCCACATGGTTGGTGCCTCCATTGGTGTCTCTGCTAGGAAGGTGTAGTGGGTGGGACCTGGATGACTTGCTGCCTCCCACTTGTCATTATTTAGTAATCCAGGTTTGCGTTCCTTTCTTTTGCATTCTAAGAGGAGAGTAGAAGTGGTCAGGCCTCTCAAGGCCTAGGCCTGGGACTAGCAGAGCATCATCTCTCCTACCTTGTCTTGTTCAAACATGTCACTTGGCTACTCTAGGATCAAGAGTAGGGGGCACAGACTCTCCCTGTTGATGGAGAGAAACGTCATGATGATGCAGCATTAAAAGAAATTGTTGGATGTCATCTTGACAATCTTACACTCCGAGGGAACTGCTTACAAATTTTCTTCTTTTCCTTCTAGAAGTTTGCAAGATACCCTTAATTGGTATGTATAGCAGCAAGTATATTCACATATATCTGATAAGTCTTGTGATTTCTTGAAAGTGAACATGACTTGTGAAAGTTGCAGTAATTAAAAAAACTCCTAAATGACTTATCCATAGTATTTTTTCATTATTTTTGCATTTATTTTTAGTATCGCTGGAGTTATCTAATTTTTATGATTAAGAACAATAAGCAGAAATTAATCTTGATGAGTGAATTAGGATGAAAAGTGTCAGCTGTGAAGATGTCTTTTACCGTTGTTAGCTTGCTTTAATAATGTTGTGATGATGTTTGATTGACTTAAAAATTTCCATATGCAAAGTACAAATCCCTGAAGAAGTTATTCCCCAGTCCACAGTAATGCAAGTTAGCAAGAAGTTTTTTTTTTTTTTTTCTCCTATGTGAGTGCTGCTCTAACTTCATCTGTTTTTAAAAATAAATGTGCTGATCGATATCATGAATAATTAAGTGAAAGGAGTTGTGGGATTTGGGGCTGTTTTCTTTTTAGTAATTGTAAATTCCATTTCACAAAGCCACAGCTCTGTAGCTAGGAGGAACAAAGTCTGGGTTACTCCTTATTCATAAAAAAAAAAAATCTGCTTGATAAAATGTAGTTCTAGAAAGATTTTTGCTTTGAGTGTAGAGATTTTTCACATGTATTAAATCGTCTGAAGAGGTTTATACATACAATGAAGACATTATGCTATGGATCGTGATGTACTCGTTCTTCCTGAAATGATTATAAAGTTATGTTTTTCTGTTTTAGGACTTAGTTTAAGTCTGATTTAGAGAAGTGTGTGTACAGTCGATATGCATTGACAGTTTTTTATTTGTTGATGTCAGACTTGTGAACTGATGGGGAGTGAATGGAGCCTCCCTCACCCTTCTCCTTAATTCCTAGCCTCAAAGTTTTATGTAAATAGAATGGAATGGGTGTGTTTGGGCTGCCTGCTTCTCCTCTGAGTGTCTTTAGGAGGATGGGGAGGGACCTGGTGGGATTTCTGGGCATTCACACTCCACTCAAAGGTAAAGATAAGGGCTCACTCCCAGGTCAGTGACTGCCCCTGTGGCACATGCAGATGACGTGTTGAAGACGTCAAGCCTCCACCCTGTGAGTAGCTCTGTCCTGGAATGACAGAATCACACCGTTTTCAGCTTCCAGGACCCTTTATGGGCAAGACCATTTCACTCTTTGATTTTAGGTGCATTGATTTGCTCAGGGGAGGGATCCGCTGACTTTAATTTTGGTAGTACATTATGTTCTGGGTTTCTTTGGTATATGTTGTTTACTAGTTTTTTGAAATAGGAAATACAGAATTGACTATTTAACCCCACGACTGTGTGTTTCATAGTGCAGGGCACTGGTGAAGTTATTCTTTAGTGAAGAACCCCACAGCCTGGCAGACCCGCGTGGCATCTACAGACGTGTGCTTACAACCCATTCAGAGTATGCCTGTTTCTCAGCTCCTCTCCCTCTCCTCTCGGGGCGTGTGGCTCAGAGAACAGAATGCCCCCCCCCATCCGATTTTCAGCCCCTGTCTGCCACGTACCTGAGGTGCTTTATTTCCTCCTCGTTCTTCACTCAGGGTCCCATCGTTTTTCCCACCTCTGGAGACTGGATTGTCAGCGCTGCTCCAGTTTACTCCATTCTCGTGTGGCTTGGAGGTGGGAGGAGACGAGATACATATTTGATATTTCTCTGCTGTTAGAATTTCCAAGTCAATGAGGCATCCCTCACTGCCAGTGTGGGCTTCCCCTCAGCTGATTCTGAAATGATACGCATTGTAGGAGCAGCTGATATTGATCCCCTGCTTAGGACAACTCCAACCAGAACACAGGCCTCAGGGAAGGTTTGTCTAGAGTTTCACCCTCCTAACTCTCTAGCCTTGGAAAGGTAAACTGAGTGAGCTTCAGTTTCCTCATCTATGCAATGACGTTGTCCTGATTCTTGGAGTTAAAAAATAACAGTTCCTGGCTCAGAGGCACTTGATTATTTGTTGCAAGGGTTGTACTGCCAGGGAAATAATGTTATTTTTCACATTAACACAGTTTTCCTCCTTGTGACCACGTTGGCTTTATATTATTAGGTAACGTATAAATAGCACCATTAAGAGTTCTGGCCTAGTGTTTGTATTTTTTGAAAGTAAAGTCACATGTAAAATTCTCCCTTCAACCTTCTGCGTCTGTCCATTGTTCTTTGATGTTTATAAGCAAATTACTTTGGTACCAGAAGTTGTTCTGAAACAACAGGGAAAATGGAATTTCTATTCTTTCAGCCACTGACATGCCTTGAAATTTTAGAGAGAGAGTTGATTCAGGAGCCTCTGAGATGAAACTGTCACAAAGCTAATGTATTATGTATGTCAAACCACAAAAAAGTCATTAATTAGCCACAATGCATTATAGACTCCTTGTCATAAATTGTTCTAAAGTGAAAACAAATTTGCCAAGCTATAAAACTCTCAGTTAATTTCCAAGTCAGAATTTGTGTGGCATCCTCTGAAATCACAACAAAACAAAAAGTCAGCATCCAATAATATATACATTAAAATATTGAGTTGATTTGCATATTCATGTACATTTTACAAAGCTGAATTTATTTTAAAGCTTTATTCGAATGCCCAGAACATACTGGACACTCAAAGAGCTGCTAGTTTTATGAAGTAATTAAAGGTAACAATTGTTGGCTTGGTAAATTTCACTTATTTTCATTGTGTGAACTTGCCCAAAATGAGATTTTCTAGAAAGAATTTATGGCCAATGAGACACAAAAAAATCCAAGGGTTTAAAACTAAAATAAGTTTAGTAAGAACAATGGAGTTTAATCTTCAGTTACATGTGCCCCACAATCAATACTGTGAAGGAAATTCCTATTAAGATTCTGAGTTAGACCGTCATTCTCCTTCAGGAAAACAGTGACCAAGACCTTTAGTCTCACAGCCAGGCCACATAGGACAGCCACTTCTTAAAGCTTGAGGGATTAGAGAAAGTAAGTATCTGTTTTACTTTCTTTGATTTTTTATTCTTTTTGAGACAGAGTCTCATTATGTCACCCTTGGTAGAGTGCTGTGGCATCACAGCAACCTCAAACCCTTGGGCTTAAGCAATTCTCTTGCCTCAGCCTCCTGAGTAGCTGGGACTACAGGCGCCCACCACAAGGCCTGGCTATTTTTTTGTTGTTGTTGTTGGTTGTTGCAGTTGCCATTCTTGTTTGATGGACCTGGGCCAGGTTTGAACCTGCCAGGCCCAGTACATGTGGCTGGCACCCTAGCTGGTGCACTACAGGCACTCAGCCTTTCTTTGATTTCTTAAGGTAAGAATTATTGGATATTCTATGTGTGTGTGTGTGTGTGACACACACAGAATGATTTTGTTCTTTTTTTTGCCAGTGATTTTTTTTTTTAGATGTTTTGTTTTACAGTTCTTATGTCTCCATAAATCAACATTTCCCATCGTATTCTACGTTGCGTATTCTGCCAGGAACCAGTGACCTGAAGGCTCCCCCCGTGGCCCTCCCTTTTACCACTGAGCTTCTGGAGCAGGGGGCCTACACCTGTTCCCCCCACACACATTTCTTTTCCTCTCTCCATGTCGATGCCATCCTGTCTGCCTTCTGCTCTGGCCACCTTAGAAGCTCCATTCCTGAAGGTCACGGGTACCTTCTTAATGTCAAGTTCCATGGTTGAGTCCTGGTCCTTGCTCTTTGGAAGCTGTCAGTGGTATCTGCTGATGCTCCTCATCACCTCATTACCCCCCGTGACAGCCATACCACTGAACTTCTGGAATTCACCTGTGTGTCTGCCGGGGCTGCTCCAGCTGGCTGGTTCTTCCCCTCTTCTCTGCTCCATGATGTTCTCCAGCTGGGACTGCCTTTTATTTTCTGTCTCCTTTTCCTCTTAGGAAGTCTGTCCTCTCTGAAGCTCTGGCACTTCTGTGTCTTCAGCGTGTGTCACCAGTCTTCCTTGTGCTGAGTCCCAAATTATCAACCACCCTTCGCCATTTCCACGGGAATGTCTTGCTTTCGACTTCCATACGTCGGAAACTGAGCTCGTCCTTCTCCCAGACACGGCTTCGCACTTTGTACTTCCCTATTTCTGTCTCAGGACCATCCATTTGCCATGTCAGCAAACTCAGAAATTTCAGAGTGGCCACTGATTGTTTCCTCACTCCCCAGCCCAGACATTTGTCATGATGAAATCTTCCTGGCGCTGCTCCTGCGCTCCATCTCACCAGCCATTCCCTGCCTTTAGACTTTTATTATCACATTGCAGTGACCACAGCTGCTACCCTCAAGGGTTCTGCTCTCCCCAGATTGCCCTACATGATACCGTATGAATTATCTTAGAACACAGCTGTCTTCACACCACTTTCTCACTGCAAAACTGTAATAGCTGCCTGCTACTTGTAGGAAAATGTAAAAAAAAAAAAAATACGCTGCCTACTTGGCATTCAAGGCGCTTTCCACCTTCACAGCAGTATCATTCTTTTATTAACTCTTCTTAGAGTCAGTGGTTCTCAAACCCCATCTACATAATTGATACTCTGTAACATCCCCTTTCACGGACAGGGAATATGTAGATTGTGTAACAAGTTTACGTGATTTTTAAAAAGCTAACATAAAGCTTGAAGTATACATATACAAAAAAGAAATAGAAGGCGATTAATTAGTAATATAATCTGTTGTTTTAATCCATAAACGATTCGCTGTGACTCTGCCGGAATTTAAGATGAGGTTGCCAATGCTTGCATCTGCTTGTAATGATTAAGCTTGGATTTCAGAGAAATAAGATAGTAGTCAACTAAATATTTGAGTCATTTTTATTCATATTTGACATTTAAATTGATAGCTAAATAGGTATATTTGTTATATTTTTCATATCACAGTGAATGTGATGGCTATTGCTGCAGCCTGGTACCACCAGGTCAACTTGTTAATGGATTCCCATGAAAAGGAACTGATTCCATGGTGGACAACTCTTGGTGACATCTAACCAGTACAGATTCAGTCTTCCCTTGATTTGCATAGGAATTGCATCTTCATGTATTAAGACAAAGCTTATAATTATTTGTAAGCTCAGATAACAATAAATAGGTTTTTTCCCCTCTCGTTTAACTAAGTCCTTTGAAAGCCATACGGTAATTGCATTGCAGGACCTCTAGCCTCCAAGGCTTGTGTGCTCTAAAGACCCTGGTGTTCCTCAACCAGCAAGTCAACTAAAATGCCTCTGTGTGTTTTCCAAAAGGGTTATGAGCTCCAAGAACTGCTGTTCTGAGCACAGCCCAGGCAACCCTACCCTGTGTCTGCCCTTCTGTTCCTTAGGAAAGTCCTCATCCTTCCTTCTTCTGCTCAACCTCTTTATCTAGGCCAAAGTATACAAATGTAACCCATTGTCTGCTTAAAAGTGCCTCGTGGGAATTTGGCATCTGTGTTAGATTTGTATATGCTGACTTTTTCCACTTAAATATGGTGCTTTCCTGTATTTTTTAAAAAACAACTTTTATTATTTTTATCGAAAAAAATAATACAGCCAACTGTATTATTTTTTTTTTCTTTTTTTTGAGACAGAGTCTCACTATGTTGCCCTTGGTTGAGTGCCTTGGCATCACAGCTCACAGCAACCTCAAAGTCTTGGGCTTAAGCAATTCTCTTGCCTCAGCCTCCCGAGTAGCTAGGACTACAGGTGCCCACCACAGAGCCTGGCTACTTTGTGGTTGCAGTGGTCGTTGTTTAGCAGGTCTGGGCCAGGCTTGAACCCTCCAGCTTCAGTTTATGTGGCTGGTGTCCTACTCACTGAGCTACAGGTGCTGAGCCACCATCTGTACTCTTAAACTTCTGGGCTCCAGCAATGCTTCTGCCTCAATCTCCTGGGACTAGCTAAGACTACAGATGTATACCCCATGCTTTCCTATATTGGAAAGTACGATTTTGGTTGTAAAATATCAGATCCCCGAGTCACACTGGCTCAAGCCTCTGTCCTCCACTCCCTCCCAATGTATTGGCTTTCTTCATTAAAAAGTTCAGGGTGGATACCCCTGGGCAGAGCGAGGAGCCACAGTTTAGCAGTGGGGAACAGACGGTTTGCCCCTGTCTGTCTTTCTTTCTCTCTTTGCTCTTGTATCTCTCAGGCAGTCTAAGTCCTTGAAATCACTATAGCTTAATCCAAGTAAAGCTTATCTTCCTCATACTACAGTTCCAAAACAAGCAGCAGGTCGAACCTATGTTTGTTACACAGAGACCCAATTTCATGGAAGCACAATGTATAGTGTGCCCACTCTTGGAATGATGTGAAAAGGGGATCCTGGTAAATGGTTCTGTCTCCAGGAGAGACAGAAGTTACTGCTCATACCTCACTGGCTAAAACCAATCCCGTGACCATGCCTGTGTTCAAAGTGGGATGTAGTCTTCTCCAGTGCCTGCAGGGGGAGGGAAGCCATTTGTAAAGAAACAAGCCCCACTGTTGAACTCAGCTGAGTTTTCTTCTGTCACCATTGTCTGCCTACACTCCTCCCCTCAGGTCTAATTTTGTGTTTTGAATGCTTTTTTATTCCCCTGTGGAAAGAGAGATCAGTTTTTCTTTCTAATAGATATCAAATTCTGAAGGGAATTCTTTTTTGCTGGATCTCGGCCATGTGGCTATCTTTGGATCTTAGAGAGAAGGAGGAGAATTGGGAAAGCCCCACTTGAATGATACACAGTGAGAGTAGCTGGAGGGGGCAGGGGGCCGGGAATTTCATCAGTGGAGTCAAAACAGAGTAGATGCCAGGCAAACACACCCCACAGACACCCCAGCGCTGAGAAAAGAAATTTGATTCCTTCTTTTTTTTTTTTTTTTGGTATGTCCTGGCTATTGTGCAACAAAATGTCTTGCTTCATTCATTTGTAATTTAATAATATTATCAGGTAACCTGTTTGTAGTTGTTATTATCAGGCATTTTTCAAGTGCCTTGCATATATGAATTTGTAACATCTTGCAGCCATTCCATGGGATACTACTATTAACCCCTGGGATTAGCTGGGGAAACTGAAGCTCACAGAGGTGACGTGTTTCAACCAGTGTCTCATCTCAAAGCTAGACAGTTCAGGGATTTGAGCCCAGCCAGGCCAAAATGCTCAGTTATCATAATCATCAAGCAGTCACTTGATCTACCTTCCTAATAAACTTTGCCTCAAACTGCATAGCATTTCTCTTATTGTAAGGTAGGTTGGAAAACAGAAAAAGGAGTGTCAGTTCTACTAGATAAAGGGGAGGGTTTCTGATACTCCACCCAGGTACAGAAGTTAATGGAGTGTCTACATGTTAGCGTGTCCCCCCCCCCCCATTCTCTCTTTCTTGATGACTTTTCTATCTGTATTCATGACACGTTTAGTTAGAAACCTCCTGTAACGTGGTGGGGGAACAAATATTTTTATAATTGGTTTGCTCAGGTTTGGAATCTCGGTAGAGAAATCATTGCCCGAGGCTGCACGCCCTACTTTGTTTGCTATCTTGTCCTGTGCCAGCCAAGATAAGGATATTTTGCTTTTCTTTGTACTTTGAAGACATCTAGCAGCTTGTCACAACTTCCAAAATCTTTGAGGAAATGAAGTCTGAATGCCAAGACAGTAATTTTGCCATTATCCCAGTGGGTTGGTATTCTACTTGATACATTGTAATTTTAACAAGGAAGTTACAAGAAAAAGATTTCCTACTGTGCCTCTGTGGAAAGGTGAAATAAAGTAGAATGCGATTCCCATTTGTTCTTCTGTAGCTCATTTTGACAGCGGAGAAAGCTGTCTTAAATGGCCACGAATAGATCTTTTTTATCTGTATTTATCCAACATTAAAATACATTTTTAGCTTTATTATTTGAACTAGAAAAATCATTAGATTTTTAAGACAGCCCATTTGGTATTTTAAGCTGATAGACATAAAAGGTTTGGTAAAGTTAAGTAACTTGAGCCTTAATTTTACGGTGTGCCTTAAAATATACATATACTTAATATTTAATGATCCTGTTAGCCTTTAATTTTTTGGGTATTTAGACCTATGAAAGACCAGTATTACTCTATAGGAGATCTTTGGTCAAATACAAATTTAATTCAGTTCATTATACTATAAAAGATGGTCAGTTGCTCATAGTGCTTTCTTTCTCCAAAACCTGATTCTAAAATAAGTAATCTAATGCAATTTAAGCCCACAAATGTCCATAAATGATTAATTCTGCCGTGTGCAAGGACTTGATTCTCTCAGTTGTTTTTACAGAAAATCCATAGAGTTTGGACTTATACACAGTTATTCTTTAACATTGAAAGTGATAAGAATTTGATACACCAACTTTTGTTTCAATCATACATGAAAGCATAGAATTTACAACGTAATTTGTGATTCTCCCAGTGACTGTAGCTTGACTTCATTTGCACATGTCCACACTCCTGACTTATGGATACTGACCCTTCAGAATCCTTAAATCTAATGTCTCTCTGTGCATGTAAAAATCTCAGCTACAATACTTCATTAAAACTGGAGGTGCCGTTTCTGCTTTCCTCCTTTCAAAGGGAATTGTAAAGGGGGAAACTCTCCTTGTGTGGGTTAGCTGATTGGTTAGGTTAGAAAGGGACACAGAGGGAAGGCCCTCTTTCTTCCTTCTGGACTTTGGATCCTGTGTAAAGACACAAGGCCAGATCTCGTGCAACCATCTTGCAGTCACGAGGGGATTCGCTAATTTGCTGAGGCTGTCAGGATGGAAGATGAAAAGAGCCGGGGTTGTGAATGATAAGGTTGAAATCCTGGCTCCACTCTGCGCCTGCCTGGCGTCTTGGAACGTGGCACTTCTCCAAGCCCCAGTTTCCTCAGCTGCCCAATGTGAGTAATTGTCGTATCTTTTTGGTAGACATGCTGCAAAGATCATACGCCATGAGATGTAGGGAGCACACTGAAAGGTAGTGTAGCAGTTTGGACCTTTTGAGAAACGAAATTATAATGGGCATGTCATTTTCCTATATGTTATCTTATTTGTGTGACCACAACTGTGTAAAGCGTCAAAGGCAAGTCTATGTAAGGTGTCACATTTCATTTTTAAAAAAGAAATACAAACTTTATTGTGTCATACAAAATCTAATTAAGAGTGCGTTGCATGCAATTTTCCAGCCCATGGCATGTTCGATGTAGGTTTTGGCTAGTGTTTTTATTAATATTGGCTTTGCTGTGGTTACTGTTGTCCACGGGTTCCTCCCCTACACTGTGCTGTTGCCAGTGTCAGGGAAGAGGTGCTTCATTCACACCTGTCCAGGCTGTGCCTTACGGATACTGACCCATCAGAAACCTTAAATCTAATGATGCTCGGTTACTTCCAGGTTTCCAGGTAAAAATGGAAAAGATTAACTCCTTGGTTAAAAAAAATCACACAGATTGTGGGATATGAGCCAGGGATAAGACTGAGGATTAGTCTTCAGACTATGTGCAAAGTCGGTGCTTGGAACAACTGTGATTAATTACTGTCTCTTACTGGACCTTCAATGAAGGATAGAAATGAAAATAAATAATGTGCAAAATGTATAGTCTTATTTTTTTTCACTCTGATATTTTTTATTTTGTTTTATTCTTATTTATTTCTTCATTGCTGCAACAGAACTCTTAAATTCATTTCATAATCTGCTAACAGATTGTGACCTGCTGTTGCAACAGTGAACTTAATCATATTTAAGGTCCCTTTTAGACCTAAACTTCTGTAATTAAAAGGTGGCACAGTATTGTTATAATGATAACTATTATATAGTGAGTATTCACTATGCAGAAATGTTTCAAATATTTCATATATACTATCTTATAAGAAGACAGTAAGTTAGGTACTATTAATACAGATGTGAAAACTGGTGCCAGAGGCCAGGAGAGAATTCAGGCAGTCAGACTCCAAAACTCTTTGTCAAGAGTGAAGACCTCCTGTATCAGACTATTTGGGTTCAAATCGTGATGTCAATAGTTGATCAATAAATGTTTCCAGGCTGGGTACGCTGCTCATGCCTGTAATCCTAGCATTCTAGGAGGCTGAGGAGGGTGGATTGCCTCAGCTCACGAGTTCAAGACCAGCCTGAGCAAGATCAAGACCCCATCTCTTAGCTGGGTGTTGTGGCAGGCACCTAAGGGCCCAGCTGCTTTGGAGGTTGGGGCAGAAAGATCTCTTGGACCCAAGAGACTGAGGTTGTTGTGAGCTGTGACACGACGTCAGTCTACCCAGGATGACAGAGTGAGACTTTGTCTCAAACAAAAAATGTTTCCAATGATGATGATGATATAATTATTGGAAGCCATCAGTTCACTGATAGGGATAATTCTAATAAAAAAAAGTTTAGGGACAGGATTATATATACATCAACAGCAACTGAATTTAAGTTAACTCACTAATATGAGCTCAATGTTCTATACTGCTTCAGACACCCTGGCCTGGTTTTCATTCACCTTAAATGTAGTCATGCACATATTTCAATAAGCTGGGTCCCTGGCCTCGGCTGTATAACATCTGTATTTGTTAATGTTTGAAGTACATTTTTATCTAACTTGATAGAATTTCAACATATTCATTTTTATGTATTGGTTTATTAGTTAAAATACACTTAAAGACAATTCTCTAATAAAAAAACCTAAAAAAACCAAACTTTCACCACTATTTAGAAAGTATTCCTGCTGAAGTCAGTGCACATTAGTTAACCTCTGGATTTCAAAAATACAGTCAATAAACAAGACATAGTTGAGTAAAATGGTAAAAAAAACTCTACGGAGAACCTGGGTATCTGGAACTATCATCTTTTGGCTAAATTCTTCTGAGCCAACGCTGAATCAATTATATCTTTCATGTCACAGAAAAAAAAGAAAAAGAAAAGAAAAAGCAAAAAAAGAAAAGAAAAGAAAATAGTGACTAATTCTTACATAAATTGGATTTAATTCTGACCAAAGTACATTCATTAAACACTAATTTTTAATTCAACTTGTTAATTTGTTGTCTAGGATATTGTATCCTCATTTATAAGTGAAATATGTTTGTAATTTCCCTTTAGAATAATATATATTTTTCCAATTTTAGTATCAGGTGTATCCAGATGAAGTAGAATGATTTTGAAGTATTTCTTCTTTTTCCATTGTCTATAAGATTTGGCATGATCTGTTTTGTGAAATTATCTTTTATTTATATTTATAAATATTAGTTGTCTATTTTTTGAGACTTTGGAAAAAAAAATAAGAAGAAGTTAACTGATGACTCCATACTCAAAGCATTCAAAATGTATAGTCTTCTAATCTTCTCTAGAATAGACATTTTTCATTAAAAATATTGAAGTATAATGAATATACAACCTAATGCACAGATGTATATGTTACTGTTGGTACATACTGACAATGAATTACACTCATGTAGCCACTTGTGGGAACGATACGGGAAGTTTCCATTCTCCCAGCAGTTTCCATCATGGCTTTTCCAGTCAATTCTGTCCTCTCGGTCCTCCCCATTGCCCCTCCTCCCAGTAAGCCACTGCTAATTCTTATTACAGTAGAGTTTTGTCTGTTCTCAACTTCATATAAATAGAGACATAATGCATATATTCTTAAGAGTCTGGCTGTTTTGCTTAATATCATATTTTCCAGATTTATCTAGGTGTTGCATGTATTGGTAGTTTATATATTTTTCTGAAATGTTATTTTAATTGCTAAGAGCTATTTCACTTAAGGGGTAGACAACGGGTTGTTTATTGCCTCATCTGCTGATGGACATTTGGTTTGTTTCTCACTCTTGGATCACTGATTCCTTAGATTCCGTATTTGTCTGTTTGACATCCACTCATTGTAGAGCCAAACCTTCCACTAACATTGTTTACATTTAACCTGTGATCCAGAGGCCATGCTCGGAATCACCTCTTCAACCTGCCTCTCACACACTAAGTAAGCCAGGATTTCCCCTGCCCTGAGTCTCTGCCAGGGCCAGCTACCAGATAACTAGGGCAGTCCCTGTGCCCTTGTGTCTGCAGGAAGTTATCCGGACTAGCCTAAATCCTTTCCCCTGCTCTCCGTCCTGCTTCTGCTTCTTGGCAACTCTGGGGCCTCCCTGTGTGTCCCTGTTTAGCATGTTGTGTCCCTTTCTCTCGGGAAATGTCAATAATACATCATCTTTCCATGGCACCAGCCTCTCCATATCATCACTCATATACTTTCATAAATTACATTCCCAAGATACAAATGAGACGATTATAAATACAGATTATATTAACTTTTGCATATCAGTCATATGGTGGGTGTGTTTTTCTTTCTCTCTAGCAAATGTCATAGGCTTACGCGCGCACACACACACACACACACACACACTCTTTCCTGATATTTACCCACAGTGACTGCACCATTTTACATTCCCATCACTGAAGTTAGGGAATTCCTATTACTACCTTCTCTGCTAGTATGTGCCAGTCTTTGTGATTTCAGCCATTCAGCTAAATGAGTAAGTGTATCCTACTGTGGTTTCAATTTGCATAAATAAGGCTGTTAAGCCTCTTTTCTTATGCTAATTTATCATTTATATATCTTTTGGGAAGTGTTTGTTCAAGTCTATTGCCCATTTTTATAGGGCTTTTTATCTTTTCATCATTTACATATATGTGTATTCAGCATAAAAGTATACTGTTAGTATTTTTCTATTAATTTTCTTAATGCTACTTTTATAAGAAGAAATTTTTAATTTTGAAGAAATCTAGCTTACCACTTTTTTTCATTTTTGGAATTAACATTTTGCTTATCCTACCATAATTATGAAAAGGCTCTCCTCTGCATTCTGGAAGCTCTGTGATTGGCTAGTTTATGTGTAGCTCTATGATCCATGTCAAATGAATGTCTATGGAGTAAAAAAGATAGATAATTTTAAAAATATAGATGCTCATTTTTTTCAGCAACATATAATTAAAAAAACTTTTCCCTTATGAATTGCCTTGGTTTTAAAAAATGACCTTGTAGGGGATTTATTTCTGAACTTTTTATTTTATTCTCTACTGTTGATCTATTTGTTTATCTTTATGCAAATTATGCTCAGTGTTAATTGTTTGGGTCCAAATCCATAAGTTATTGTCTTTCAATTTGTTCTTCTTTCAGTTTGTTTTGGTTCTTCTCAAATTTTCGCAGTTCTATATAAATTTTACAGTAGTTATATCTCTTTCTTCAAAAGGGCCTGTTGGGGTGTTGAAAGGAATTATATTGAAACTATAAGGCAATTTAAAGAGAATGGACATCTTAACAATATTGAATCTTTCAATCAGTGACCCGAGCATCTCTCTCCATTTCATCTCCAGTTTATTTCAGTAATGCTTGTGATTTTCACTGCAGGAGTATTGCATATGGAAATTTGATATTTTTATATGCTAGTGTAAGTGTGGTTTTTAAATATTTGTTTTTTCATTATTATATTTGGAAGTACAAGTGATTCTAGTGGATTGACCGTGTATTCTGCAACATTGCTAATTCACATTGTTTCTTTTTATTTTGAGGATTTTATGGTATTCTAAAATCCATAATTTCACTATCTATAAATAATAATGGTTTTACACCTTTTATTTTTCCACCCGAGTGCCTCTTCCTTTCTTTTCCTGACTTATTACCCTGTCTAAGACTATCCATATAATGGTCAATAGAAGCAGTGAAAAAGGATGTCCCTGCCTTCTTCCTGATGGTGGACCAAAAAGGGTTTAAATTTCACCATTAAGAACGATGGGTTTTTGTTGATGCTTTTTATTAGGGCAGATCATTTCCATTTCTACTTTGCTGAGAATTTCATCGTAAAGATGATTACTTTTATCTTCACCATTTTATTACATCTATTGAGATGGATTTTTTTTTGTTAGTGTGGCACATTACCCTGATTGATATTTTGAATGTTCAACCAATCGTATTCTGTGACAACTTCATTTTTAAACATATTGGTGTGTTTGTTTGCTGGTATTTTTAAGGATTTTGTATTTTAGGGACTTGAAGGGTTTTTTAAATTTTTTTGAGAAAATGTGGGATTGTGAATTTCTCTTCTTGCAATATTTGTTAAGGTTTTTTGGTATAATCATAATGCTGGCCTTATAAAATGAGTTAGGTTGTATTCCTTCTTTTATATTTTGAGAGGGTATTTATAAGATTGGAATTATTTTATTATTGTTTCAATTCATTCATAAAGTCTCTGGACTTATCCTTTCTTTATAGGAAAGGTTTTGATTGATTGCAAGTTAAATATTTTTTACAAATAAGGGTTTATTTATTTATTTTTTACTTTACCTAACATGGACTATGATAATTAGTGTATTTGAAGTAATTTATTGTTTACATCAGATCTACTGAATTTATTGACATAAATTTCTTCACAATATCTTCCCTTATTTTGATTTTAATATTTGTAACAACTACACTGATGTTATTCTTTTTGTTTCTGCTAGTGGAGTTTTTAGCTTTTCTCAATTTTTGCCCTCAGCCATAACGCTAGTGACTTATCAATTTTACTAATATAGTCCAAGAGACAGTATTTCACTTTGTTAATTTTCTCTATTGTTTTTCTTTTAAAAATTTTATTAGTTTGTTATCATTTAAAAAATGTTTTCTTTGTTAAATCCTTTTGGAGTGTCATGTGCTCTTCTGTCTTTGGTTCTTAACTGTGATCTCTGATCTTTCTTTCTATCAAGAGTTAAAACTGCACTTCTCTTTAACAGCTGTTTTCACTGAACAACATACAAATTATTGTATGTTGTGTTTTCATTATTATTGATTAAAAATATTTTGTGTTTCACTTTTAATTTCCAATTTAACCCTTGGGTTATTTAGAAGTACATTGTTTAATTTTCTAGTATTTAAGGATGTTATCAGTTTGTCCTTGTTATTGATTTCTAACTTAATGCACATGTTATCAAATAATATTCCATTTAATATTTGTTGCTTCAATTCTTTGATGTCTTAAAAACTTGTTTTATAGAGCAGAATATGGTCTGTCTTAGTAAATGTTCTAAGTGTACTTGAAAAGAATATATGCTCTGGTGATAGTAGTTTGGTGCTCTGTAAATGCTAATAGGTCCAACAGGTTGATTCCATTTTTCTAATCTTTTGTGTCTTATTGATTGGGTGGGGGGTAGATGGGCAGGATTTGCTTGCTTTTAAAGCCTTCAGCTGCTATTGTGCGTTTTTAATCTTTCTCTTTACACCTAACCATTTACGCTTCCTGTATTTTGAGGCTCTGTCGTCAGGTCCCACACATTCATGGTTGTTATCTCTTCTTTAAGATGTGATCTTTTATCATTATGGAATGGATTTTTCATTTTTTTATTGGCTTTATCTTAAAGTCTACTTTATCTGATATTGTGATCTAATGATAGCTTTTTATATTAAGAATTTGCATGGTAATTTTATTTTCACTTTTTCACTTTCAAGCTGTTGGTTACCCATATTTAAAGCATATGATTTGTAAAGATCATATAGTTGCTTCCTTTTTATTCAGTCTAATGGTCTCTGCTTTTGTAATTTTTTTCTTCACACTTAACTCACCTTGGTGGAAGTCTCTGCCTTTTAATTACAGCAGATAGTCTCTTTATATTTAATGCAGTTATTGATATGTTATGGTATACATATCATATATTGGTCTTATACATAGAACAATGAATATATCATTTACTTTTAGACTACCTTGCAGTATTTCAGGGAATCTGATTTCATATTAACTCACCTTCAAAAACGCTGTATTACATCATTGATACCTGCTGAGGAAAGGGCGAATTTATAGGGTTTTAAAATTAAAGCAAGTTCAACCTTTTAAGTTTTTTGCAGCTAGTTATTAAAACCTTATAAATTTGTCCCTTTCCCTAACTCTTTTTCAGAACACATGAAAAGTATAGTAAGTCATGAGACCCTTTATGTCATTTAGTCTTTGTGGAACATGCACTTTAACCTACTATAAATTGTTAATGATTTCTAACTTTATGATGAATACTCTGAGGGTGAACAAATGTGCTTGTAAATGAACTTGGAGAATGGACTTGTAAAGAACAGATGTCCCTATTCTGTGGTATGGAAGAAAATTCCTCTCATTTAACTCTAGCTGATCTGGAAGTATTTATAGAACCTGATCTCACTTTAATACACTAACAAAAGCAATGCATTACATGAAATTCTCCTTAAATTGTGTGTTATGTATAATTTTTAAAATTAATTTCCAATGATAGAAAAACCTTGGACTACAGCATCTGGCAATAAATTGCTGGATTTTATTTATATAGTTTTCCTGTAATATTTTTATGGTATCAACTTTAAAATAAAAAACATTTTATAACCAGAGTTTGGTTAAGGGTTTATATTCTATCTCTGTTGATAATTTACTAAACAAAAGTGTGGAGAGTCATTAGGCTCTCCTTAATAGGGACCTAATAAGTAACATCATCTTTACCTTGTAAGGAAGTTGATATTTTCAAAATTTAATTTGGAAATTAGCAATGATTTCTTAAAAGTATTTCAGTGAAATTAAAGAATATTTGAAACAAACAAATCTCTCTTTTTAAATATCAGATGACACTCTTACCAGTTAGAGATACTCATTTGTTCATTCAACAAGTATAGAATGCCTGCTTCATGACAGGCACTTTAAAAAAATTTTTAAAAATTTTTTTATTATTACTTTTTATTAAATCATAACTTTGTACATTGACACATTTATGGGGTTCAGGGTATTGCTTTGATATACAATGTGAAATGCTTATATTGAACTAAGTAACGCATCCATCACAATTATACTCCATTCTTAATAGTTTTGAAATGTACCATTACATCATGTCCATTAGATGAGGTTTTCCCAAATGCCCTCCTCCCATACCCCACTCCCTGCCTCTCTCTCTCCTCTTCCCTTCTACTTTCTGGACTATAGTTAAGTTTTACCATTCATATGAGTGTCCAGGTGATTATATATTGATTTCATAGTAGTACTGAGAACATTGGGTACTTCTTTTTCCATTCTTAAGATATTTTACTAGGAAGAATATGTTCCAGCTCCATCCAGGTAAACATAAAAGATGTGAAGTCTCCATCTTTTTATGGCTGCATAATATTCCATGGTATACATATACCACAATTTGTCAATGCATTCATGGGTCCAAAGGGCACTTGGGCTGTTTCCATGTCTTGGCTATTATGAATTGGGCTGCAATAAACATTCTGGTGCAAATGTCTTTGTTGTAAAATAATTTTTGGTCATCTGGGTATATACCCAGTAGAGAAATTGCAAGATGGAACGGTCTACTTTTAGTTCCTTGAGTGTTCTACAAACTTCCTTCCAAAAAGGTTGTATTAGCTTGCATTCCCACCAGCAGTGTAGAAGTGTTCCCTTCTCTCTGCATCCACACTAATACCTGTAGTTTTGGGATTTTGTGATGTGGGCTAATCTTACTGGAGTTAAATGATATCTCAAAGTGGTTTTGATTTGCATTTCTCTGATGATTAAGGATGATGAGCATTTTTTTATGTGTTTGTAGGCTATGCACCTGTCTTCATCACAGAATTTTCTGTTGAAGTCCCTTGCTAACATAGAAATGGGGTTATTTATTCTTTTCTTATTGATTAGTTTGAGTTCTCTGTAGATTCTAGTTCTCAGACCTTTGTTGGAAGCATAACTTGCAAAAATTTTCTCCCATTCTAAAGGTTTTCTGTTTGCTTTACTTACTGTGCTCTTGGCTGTGCAAAATCTTTTTAGTTTGATCAGATCCCAGTAATGTATTTTTGGTGTTGCTTCAATTGCCTGGGGGGTCCTCCTCATAAAATATTCTCCCAGGCCAATTTCTTCAAGTGTTTTCCCTGCACTATCTTACAGTATTTTTATAGTTTCATGTCTTAAGTTTAAATCTTTGATCCAGTGAGAATCAATTTTTGTTAATGGTGTAAAGTGGGATCCAGTTTCATTCAGTTTCAGTCTTTTATAGGTTGCCAGCCAGTTTACCCAGCACCATTTTTTAAAATAGGATGTCTTTCCCCCACTGACTTTTTTTTTTTTTTTGCAGTTTTTTGCCAGGGCCGGGTTTGAACCCACCACCCCTGCTATGTGGGGCCAGTGCCCTACTCCTTGAGCCACAGGCGAGGCACCACCCCCCACTGAATATTTTTGATAGGCTTGCCTAAGATCAAATGATGATAAGTAGCTGGGTTCATCTCTTGGTTTTCTATTCTGTTCCATAAATCTATTGCTGTATTTTTGGGCCAGTACCATGCTGTTTTGATCACTATAGATTTATAGCCTGAAGTCTGGTAATGTGATACCTCCTGATTTGTTCTTATGTCTGAGTATTTACTATTCAAGGTTTTTTCTGATTCATATAAAACAAAGTATTATTTTTTCAAGTTCTTTAAAGTGCTTTAGTGGTGCTGTAATAGGGATTGTATTAAATCTGTAGATTGCTTTGGGGACTATGGACATTTTAACAATGTTGATTCTTCCCAGCCATGAGAATGGTATGTTCTTCCATTTGTTGACATCTTCAGCTATTTCTTTTCTCAGATTTCATAGTTTTCTTTATAGAGATCTTTCATGTCCTTTGTTAGGTAAGTTCCCAGATATTTCATCTTCTTTGGCACTATTATAAAAGGAATAGAGTCCTTGACTATATTTTCAGCTTGACTATTGTCGGCATATATAAAAGTTACTGACTTGTAAATATTGATTTTTGTATCCTGAGATGCTGCTGTATTCTTTGATAACTTCTAAGAATTTTGAAGTTGAGTACCTGGTATTTTCCAGGTTTAGGATCATATCATCAACAAAGAGTGAGAGTTTGATCTCCTCTGACCCTCTTTGGATACCCTTGATCACCTTTTCTTGCCTGATTGTGATGGCTAAGACTTCCATTACTATGTTGAAGAGCAGTGGAGACAGTGGGTATCCTGGCCTCATTCCTGATCTAGTGGAAATATTTTCAATTTTACACCATTAAATATGATATTGGCTGTGGGTTTGCTGTAGATGGCCTCTATCAGTTTAAGAAATGTCCTTTCTATGCCGATTTTCTTAAGTGTTCTGATCATGAAAGGATGCTGGATATTATCAAAAGCTTTTTTCTGAGTCAATTGAGAGAATCATATGCTCTTGGTTTTTTATTTTATTGATGTGATGTGTTATATTTACAGATTTGAAGATACTGCAGACTGCACATGTTTCAGTAATGTAATTAATATTAAAATCCATGATTGTGGATTTCTGTCATGACAGCCATCACTAGTTCAGGGTAAACTTTTGGCTAAAATTAATTTTAGTATGCGACTCAAGTCTTTAGCTTTTGCCCATATTATAATGATTTTTTCTTTACACATTCAACCTTCTTTCATTTCAAAGAACAGTGATAGGTTACAAATGCTACTAATCAAGATGGGATCCAGCATTTCTCTTTTGGGTGAATGAGAACATATGGATGTTACTGGGAAGGAATGATCATGAATAATTTAGAATAACTGGAGATCTTATGTGGTAGTAAAAATGAAATATGCATTGGTTAAATGAGAGAGAACTATGCTATTTGGGTTTGAGGTCATTTCAGTAACATACACGTACTTTAATTCTTTTTCTTGTTCCCTACTCTTGAAAAAGTATAATAGAATAAGTAATGCTGTGTAGCCATTTGAGGAATGAAGCCAGACATATTTTAATGCAATCACTTGGGAAGTTTGAACAGTTAGAAATCATAACTTCCAACAAAGAAACTGCTGATATCACTTGGATTAACGATCTGTTTTAGCAAAATATCTCTTCATTTTTATAGTGCGTGGAAGCATTTGATACCTATTTGATATTAGTTTATCCATTCATCTAAAACATCTTTGGCATGGCTCCCTGAACAGCTATTTTCCTAAATTTAGGTCATGATGACTTGACTTTGTGTTCAGGGTGTAGTAACTGGATCTTTCTCCAGGGAGAGGTGTGTTTCACTGTCTTTTTTGAATGAAGCACAGTAAACTCTGGGGAGTTTATTTACATTGCTCTCCGGTATAAGAAGAAGACTGCTTACCAGCTCACAGTGGCCTATTCTTTGGAGGCTAAGGTGACTCACTAGCGTTCTACAGTAATTACAGTTAATTGGAGGATAAACTAAGCTGTCAAGTGAGCATTTCAGCTCAGAAAATAAATACTCTCTATTTCTCCTAGAAAGGTAGGATTTAAGGGTTTATTAAACTTTACATTTTAAAAAACATGCACTTGTAAAAAGAAAAAAGTTTGTAGAAATATTTTTTACCTTTCTTAATTTTAAAAATCATTAATCATCAGGGAATATGTTTTTCTTTCCTAGTTTTTCCTATGTTTTTCTTTCCTTTCTTTTACCTAGTATAAATGTAAATGTGAGACCCAGAGAAGAAACCTTTCCATAGACTGTATGCAATTCAGGGGCATTTCTAATAGAATAAATGTGATCAGTCTGATTTTTGCCTTCCCTGTATGAAAAGCAGTTCTTTCCTGGTTTACATATAAATGATTAATATAGTTTCAATTCTTACTGATTTATGAATTTTTTTCTTCCTTGGTTGTGGCCAGGTTAGGAATTACTTTTTTCCTGTCCTCAAGAAATTGTGTGTACTCTGGTCTAGTTTTGGAAATGAATTTCTCTTGTTCCATTTTAACTTGACACATTATCTATAACCTTGAATTTTTTTTAACTTTTTAAGTGGGAAAGAAGAGGCTATGGAGATTAGCTATCCACCTTTTTGTTTTGTTTTGTTTTATTTTTATGGATGGGAACATTAGACATTTAGCATTTGATATACTCAACATCAGAGGACTGTGTCATTTCCACATATAGGCATGGCAGAATCATTTCTGAAGAAAAGAATCTTGAGGGCAAAACTAAATAAATGGCCGTAGTTGGCTCATCAAGAAACGTAAAGCAGAAATTTTGGAAGCCAGATTTCAGTTTTTTTAAAAATGTTCTAAGCAGGGTTTTTCTTAAGGTATAGTTTACATAGAGTCCAATTTGCCTTTTTAAAGTGTACCACTGAGTGGTGGTCTGGGCCTGTGACACCAGCACGGCTGTCTAATTCCATAACCTGTTCCTCACTCTGAAGAAACCCACACCTATCGGCAAGCTCTGCCTCATTCTCCCTCCCTTTACCCTTTTCCAAGGACTAATCTACCTCTGCCTTTATGGATTTTCCTAAGCTGGAAATTTCTTATAAGTGGCATGATACACAGCGTGACCTTTCGTATCTGGCTTCCTTCACTTACCGTTCTCAAGGTTAATCCTTGTAGCATGAATCAATACTTTTTTTCCTTTTTATAGTTGAATAGTATTCCATCGTAGATATATAAATTATTTTGTTTGTCCATTTATAAATTGATGGGTATTTGAATAGTTTCTACTTTCAGCTAATAATGCTAGGTCAGAATTTGGGTATAGGTTTTTGTTTGAATATGTATTTTCAGTTTTCTTGGGTATATGAATATCAGTAGAATTGCCAGACCATATTTATGTTCAATTATGCATTCCCTCCAGTAATATTGGGGGATTCCCATTTCTCTGCTTTCTCGCCAACACTTGCTATTTTAATTTGTTTTATTACAGCTACCATTGTGGATATGAAATGATATTTCAAGTTTTGATTTGTGTTTCCCTAATGACCGTGCTGTTTAATATCTTCTCATTGGCAGGTGTATATATTTTTGGAGAACTGTTTATTCAAATCCTTTGCCTATTTTTAAATTGAGTTATTCATCTTACCATTTCTCCATTATTAAGAATGCTCTGTATATTTTGACGGTAAACCCTAAACAGATGTGTGATTTGCACATATTTTCTCCTGTTCTTTGGGATTGTCTTCCTACTTTCTTCACAGTGTCCTTTGAAGCACAAAAGTTTTTAATTTTGATCAAGTCCAATTTATCTTTCTCTCGTTGCTGCTACTGTTTATGCTTTAGGTGTCATATTTAAGAAACCATTGTATAATTCAAAGTCACAAAGATTTATAGCTAGGTTTTCTTCTGAGAGTTTTATAGTTTTATCTGAGGGTGGCATGTCATGGGGTAGGCTAAAGAAAGGAACGATCTCTTCAATTGTACACCCTGGAGACAGTCTGCGGTGCCAGTCCCTCACATCCTTTCCCACAAGGCTGAGGTTGGGACCTGGAGCATGCTCAGATGTCAGTCCTTCCCAGTTCACTGGGGTCCTCTGGTCCCCTCCGTGGGTTTAGGCAGAAGGCATGCATCTCTGGGTCACAGGCATTTAGGCAGGGAATCACATGCCCTGTGGGAAACTGCTGTCCCCCATGCACTTCAAATACTCTGTTGTAGAACTACAGAGGGGAATTCACTCTTCCCCACCCTGGTCTAAGCACCCAGTGTCTTGATTTAAAGATGTCACTAACCTGTCTCTTCAGGTACCCATGTAGACCTCCATGAAAAACAGAATGGAGTTAAAGACCTTCCTTGGTTTCTAGATGACGGGTGCCCTTCTATGCAGGCAGCTACCTTCTGCCCTGGGCTTCCTTAGATTCCCATAAAGGTTCTCACCCATCATCAGGCTGGCTGTAGCAAGAGAAGGAACAAAATAGAGGTCCTTTGTTCTGCTTTCAGAAAGTAGAATTTTATAAGTAACTGTTGAATTACACCAGCATTTAACAAGTACATTCTTTAATAACTTCCAAATAGTATAGACAAGTTTCTGCACGGTCCCCAGACATATCCACTTTAAAGGGTTTTATTTGTATGTTTTGGGTCCTTCCCACACACACACAGAGACAGACACACATGGAAAAGGTTAAATATTGTATTTGTGTCTCATATAAATGATACCACGTGCCATTTTGCATCTTCCTTTTATCACTTAACATTATTTTTTTGTTATAAATAGATCAAACTAGATTCCCTTATAATTTCCGCGTGGTGCTCCATAGTGGAATGTACATACCACAGGTTTATTAGGTGTTGCTCTTCAGAGAAGTTATTTCTGTTGGTCCTAAGTTGTCGATACTATAGACAGGACTGGAGAGAGTATCATGGGCTTTGCCTTGTTCTTCAGACGTGGAACATTTCTTTGCTGTTAGGTATTCAGAGGTGCAGCTGTTGGCTCATCAGCTTTGCACTGTGCAAGTGTAAGTACATTTACATTTTGATCATTTTAAATTGCCTTCCAAAGTACCAGCCCTTGTTTCACTTTCTCTAGCAGTACAGGAAAAATCTCACCAGTCTACTCTTTGCCAAGGTTTGATATTATCAAATTATAAAATGTTTGCTACTCTGATGGGTGGAAAACGATACAGTATTTTCCTTTAACTTACCTACTGCTGGGCACCAGGATGCCTTATGCACACAAGTTGGTGGGTGACTAAAGATATGTAGCAGTTCTCAGGGAAGAAAGTAAAAAGCAGGACACTCCCATTTTTTTTTTTTTTAATTTAAAAGTAGGCCACAAACAGTAAAGCAGTTGATGGGAAGAGTTGCAAAGGCTTCGAGCCAGTGGCAGGTGGTGGGCAGCTTGTGGCGCAGTTACGACAGGGTCATTAATGAACCCACAGCTGCCAGTGAGGGAGCTCATAGGCTACCCTGACTGGCAGGTGAAGATGGGCTGGGAAATACTGCAGATCCAGAAAGAGCAAAGAAAAAGTTGGGCAGTAGCAGTTGAATGAGAAATAGTGACAAAATATTGTTAACAAAGTATTCGTAATTGCTATGAGTGAAAGAGACCCCAAGTTCTGAAGGTTATGTTTCTTGGTTTCTAAGTACAAGAAGATGGTTTCTAGTGAATGTTATCTAAATAAATGACAGGAACATTCTGACAAAAGCGTCAGTAAATACGTGGGCACTGTGTTTCCTGCTGTAGTCGTTTTTATGAAATCTGAATAATAGCTGCATCTACCACAGGTATTCTGCTAAGTGCTTTACATATGTTATGCAATTCAGTCCTGCTACCCCTATGAAAGCAAGAGATGGAATAATTCCCTTGTTACTGAGGGAGCTGAGGTTCTGAGAGGTCGCTTATCCAGGGTTGCACAACCAGTGAGCAGCAGAGGTGGGATCTAAGTCTGGGGTCTGCTCCACCAAGCTAATCTCCTTCATAAGAGCCCAGTGCCCAGGCTGCATCCAGGCCAGCTATCCCCAGGTGATTTTTATTGGTCCCTGGAAGATTCAGTGTCTAATGCAAGTGAAAGTAGTTGGTGTAGATGCTGCCGCTGTTAGGACCATGATTGAAAACACAGCGATGTTTATTATGTGCAGGCGATGGTATTAACCAGTTTGTATGTATTAAGTAGCTTTCACATTACTTGTCGTGCAATCCCCAGTAAGAAATGCATTTTCTATTGTAACAACACATATATGCAGATCTATGTAATTGAGAAGTCAAGGTTTCATGTGAAAGCACTTATCTTTGCAAATGGGACACACCATTGGTGGTTCTGTTCGTTCTATTTTTATTATCTTAGAGGTGCTTCCAATTCAAATGTGAATTATCTTTCCATTATCGTATTCCCAAGGAAAAAGTGAAGTCTGAAGATTAAATCCCCTCAGAAGTTAAATACCAAACACAATCAAGTTCAGATGAATTAAAGTCTACAGTCACATTTCTTTCTTGTCAGTTACAAGTTTGAAATTATTACATAAAAATAGAAACCGGGATTCATTTCCTCCAGTTTCCTCCAAGAGATGCCTCCAAGGATTGGTTATTCTTTAACGGGTGCAGTCTGAAGTAGGAAGACCTCAGAAATTGAGGCCAAGACTCTGATGTCCTTAGATTTTAAAGAGTCAAAGTATTAATACATAACAAAATTATCACACGACAATGGCCCCATTACAACATAATTTGAGTTAAAAAAAAAAAAAAAAAAAAAAACAAAGTTAGTCTGTAGTCTCTAGAGCCATCGTCCCAGGCAGTATTATTTTAGCAGAACCTCCAGTATTTAAAATTGTGAGAGAGCTGGCATTTTAAGACCAAGAAGGACAGATGGAGAGTATTTTGATTTCGACTTTAGTGGCGGAATTCTCTACATCAGAGGTTTTCACGTGGTGTTCCACAGCACACCGCTGTGCTGTGACAGGGTCTTAGGTGTGCCATGAAAATTTTTAAAGATTATTAATTGAATTATTTTTGAAAGAAGTTCGAAGCACAGTAAGTGTATTCTTTTATTTTACTATTTTTTTTCTTTGATTAACATATTTTTAAGAGCACCGGGGAAGTTTAACTTTCAGTGCAGCTGTGCTGTGAGATAAAAAAGGTTGCAAAACATGCTCTCATGTCCAGATGCCATCTCTGTGGTAAGAGATGAATACTATACCTTTGCCATACCTGCTAGAAAAATCCACCTTTGTGTACTGTTTTCTAACTCAGACGTTTCAGACATGACTACAGTTTTGCAAGGTAAGAAGGATTCTAAGGTGGTTCTCAGGACCCTCACCCCTCTGGCAAGTCTTAGGTGGGGTGGAACTACTTTTGAGGATGGGTGGAACTCTGTGATGCCAGTCCTGGGATTTTTGTTTTCCAGGCTGATATGAGGGCACATACGATTAGTGTACATTATCTGCTTCTGTAAGATAAAGTCTGAGTTGTGGTTGAGTCCTTCCCCCAGGAGGTGAGCCGTGAATCCCCACGTTGCACTTGTTGGATGAGAACTTAGCAAACTCCTGTCATCCCTCCCCCATTCTTCAATTTAATTGTGTATTTCTTTCATGTAGGCCTGTAGCTGTTAACCTACTAGTTTCAACTTAGTATTGGTACCTGGGATGCTTGCTTTCCCATTCTTGGGATTCTCTATATTCTTCCAGGTAAATACAAAAGATGCAAAGTACCCATTTTTTTTTTTTTTTTTTTTTTTTTTTTGCCAGGGCTGGCTTTGAACTCACCACCTCCAGCATACGGGGCTGGCGCTCTACCCTTTTGAACCACAGGCACCGCTCCTCCATCTTTTTAATAGCAGAATAGTATTCCATGGTGTGCATGTACCACAGTTTATGAATCCATTCATGTGTTGATAGCCATTTGGGTTGTTTCTATATATTTATAACTTGAGCTGCTATGAACATTTGAGTGCAAATGTTCTTATGATAAAATGACTTTTTCTTCTGGGTAGATACCTAGTGATAGGATTTGGGGGTCAAATGGAAGGTCTACTTTTAGTTCTTTGAGGATTCTCCATACTTCTTTCCCAAAAGGCTGTGTTAGTCTTTAGACCCACCCACAAAGCATAAGTGTTTTCCCTTCTTCACCCCTACACCAGAATCTGCAGCTCTGGGACTTTATCACAAACTCTAACACAGATGCGGGCTATTCTCACTGGGATTAGCTGATATCCCAGAGTGGTTTTGATTGTCATTTCTCTGATGCTTAGGGACAATGAGCATTTTTCATGTGTGTGTTGTCCTTTTGTTCTCTTGGGAAAGTATTCTGCTCATGTCTCTTGTCCAATGATTAATGGAGTTGTTTGCTTTTTTCTTGTTGATTTGCTTGAGTTCTTTGTAGATTTTAGTTATTAGCCCTTTGTCAGATTCATAATATGTGAATATCTTCTGTTCCGAAGGTTATCTGTTTGCTTTGTTAATTGTGTACTTGGCTGTGCAGAAGTGTTTCAACTTGATCAGGTCCCATTTATTTATTTCTGTTGTTTCTGCAGTTGCCAATACCCTTGCGATTTTGTTATATTACCTGGCAATAGGTAGATGTTCAGGGGAGCCTGATCAAATCAGAGGAACCCTTAAAAGCAGAGCAGTTTTTTCTGACTGCTTGTAGAGGGGGATTTTCAAGATAGGAGCTTCCTCTGGACTAGAGGAAAGTAAACATCCATGTTGTGACCTGCCTCAGGGACCACATGACAAGAACCTGAGTACATCCTCTGAGGGTGAGGTCAGTTCTTGCCCAATAGCTAGCAAGATAAGTCCTCTGTCCTACAGCTTTAAGGAACAGAATTCTGTGAACAACCTGAGTCAGCCTGGAGGAGGACTATAAGCATTAGGTGAGGTCTCAACCCCAGCTGGCACCTTGATGTCAGCTGTATGAGACCCTGAACAGAGGACCTGGTTAAAACATCCTCAGACTCCTGACCTGTGAAAACCTTTTGATGGTAACTGTGTGCTGGTTTAAACCACTGAGTTTGTGATCATTTGTTATATAGAAATATAAAATCAATATACAGAGTTTAAAAAACATCTGCAATGATGGTGGCCCTCGTTATTAGGGTTCATTTAAGACATTTTCTTTCCTATCCACTCTGTATCTATCTCTTCATTTTCACTGCTTGTGGCACTGAGTGGAGAGTGGGCTTTCTTTTCGGGAGAAGCCTTCCCAGATGGGATTTAGGCCATTCCGTAGAACAGGTGGTAGGATGGCTGCTGAGGCATGGAACTGAACATCCCTGATAACAACCAGTCCTGCATCTCGGAACTCTGGAGTGTAACGTGTGCACTGAAGTTTGTTCTGTTGTGAAGTGAAAAACCAGGCCTTCATCCTCCTGCACCATCCAGCTGTTTGCTTTGGGTCATGCCAAGAGGTGTGATTTCCAGGCATTTTCTGTTCATTGTTTGTACAGGTGACACAGCTCCAGCAGTCTGAGGGCAGGCCTCTCCAGCAAGTCACAGGTAAGAGATGTGAGTCTTTGGAGGCAGAGCGTATAGAAATGAGGAGCTCAGTGCACACAACCATTAATGGCACTTCATGGAATATCCACAGTATCTGCTTAATCCCCCAAGTTCAAGATAACATATGGCCCCAGACTTAAAATCTCTTTCCTAGGACACTGCTGTATAGCTCACCTGACCTTGTAAGCTGTAAATTTTATCTGCCTGTCAAGATGAATTCCTTTGCCCACACACCTCCTTTGTTCAAGACTAAAAGCACAGGCCATGGTGAAACCAAGAGTAACATTTGTTTCATCAATTTAAATACTTCTCCAACAAAGGTTTAATAACCAGAATCCACAGAGAACTCAAACATATTAGCAAGGAAATAACAAGTAGTCCCATCTCAGGGTGGGCAAGGGACTTGAAGAGAAACTTCTCTGAAGAAGACAGGCACATGGCCTACAGACATATGAAAAAATGCTCATCATTCTTAATCATCAGAGAAATGCAAATAAAAACTACTTTGAGATATCATCTAACTCCAGTAATATTAGCCCATATCACAAAATCCCAAATCCAGAGATGCTGGCGTGGATGTGGAGAAAAGGGAACACTTCTACACTGCTAGTGGGAATGCAAACTAATACGTTCCTTTTGGAAAGATGTTTGGAAAACACTTAGAGAACTGAAAATGGACCTACCATTTATCCTACAATTCCTCTACTAGGTATATATCCAGAAGACCAAAAATCATGCTATAACAAAGATATTTGTGCCAGAATGTTTATTACAGCCCAATTCATACTTGCTAAGTCATGGAAGAAGCCCAAGTGCCCATCGATCCACGAATGGATCAATAAATTGTGGTATATGTATACCATGGAATATTATGCTACCTTAAAGAAAGATGGAGACTTTACCTCCTTCATGTTTACCTGGATGGAGCCAGAACCTATTCTTCTTAGCCAAGTATCTCAAGAATGGAAGAAAAAGTATCCAATGTAGTCAGCCCTACTATGAAACTAATTTATAGCTTTCATATGAAAACTATAACCCAATTATAGCTCAAGAATATGGGGAAAAGGGAGGGGAGGGGACAGGGCAGGATGGGTAGAGGGAGGGTGATTGGTGGGATCGCACTTACGGTGCACCTTACAAGGCTACATGTGAAACTTACTAAATGTAGAATATAAATGCCTTACCACAGTAACTAAGAAAATGCCACGAAGGCTATGTTAACCAGTTTGATGAAAATATTTCAAATTGTATATAAAACCAGCACATTGTACCCCATGACTGCATTAGCTATGTTTAATTTTTTTAAAAAACAATAATAAATAAATAAATAAATACTTCGGGTATTTTGTATTATTCCAAGATAGCTCATCAAAGTCTGGGTGCTTTGGGAGGGCATCAAATAAGAAATGCTTTTCCCATTCTCATTCTGAAAAACAATGAGAAATAAGGCAAAGAAGAGTGTATAAAAGCCATTATCTCCTCTATCCTGGTAGAAGCCAGGTGGGCCATCAGAGCTTTAGTCCTGATGGCTAAGCCGGCTTGTTAAGGCTCAGCTCTAGAATTAGCAGATGCATCTGTTCACTTACAGGCAAAAACGGGCTGGAGCAGCCCCCACCCTGTAGTGCCTGCTCCAGAAAAGATGCAGGGCGAGCTTGGAGCTATGGGAGAAGAGCGTGGAGTGAGCTGAGTGTGCTCAGTTTACTGTTTCCAAATAATAAGGCAATGAAGTCTCTCCATATATATCCCAAGGAGGAGGGGAGTAAGAAGGTGCAGTATGATGTAGATGAGTTTTGTCCACATGAACAAAATATTAATAGTAAGGGAAAGTGATTTCCCTAAACACATAACCTGTGCTCACATCATGTGCACACACAGGACGCAGAGAGGACAGGTACACTTAGAGTCTGCTCTCATCTTCCTTTCTTTGCCTTTGTTAAATCATTCGGGCATTTCCACTCAGATTTCACATAACTTTTTAAAAAGTTGCTAAAGGAACGAGAGTTTCTATATTGGACCCACTGGCAAACTGTTTTACAAAAAAATGGACAATTGATGTTGATGACTTCTAAAACGCTTCAAAATTTCTTTCTATTTTGGATTAGAAAATTTGGGGGCTGCCGTCTTGGGAACAATCGCCAAGTGGGCCTCAGTTAGTAATTCCCAGTTTACAGAGAATGACTAAGAATTGTTGAAATCTTGCTAATGCAGATTTTTCCCTATTTAGTTTTCATAGATTACCAATTTTTCAAGGAGAGGGAATCCAGTAAATTATAACCAGCAGTGTATTGAACCCAGCTAATTGCTTCCTCATTTGTATTCTCCGAGGTCTTTTATGGACTCTTAAAACTCCCATCAAATTGCTTTTATTTAACTGTGTGTCTCTTCGTGCCACTCTGAGCATGTTGAAAACAGGTACCCAGAAGCATCATCAGGTTGGTGGCAATGGAGATGACTGTATGTATAGAAAAGAGCCACTCTTTGTCTTCTAAAGATTCAAAAAGGCTGCCCTCTTAGGGGTGATGCAGGCGCCTGCTGCTACCTAGTATACTAAGTCATTGTACCTACCATATTTCAGATTTTGTAGCCACTCTTCGTGGTTAAGGTGGAATGTCTCACCTTAAGCAGTCAAACATGTTGAATTGATTTCAGCTGCTCGATATTCATCTATCACAGATTCAGAAGCTGCATTCAGTGTTGTGCTCATGAAGAACCGCGGTAGAGAAATTACGCGTCACCTCGTGTAGATGCTGTTTGCATTTCCACATCCCCTCTCCTACCCACTACAGCCCACTCTGTGCCCCAAGCAGCTGATGTCTGTGGACTACTGTAATAGCATCCCCGTCCCCCTCCCCACCTGTTTCCTCAGACTCTAGTTGGAAGCCAGTGGAAAGCAGGCCTTCAGAGAGAGGAAGGTGGAGCATTTTTCTGTGTATAATGTGCACTTTTGGGAACAAATTTGTGCGGTTAAAAATAAGGATGTCAGGCTGTGTGTGGTGGCTCATGCCTATAATTCTAGCACTCAGGGAGGCCAAGGCAGGTGGATTGCTTGTGCTCATGAGTTTGAGACCAGCCTGAGGAAAGCAAGACCCCCTCTCTACTAAAAAGAGAAAAACTAAAGCAAGAGCATCACTTGAGCCCAAGAGTTGGAGGTTGCTGTGAGCTATGATGCCATACCAGGGTAGGTGCCAGAGACTCTATCTCAAAAAAAAAAAAAAAATTGGTGTGCATTATGCATCATTATACATGGGTAGAACTAGTTCTGTATCTACATAAATGTTTTAAAATCTTTTTTTTTTTTGAAATAGACTCTTACTCTGACACCCTGAGTAGAGTGCTGTGCTGTCATAGCTAACAGCAACCTCAAAATCTTGGGCTCAAGTGATCATCTTACCTCAGTTTTTTGTTTTGTTTTGTTTGTTTTTTTGTCTCTCTCTCTGTGTGTTTTCTTTTTTTATTAGAGACGGGGCCTCGCTCTTGCTCAGGCTGGTCTCAAACTCCTGAGCTCAAGGAATTCACCCACCTCAGCCTCCCAGAGTGTGAGGATTACAGGAGTGAGCCACTGCACCTGTCCTTAAATTCCCTTATTTATGCTTGCATGTCAGAAATGTAACTCCATTTAAAAAAATCAGTGCTAAAATTCCTTTATTTTACAAAAACAAGTACTTAAATATAAACAAGTAAAAATTTGAATTAAAAAATTAAAATGAAATTTTTTTTTTCCTGGAAGTTTTGGCTAAAACACAAGTGTACATTATTTGCAGAGGCATGTTATACATGGCAAAATCAGAGTATGTCACCTGCTCCCATGTTGGGTGCCATAAACTGGCTGCATTCCTGACCAGAGGCCACAGCTTCTCTTGAGGGAGAATCCTCCTCTCTAGTGCCTGGAACCTTCCTTTTGTTGTGTGTTGAATGCATATCTCAATAAGTAAGTGCTGATGCCCGGTACCCATGATTGTTATTTCCTTTGGAAATAGAATCTTGGCAGGTGTAACCAAGTTAAGATGAGTTTACTGGATTAGAATGTGTTCTAACCCAGTGACTGGTGTCCTTATAAAAAGAGAGAGATTTGAAGACTGAAGGAGACACAGGGAAGAGGACCAGGTAAAGACAGGCACAGGGATTAAAATTATGATGCCACAAGCCAAAGAAGGCCAAGAACTGGGAGCAAGCCAGCAGCAAGAAGAAGGCAGGCAGGATCCCTCGTTGCCTTGGCAAGAGGCATGGCCCTGCTGACCTGTGGTTTGGGGCATATCTCCCCTAGAACATTGAGGGAAGCCACAGTGGTTTTGATAATATACCTAACATGCCTTCTCTTTCACCCTTTAGGCCTTGTGGATGGAAGATGGGGGCTGGTAACAGCTGAGATGTTGCTGATTTTAGAATGGGTCACCTTCTCTTACTAATCTTTAATCTGTTCATCTACTTGTGAGTGTCCCTTTATTAAACTGTCCTAAGTGGTACAATTTGCATTTTCCCATTTCATTCCTACCAGGACACCTCTTACTGATATACCCAGTTTCCACTCTGTCTATCTTCCTTTCAGTTAAGGAAACCCTTCCCCCTGCCCATTGTACTCAAATGTTGGCAGGGCACATGCTCACCAAGGTTGATGGAGATTCCCAAGTTCCTTGCACCTGAGTGTGTGGCTCTGTGGCTTCTTTCAGGTCAGAGGGTGAGAGTGAAAATGATGGGTTCTCCTCCTGAGTTCCATTCTGTGGAATGATGGTCCCCCAAATGTGTCCCTGTCCTAATCTCTGGAACCTATGAATATGTTACCTTACATGGCAAAAGGGACTTTCTGCATGTGATTACTTTAAGGACCTCGAGGTGGGGAGAGCATGATGCAGGTAGACCCAGTGAATTCACAGGGGTCCTTCTAAGAGCAAGGCAGGAGGCTCAGAGTGGTAGAGGAGATACAGTGTTGGAAGCGGAGCTCAGTGTGCACTGCGAAGACCAAGAAAAAAGCCACAGTGAAGGAATGCAGGCAGCCTCTAGAAGCTGGAAGAGCCAAAGAAACAACGGATTTTTCTTTAGAGCCTGGAAGACAGCTGTTTTGCCTATACCTTGAGTGTAGCCCAGAAAACTCCTACAGATTTCAGACCTCTAGGACTCTTCAGATAATAAGTGTAACGCTAAGTGTAGCAATTTGTTGCAGTAGCAATGAGAAACAAATGCAAAAAAAGAAAACGGCCTGTAGTCCACTCCACTCTTTCCTTTTCCTTTGGGTTGAAATTTGGAAATGGCAGAAGACGGTTTTGCCCTGGTAGAGGGCAAGAACAAGTTAGAAGGAACCTGGAATCCTATCTTAGCCCTGAAGAAAAGCTAAGCTCTGTATTGTTAAGTAAGAGAGAAATCGACATCTGTCTTATTTGGGGGCCTCTGTGTGGTCCTTGGTCTACAATGTCTGTGTCTGTCAAGGTTCTTAATTGCAAGCAGTAGAAACCACCTCTGGCTGTTAAAGCAGAGCGGAATCAATTGAAAGGACATTGGGTGAATGAAAGAGAAAATATCTGTTATGTGCAGAGAGCGAGGCCAAGAGCTTACACAGCCAAGAACGTCAAGGTGACCATGAACCTCCCAGCTGGTATCATGAATACTGTGACCAATGGAAGATCCAGGGGCTCGCACTGCTGCGGTTTTGTTTTTGTATTTTGTTCCTCATATTATTTCTAGCACCTGTACAGAACGTGACACACACGAGGCCCTCAATAAACACTGAAAGAGGGAATGGATTATTGCAGCAGCTCCCTACCTGGTCTCCTGCTTTTACCCTTCTCCAATACCTCATCCCCATGGCAGTAAACCCATATCTCATTATGACATCACTTTCCTGCTGAAAACATTTTGACAGCTTCTCATTGCTCTTGGTTAGAATACAGTGCTTGAGAGGGCTTGTGATCTGGCCTGGTCCTCTCTTGTCACTCTCCGCCATTGTGGTTCTGGGAGCCATTGTCATCCCTGTTCCAAACGTCTTACGCCTCTCCTGCTTCCAGCCCTTCCCCTCAGCTGCCCCATCGGCCAGGATCCTGGACTCCCGTTTTCTCTTGTCTGACTTCATTGTCTCTCACTTCAGTTTGGATGTCACCCTGATGGGATGCTATTCCCAGCCTCCTCCAGAAGATAGGCCCTGTGTGCACCAGAGTGTTTCCAATGCCGCTTGACTTAGCCAACCATATTTCATCTGCACATTTAATTGCCTGACTTATTTAAAATATGTAAATCATCTGAGAACAGGGACTTCTCCTGTGCATTGACAGCTCCTGGGTTGGTCCAAACCCAGTAAAGCTTTGTTGAATGAATGAATAAGTAAACAAATAGGCCAAGGGCAATGTGGATATTGGCTAATACTTTGAGGCTGCAAAAATGAGATGGGAGGTAGAGTTCATCCAAGGTTTATTCAGTGAATATGCACTGAGGACATTCTCTGTGCCAGGCACCGGATGTACAGACTGTCACAGAAACCAAGTGTCTTATGAAATGCGGGGTGAATGGATGATGCTGCCACCATGGTGCCATTCTGCGTGAGACAAATTCTGTCCATCTGTGTGTCCTTGTGCCCTAAGCTTCCCCAACTTTGTGCAAGGATTGGGATGGGTGCATATGCTTGTCAGAATCTAGGTCTTCTGCTACCGCATAGCTGCAAGGGAGCCTAGAAGAACAGGTTTCTGGCACTTGGAGTTCTGTTCCAGGGTATTCTGCCTCAGAATTTGGGGAGGAGTTCCTATTAGTAGGTAATGAGAATGCTGGCTGCCCAGATTGAATGGTAAAAGTCCACTCCATCTGTAAAAGGAATATTGGTGGTAACTGTGAGTTCAGTTTTATTAGTACTTCATAATAACATCCTGGAAATTGGCACTTGTAAATGGAACCCCCTCAAGTAGGTAGTGGTGTGTCTGGTTTTAGCTCTTACAGTTGGAAGAGCTAATGAGGCATATTGTTTCTCCATTGGGCTTATTGGGTTCCAAGTGGAAAGGTATTCTGCAGAGAGGAAATGGGAAAACAGAAACATCTGTGACTTGGCAACCACGAGAAGCACTACGAATATGTGAGTGGAGTAGCGGAATGTGTAGAAACAAATAGATGGAGCCCGACAGCTGTAGTGGGCATGGTGTTGAAAGCCGATCCCCAGAAACGAACAGTGGGACAGGCCGTTATCGAGTTGCACGACGCATTGGAATGTGGAGCTAATCAGGCAATCTACTCAGCTGAACATCTGCACTGCTTTATCTTTATTCTCAAATGGCCATTATCTCTTTGCATGCCAGGGATGCCCAAGTGTCTCCTAGCCTTTCCAACAGAAGCTCACTGTGGGGTTTACATTCCGACTGCTTTTAATGGCACGGAAATTCAGGTGATCTGCGTTAAGGTCAAATACAGTATTTTTCTTTCCTTTCTTTTGTCTGAACCACTGTGAAGGAATGGGTTGGCACGTCCGGGCAGGGCAGGGAGGAGGTCTGGAGGTGCTGGTTGGACGAAAGTGTTCTGAGCCTGTGCTGACAGAAACATCCAGACGGAGTTTAGTGCTGAGCCTGGGGAGCAGGGTGGGTGCTGGAGGACCTGCATCCCGCATTGCCAAGAGTATAAAAACCTTCACTGGCTTACTGTGAACTCATTTTGGAGCAAAAGTATTTCCCTTCATTGTTAACTCCCTCATTTTCCCTTTTGAGTTTATTACCTGGATATAATTTGTGTCCATGCTTAAGCCCTAATTATTTTCAATAATCATTTTCTACATGCAGTTGCCATAGCATCTAATTCTTTGGCAAACAGAGAAGAAATAATGATGTGTGGGCTTTTTTTTTTTTTTTAAGTTTATGAAGTAAACACCAAAAGAAACATCACAAAATGGAAGAAAACAACACAAAATGAAAGATTTAAAAAGAGAAGAAAAAAGTGTATTTTGGGAAACCATGAAAATAACACCACGGCTACAAAAGCGGGTCCTAATTGTGACTGTGTAAAACTCTGGATATGTTTATTTTCACAGCTGGCCGTATGTGCTAGAATCCATACCTGCAAACACAGGACAATTTTTGTTTTGTTTTGTCGGTCTTTTCTCCTGGGAATGAGAATTAAAAATGAGGTGGCTGGTAGAAATATGAGGAAAATGCCAATAGCCTCGTAGAATCTCAATCCCAAGGGTTTAAATGAATTGCTGTCTTTGATGAGTCACACTTGTGAGAGTAGAGGGGCTAGAAAGGAGGCTGGCGGGCGGGTGTGGAAGCAGACAGAGCAGATAAATGTCAGTTCCCACAGTCCCGTAAGGGAGGAGAGTAGTTTGGAATAGAGGGATAGCGTGGAGATAGAGGGACATGGAGAGAGCATTTCTACCTTTCGGGAATTGTGTGCACATGTACATATGTATCTGTGTAAATTTTATTGTATATTAATTTTATATGTAAAGTTAAAAAATGGTAAAGCATTTATAGGTAAGCGCAGCAGAGGTGGTTGCCGCCTGCCTTCTGTGGTTGTGAGGGTATCATCAATAACAGCTACATAGGAGGCAGTAGCCCTTGTTGGGCAGTCACATTGTACCAGGCTGTGCATTCATTAGCTCCTCTGATCGTCAAGGAGTTGGTGTGACTGTTATTCCTGTTTTAAGTCAGGACCTACCTGATGGTATCTAGCCAATGAGTGCATTGCTGGGGTTTGCACTGGGCCTGTTTCCCAGGCTGAAAGTCCTGATACTGTGTGTTGACATTGTATGTGGCCATCTAATGCGTTTGGGTGACTGTAGAAATAGCCTACTTAGGGAGCTGCCATCTTTGAATGGAGGATATCCAATCTGAGCTACCTTGAAGGTATGCTTTCTGGATTAGGAGAAATATGTTTAATGCAGGAATATTACCATTGCTCAGTATCTCAGCGTTAATGATTTCTTCATTTTTGAGACAGTTGCTTCCATGGTTTTGGTATGGGTCCCTGTAATATACTTTGGGAAACCACAAAACCTATGCTAAGTGATTGCACAGTGTAGTCAGGACGTCATGTAAAGAGAAGACCCCAAAATGGAAATAAAATAAGATGGCTGCACTTTCTCTTAGAAGAAGGCAGAATTTTTCTTTCTTTCCTTTTTTTCTCTCTGCAAGCAATACATAAATACTCAAATTGTGTTCAGTGTTGCTTTTTTTTTGTTTCTTTCTTTCTTTTTTCTTTTTAGGTCTGTGTTGGTTGTGTATCTCATTTTATTTTAATCTTTTATATTTACCCTTCAGTTCTGTCAGGACCGACTGCCAGCCACAGGCTCCCCGCTGGTGGAGGTGAGGCTATGTGAGCGTGAGGGGCACGGCAGCTGCCACACGCCGGAGCTCCCCGGTAACAAGGAATGCTCTAGGCTGCTGGGGAGCAGGGCTCTAATGAGGCCCCAAAGGAGCCAGGGTGGCCGTCGCTTCTCCCCCCGCTGCAGAGGAATCGTCAACATCTCAGGAGTTGTTAGTACCAAAAACCCACTGATGCAAATCATTCGGGTCCTTGCATCTACAGAATCACCGGCTTTTTTGGAGCAGAAAGAAAGCTTAGTGACTTTTCACGTGCTTTCTTCCTTTTGCTGCTTTGAAATCTGAAGTCCAAAGTCGACAAGGAAACTTAGTAAAATGTAATCAGTATGCGAACTGGGGCTAAACCCCAGTTCATCCTTTCATGTGTGTGTCTTCCTAAAAATAAAAATAGTTATGGTTTATTGAGCTTGATGCCTAGAAGTTTTATATACCTCATGTTGTTTAGTTCATAAAGTGAACTTCAGGTGCAATCACTGTATTATCCCCATGTTATGGATGGACAACTTAGGATATAAGATATCATGTACTTTGCCCAAGGTCAAAGAAAGATGCATTGTGCTACATCGCAGATCAAGGACTCAGATTCATGTCCAATACACCAAACTTTATGCAAACCACCTTTATGCCGTCCTGTTTCCCATTTGAGTCTTAGAATGATGATTATTTGTTTAAAAAACTGTTCTCACAAGAAGGCTTTGCATACTACAGATTGTCATTTTAAATACATGGTATAGTATATACAGCTATGTCACTCAAAGTTGTGAGGAATGTTGCAAAAAAATGTACTCCTTGCCAGGTGTCTTAGATTGCATTCTTTGGGAGGGAAATGGTCTACAGGAGATTGTTTGGGAATATCCTCAAGGTCATCCCCTGTGAAAGAATGAAGGAAGTAGGACTGAGCAGAGGAAGGAGCTGAACCGTGATGCAGTTAGTTATGTCAGAGACCTTCGTCCACTCTGCATGAAGGTCTGGGTTGCAATGATCTTTCAGGTCTTTCACTGTGAAGCCAGTGATCATACTCAGACTGTTCCTATAAAGGGAGGTGCGACTTCAGGCATTTCTCTTTGAATACAATTCCGAAGGAGAGACTTCACTGAAGCCGCCAACCCCTGATTATTTCTTGCAGCGGGGGTTATGAATGCTTCATTCCAAAGGACTCCTACACTTGACCCCTTGTGTTGCAAATGCTCGTTTACTTTGTCTACAAAACTTTGTCTTTTAAATGGCTTTTCCACCATCTCCTTTGGTCTTTCTTCTAGGAGGAACTTACCAGGGAACAGCTAACGGGACAGCAAGCCTTCTCTCCCTCTGCAGCTGGTCTCCAGGTGGAAAGGGATCGTTACCTTCTCTTTCCCTTAGTACCCATCGTAGGGGATGGCATTTCCTTTCCTTTTTCTGTTGGCGTGTTGGTATGAGAAACCTGAAATTATGGGTAGAACCTACAGTGTGGAGCTTAATGTGTTCCCTGGTGGAAATGCACCCTCTCTGGGAATAAGGTTTCTTAAAACCTCAAGAGTTTCAGCAGATGAAAAAAAAAAGAAAATTCCCATGTGGATCACTGGGATGCAAGTTAAATCAGGCCACTTCTGCTTCTGCCCCAGTCCCTAAATCTATATATCCTACCTAGTGAGAAAGCAGTGTTAGGTTCAACTAGTCATTGATGGATGAAGCATTCCTTGTCCCTCCTGATCCTCGCAAGAAGTCCTCTGGAAGTTGATATTTATATCGTATCTCCAAAATGCCATTATGGTGCTGGGACAAGTAGATACCCACATGAAAAAGAGGTGGCATATCTGCCTCCCACCACCCACCAGATTATTTCAAAATGGGTCCTATCTTAGATGTGACACTAAAATTTCGAGTTACAAAAAAAGTGATAAATTAGATTTCACCAAAACTGAGAGCTTTTGGGGTTTCATAAAATACAAGGAAGATCAAAAACAACCCACAGAATGGGATAAAATATTTGTAAATCATAAACCTGATAAGAGACTTGCTTCTAGAATGCAAAAGGACTCTTGTGATGCAACAAGAAAAAGACGACCCGATTCAAAACGGGGCAAAGGATGTGAATTGATGTTTGTTCAAAGAAGACATACAGATGGACAGGAAGCACATAAAATTGTTTAACATCATGAGTCCTTAGAGAAATGCAATGAAAGCCCCAGGGAGATGTGTTTCACCTCACATAAGACAACTAAAATTAAAAAAGAAGATATAGGAAGGGTTGGAGAAACTGGAAGTCAGACATTTTTGATGAAATAGTAAAATGGTGTAACCACTCTGGGAAACAGTTTGGTAGTTCCTGAAAATGTTAAATGTGAAGGTACCATATGATGTAGCAGTTACTGTCCTAGGCATATACCCAAGGTGAATGAAAACAGGCATCCATGCAAAAACTGGTGCACCAACATTTATGGCTGCATTATTCATAAGAGCCCCGAGCATGAAAGAACTTAAATACCCATCAATTACTGAATGGATTGATATGGCCGTGCTATGGAATGTCATTCATCCATCCAAAGAAATTTAACAACACTTCGTGAATGTACCTTGAACATGCTATGCTGAGAGAAGCCAATCACACAAAAACACATCTTTTATAATTGCATTTATGTATAATGCCCATAATAGAGAAACCCATGGAAATCACAAAGTCGATTAATGTTTTCTGAGACCTCTGGAAGGAGGAAAGAAGAGGGAGACTATTATGGGATGCACAGCTTCCTTTTGGGGGTGAGAACAATGTTCTTAAGTTAGATACTGATGATAGTGAAACATCTGGGAACATACTATAAACCATCAAAGTGTATACCTCGAAAAGGTATATTTTACAGTATGTGAGCTACGTCTTGGTTATCAACAGAGTTAGGACACAAGCCACAGTCTGGGAAAAATTGCATTTCTAATGAAGGACGCTTATCCAAAACATACAGAGAACTGATAAACTGTAAAAAAAGGAACGGAACAGCCCCACTGAAAAAATGGGCAAAAGACCTGAATAGACACCTTGCCAGAGAAGACAGGCAGGTTGAGAATAAGCATATGAAAAGATGCTCAGCGTCCTATACCAGGCGAGAACTGCAAACCGAACACCAGGTTCTGGCGAGGTCCTGGAGCAATGGGAAGGCCATTTATTGCCGGTGGGAATGTAAAATGGTACAGACACTTGAAAAGACAGTTTGGCAGTCTCTGAAAAAATGGCCTGCTCTTACAGTAGGATCTGGTATTCACGCTTCTTGATGTTTTCCCCAAAGGAGTTGAAAATTTATGTCCACACGAAAACCTCCACATGGATGTTTATGGCAGCTTTATTCATAACTTCTAAAACTGGGAAGCAACTAAGATTTTCTTCGGTAGGTAAAATGTGGTACAACCAAGCAATGGAATATCATTCAGTGCCAAAAACATGAGCTATCAAGCCATGAAAAAATATGAGGCGCGTTAAATGCATCTTTTTCTTTGAGACAGAGTCCCAAGCTGTCGCCCTGGGTAGAGTGCCCTGGCATCACAGCTCACGGCAGCCTCAAACTTTTGAGCACTGATTCTCTTGCCTCAGACTCCAAGTGGTTGGGACTATAGGACCTGCCACAATGTCTGGCTATTTTTTTGTTGCAGCTGTCGTTGTTGTTTTAGCAGGCCCAGGCCAGGTTCAAACGCACCAGCCTTGGTGTATGTGGCCAGCGCCCTACAGATGGAGCTACGGGCACCACCTTAAATGCATCTTTCTAAGTCAAAGAAACCAATCTGAAAAGACTAAATACCGTATGATTCCAACTATATAATTTCCAGCATTCTGAAAAAGGCAAAACTATGGAGGCAGTAAAAAGATCCGTGGTTAGGGAGGACGGGGGGGGGAGGGATGAACAGGTGAGGCGGTGACAATTTGCAGGGCAATGAAGCTATTCTGAACGATATTACCATGGTGGATAAATGTCATTATATCTCTGTCCAAACCCATAGAATGTACTGAGTGAACCCTCATGTAAACCATGGAGTCAGGCTGAATGTAACGTGTAAGTGTGGGATTGTCAGGTGTCACAGATGGGCCACTCTGGTGGGGGATGTTGGTGGGGGTTAAGGCTGTGCATGTGTGGGGACAGGAGCAATCTGATAACTCTGTGCTTTCCCTTTGCTTTTGTTGGGAACCTAACCTGCCCTGAAAAATGAAGTCTGTTAATAAAAGGTGGCGTTATACCTCTTATCAGGCTGACGGCTTCTGGGTATTGGGGAGTGTGTTGAGATAAGTGGCTTCTGCCCCACTTGTTCTCTCTCCTGCCCCTCCATCACTGTAGGCTGTTTGGTCTGACGTGATACTGCTGATATGTGAGGTCTTATGGTGGAAGATCAGACACGCTGCAGTGTTGACTAAGCTTCGTGGGCAGGGCAGGCAAACCTATTTTGCAATATGGATCAGTTTCTGCCTAGATGAGTTACTGCACTTTCCAAGGTGGGAGGAGTCTGATGTAATCAACTCATTGCCCAGTGTCTTGTGGGCTTCCTACAAGCCTAGTCCGTGTTGGAGGCTCAGCGCTGGTCTCCTGATGGGAGGCCGGCACACTTCTGCTGAGTGAGGAGACCAGTCTCCGGGCCCCTCTGCAGCCTCCATCTGTGCTGCAACTTAATTCGTACAGAATACGAAGCTAGTCCTCCTTTTGGGGGTGTTTGGTGCCTGTTCCCTCACAACTGCTCTTTCCTGTTTCTTAATTTATAAGCCCCAGATTTTGCATTTTGTGCCCACTCCCACGTTTCTGTTCACATACCTGTTCCCGATCCATCAATATTTCTTCTTGTAGGTTCCTGACCAACTAGCCAAGCTATTTGCCACCACCTCTTAGTCTGTGTAGTTCTTACTTTGGGCTGTTTGTCTTTTAACATAAAATGGGTGTTCCGCTCATGGTGAAGATTTTCATTCACTGCTGTGTTTCAACATCACTCTGATGGAAGGTGAGGCGTGGCGGTTTATTTTGACTTGAACTCACACCCAGCTGGCTGGTCTGGCCAGCGCGTGCCTCATCCCAGCTATGCCAGTTCCAGGTTACGATGGTTTTCTCTTGTGCCTGTTTGCACGCCGTAACTTAGTGTGTCCAACGGACCCCAGATTATGACAGGCAGTTCTGTTGGGATGGCCACGTTCTGTCCCTGGAGTAGCATCTCTCTCCACCAGGGCTCAGGAGCACTCTGGGAGCTGTTTCCAAATGGTGCATAGTTCTCTGCTGTAGACGGTGAGTGCTTGCTCCAGGACTCATGGGCTATACTGTGCTTCTCTTATTGGAGCTTGTCCAGTGCATTGACCCTGACTTGTAGCTCTGAAACCACAGGCCTGTGATCAGGGCCACTGACACCACCGCCCGGAGCTGCTGCACAGTCTTCCTGCTCTGGGCCCACTCGACACTTGCAACCTTTGTGTCATCTGGTGAACAGGTCAGAGAAGTTTTCAAAAGAAAAAGAGGACTAACTGGTGCTGGGAGGTTTGCCGTGCAGTCATTTGGCCCCTGCTTTGATGGAAATGTGCTAGTAGGCCCCAGTTCACCGTCTCCATTGAAAAATTTCAGCTAAGAGGCAGACCATTGAATCTTGTTAGAATTTTTCTCCAACCTTATGGAGCACATCTATTGTACCAAGGCCTCTGATGTACTTGCCCTATGTTGCTTGTGTGATCTGATTAGTGTGATACTGTGTGATATGATGTTCTATAGAATGTTCACTCAGTTTAAGTTGCTTGAGAGAGTGTTACATCAATGGGTAGAAGAGTTACCATATCTCTAGGGTAAGACTGTGGATGTAAGTCTATATCTATCCCCAAATTAATTTAATTTTATTTAAATATACATTAGAAAACTTAGCAATTCAGATTATGAAGCCTACAAAATTTTGATATTGAAAGATGATACAGTACAGTAAGTCTTCACTTAAAGTAAGTTTTTGTAAACCTTGACCTTGAGAGAAACAAGGTACGGCATGACCTCTGATAATGGTGTTCCCTTAAATGTCGTTTCATTATAACATTGATGAGAGAAAAAAAATTGGTTTCATTTTATGTTGTGTTGCGTAAAGTCACCATTTCCAAGAACTTATTTACAGTGTTAAGCGAGGTCCTCCGTGAATAAAAAGTTCTAACACAATACTCAAAATTGGAATTCAGCAATGTATTAAGAGGATAATAACTCTCATCAAGGAAGGTTTATTCCAGGAATATTAGAGTATTTCACTATGTTATCTCAGTCAACAAATTCATTTAGAAAAAAATCTTCTGACAATATTAAATGCATCCTGAAAAAGCATCTGATAATGTTCAGTTGCTGTTCCTCATTTAATCTGTAGATGAAACAGAAAATATTTACATACAAAGAAGATTATTTACTGAAAACAACAAAAACATATATTCCTCTAAATTATTTACTGAAAACAACAAAAACATATATTCCTCTAAATGGCAAACCACTAAGATTAAAATCAAGGTATATGCAAGGTGCCTTTGGTTACTGTTATATCCAAGATATACTATAACCAGACCTATATGATTTATTGCAAGAATAGATAGATAAGTGCATTAGAATATAGGGTCCTGAAATAGATCTTAGTATGTCTGAATTTATAACAAAGATAGTATTTCAGTTTAGTCACAAATAGGTGGTTCACATGCCAATGGCTATCCACCTGGAGTGGATAAGATGGGCCCTTACCTTGTAACATATGTGAATATAAATTCTGTATGGATTCAGGGTTACATATGATCAAAACAAAAGTCTTAGAAGGACTTTTGGAAGGCTACATGTTTAATCTAGTGGCAGGAAAAGAAAACATTCTTAGTCAGGATTGCCACCCAGAAAATGTAGACATGTTTTCTCAGTAAAGCTTAAAAGCTATCATATAGAGAGTATTGGCACAAAGAGAATCATTGGAAACTATACTGAGGGCAATTCATGAAGTTGATGAAGGGCAAGGGGTTACTATCCATAGTGTACGAAGAATTTTTGACATTGTGTAAATTACGCATCTCTATAAGTGGTTCAGTAGGTGAGTGAATGGAGAAGTATACAGGCAGTTATAGAAGGGTAAAACCAGGGAGCCAGCAAGTCCATAAAAAGATGCCCAAATTTGTGATAGTCACAGCAAAAGAGAAAAAGTGGTGTCATTTGCTAGCCAAATAGAAATATGAATAGTTCCACCCTTTCATTAAGTCAGTCTGATCTTTTCTATTAAGTTATGTATGTATGTATGTATGCATGTGTATATGTGTGTATGTATTTATGTATGTCTTTATGCATGTATGCATGTATGTCTTTATGCATGTATGCATGTATGTCTTTATGCATGTATGCATGTATGTATTTATGTATGTATGCATGTGTGTATGTATGTATGCATGCATGTATGTATTTATGTATATATGTATGTGTGTATGTATTTATGTATGCATGTATGTATGTATGCATGTATGTATGTATGCATGTATGTGTTGAGCGTCAGGGTCTTGCTCTATCACCCAGTTTGGAGTGCATTGGCACAATCGTGGCTCACTGCACCCTTGTACCTCTGGGTTCAAGCAATCCTCCTGCCTCATATCCATGTAGCTGTGACTGCAGGTATGTGCCAGCATGCTCTGCTATTTTTAATTTTTTTTATAGAGGCGGGATATAGCTGTATTTTACATAAATTTTCATTTCTGATGATCCATTCCATACAAATGAAGGCATCTCTGTGTATGTACATGTTCATGTATGAGAGCCACCAAAATATTGGAAAGGATTAAATACATTTTGATATATCTACTCATATCTAACCATTTAAAATGATGTGCTCAAACTATCTCATTTGACTTGGAGAACATTTTGCCAGGTGTTACTGTGAGTTGCAGAAGAAACAATACTTCTATACCTTTTATAAATCACTAACAAACTCTGTATGTAGGTATACGTTTGAGCATGACTATGTATGTATGCACATATAGGTGTATGTTTAAATTAAATTAAATTAATAAAAATAGGGGAAATTATGGAAGAAAATCTGTTTCATTGGCTTGTTCACCTGGAAGAAAGGGATGGTCGTTACAGGGTGATACGTGTAGACAGAGAAAGGAACGAAGCTGAGAAAGGGAGTCATACGTGTAAAAGAAAAAAATCAATTTTGCAAGATCAACAAAATGAGGAGAATTTTCAACAAACTGAAATAAAACAAAATAAGCAAAAAATTTAAAATTATTTAAAGTGTTCGCGAATGTTGGGTATTGACTGCTTACATTGTCACAGACTGAAATCAGGAGAGATGGGGTATTTGATCTGTTAGGAGCAAAGATTGGGCCTTTGCAGATGGTCCGTAAAGCACAGGGTACAGGATGAAGGCCTCTCTGTTGATGTTATGTCAATGGTTTTCTTAAAAAATAATAACGGTAGAAAATCATACAACTGAATTTTAAAAATAGTGATTGTTTCCTTTCTATCACTGAATATCTGGGTATTTTAAAATTGTTTTGTATGTCTTGCCAGAAAACCATCAGGATGAAGAGCTTGCCCTTCAAGTACAATTTAAATAAATGACCTTTTCTCGAATATTAGTTACTTGAACCAGGAATGTAGAAATCAAACAATGACAGTGACGCCTGTGAATACACAGGGGGGTTTACAGCACTTCAGACATGGGGTTGGAATATGAATCTGATGAGACTGACACCAAGTGATTTAGGGTTATTAAAATATCAAGGAGGTTGAAGGGATTCCAGAAGGATAGTTTTCATAGTCTTAAGGTTTGAGGAGTACATAGGGGAACACATGGCAAAAAAAAATTTTGACAGGATTGAAGAACCTAAATTGTCATCTCCTCATGATTAGAGGTGTTTTAAAGATAGAAAAGCTTATTTAGAAATTTTAAAAGCAAATAACAGACATCCTAATTTTAGTTTGGAGTAATAGCTACTTAGTTTCTGTTTACTGGTGTGTAGTTGAAACATTAGCCCTGTAAAAAGCATCTTCTGGAACTTTCATCATGCTGTATATGGTGTTTTAGAATGATGTAATACGTTTTCAGATGACTTTCTTGGCCTCACATTATTTATCAGCTTCTTTCCACTACTTCTCGACTTCATTGTCCTGGAGACTCTTCTTAGTTATAGGTGTAAAATGTAAATTCCTTGATCTCCCGCTGGTGTTTTCATTTGGTCAATCCAAGGGGAGGAGGGCTTTGTAACTGGCATTTTAAATAAGCGCCCCAAGGGTTTCTAGATAAGATGGAGACATCCATACATCATTAAACCTTCTCGTGTTTGTAAAACTCCACTATAAATATTACATTAAAGGCAAAACATTCTGACATGTGTTCAGTGAAGAGTTCACCAATATGATCTGAGAATGGATAAAGGCCCTTTTCGGCTTCCAAGTTTCTCAAAGTCAGGCATGCTGTATTCCTGAGCTATTCAGTGTGTACTGTTATGTCAAAGGTTTTAAATTCATGCAATTTATTGAGAAGAAATTCTAATAATGCCTTTTCCCGTTCAATGCCAGCCTGACCTCCCTTGTCAGTTTCCCCAATGTATTTTATGCCTCATGGTCTGTGATCAATACAGAAAACTCAGTTTGTGTTCAGAGGCTTGCATTCCTGGAGTTTCTGATTAATTTAGCCTCAATGACTCTACAAACTTCACTGCAAATTGGAAGTTTAACTTGAACTTGTCAGTCAAATATGATTAAAAACTTTTTTGAGAAAAAGTTATTTTTTTTTTATATGTTCTTTTAGTAGTCTTTGTACTTAGCCTTCTTTTAGACTGGAAAAAAATCTTAATGTGAAGACTTGATTAGGGAGTCACCAAATCATTTCTCCCCCGTTTCATTTTCTGTAATGTCTCAGTTTTTCTGCCCAGATTTGGTGTTTCTGCAGTTTTCTCAGACTGGAAAAATGGGGCTGTGAAGTTTTGGTTAGGGAAACATGGTCCACTTAATTGACTATCTATTGTTCATGTTTATGTGGTGGCTATGATGGAAATGTCCCCTAAGAATTGTATGTAAAATATGAAGGTTAATAATATCTGTAGATAAAATTGTAAAACAGAATCAACTAACATGTGATACTTCCTGTGTTTTACATGGAACATTATTTTATTAGTTAATATTTCCTATTTTTTAAAGAAAATAAGGAAATCATAAGGGAACTTTTTCAACTTTAAAATTGGAACAGAATAAATTGGAAAAAATTTCTAAATCTTTGGAGTACTCTTTAAACAATATGTGTGATTGACAAATTTATGCTGTTAGCTACAATCAAGGGTATGACTGTGGCCCAGTCATGTCAGATTATAAAGTTCTTTGTTTCTGATTCCTTGTGTTTTCTAATACTAATGATGCTTAGAGCATCTTTGATGAATAGTTAACGATAGCTAACTAGGTGATTCTCAAATAGCTGTTTGGATCAGAATTGCATTAAGGACTTTCTCAGTAATATACATGCTCAAACCTCAGATTTTGCTTGGGTAGAGCAAATGTCCATGTGAATTTGAAAAATCTCACCAGTACTAACCTACCTTTTTAATGATCTGATTTATCTTTTTTTTTTTTTTTTTTTTTTTTTGAGACAGAGCCTCAAGCTG
>NW_003852410.1:12437556-12515602 GCF_000181295.1 Otolemur garnettii
TCATTGTTGTTTGGCGGGTCCGGGTTGGGGATTCGAACCTGCCACCTTAGGTGTACGTGGCTGGCGCCTTAGCTGGTTGAACTATAGGCGCCGAGCCTGATTTATCTTATAATTTTGCAAGTTGCTACCAGGTTAACTTTCCTAAATCACTTCTTTAAATCAATCTTTATTCCAAAGCCTTGTTGGTTCCACATCGCTACAGGAATGAAATTTTTTTTTTTTTTTGAAACCGAATCTTTTACTCTGTCACCCTGGATAGAGTGCCGTGGTGTCACCATAGATCACAGCAACCTCAAACTCTGGGCTTGAGCAATCCTCTTACCTCTGCCTCCTGGGAAGCTGATTACAGGTTCTGCCATGACATCCAGCTAGTTTTTCTATTTTTAGTAGAGATAGTTCACTCTTGCTTAAGCTGGTCTTAAACTTCTGAGGTCAAGCAATCCATGTGTCCGGGCCTCCCAGAGTGCTGGGAATACAGGTGTGAGCCACCATGCCCAGCTTGGGACAAAATTCTTGATAGTCAGTGTTTAATTAAGCTTCTCCTCACCTTGAAATAGCTGGAATATATACATTTCTAACATAGTTCTCCAGAAAGCTACCCAGGGGTCCTCAAACTTTTTAAACAGGGGCCCAGTTCACTGTCCCTCAGACCATTGGAGGGCTGGACTGTGGGCCCCGAGATGAGTCAGCTGCTAAGCAGGACAGGCAGCGGTGGCAAAAACACCCGGTGGGCTGGATAAATGGCCTAGGCAGGCTGCATGTGGCCTGCGGGCTGAAGTTTGAGGACGCCTGCTACAAACAGTGGGTGGATATGTGAAATAAAACCAATTTTCATGATATTCTGCCTGAACTCTATAAAGCAGTGGTTCTCAACCTTCCTAATGCCGCGATCCTTTAATACAATTCCTCATGTTGTGGTGACCCCAATCGTAAAGTTGGTTTCATTGCTAGTAGCAGTGAAAATGGTTGGGGGGGTCACCACAAGATGAGGAACTGTATTAAAGGGTTGTGGCATTAGGAAGGTTGAGAACCACTGCTATAAAGAGTTCAGAAAAAAAAATAGCATTTCTTTTTATAGTGAAACACTTTATACATACAAAAGAGTATATAGTGCATGTACATATAACTTATAGAACAATAAAATAAAAAAACAACAGAATAAACTCTTAGGGGCCTACCACGGAACTTACGACCTTGCTAGTAGCTTGAGGCCTGTTTTATGTTCCTTCCTATTTGTGTCTCTCTTCTTATCGTTGAAGTTACCTGTGTTTGAATTTTAAATACCTTTATCAATTTCTTGCTTTATATTTATTTTTACTATGTATGTGTATGCATGTAATTGTATATAATTGTTTAGTTTTATATATTTTTTGATTACATATTAATGGTATTAGACCCTATTTTTCTGTACTGTGCCTTTCAATTTAATTTATTTTTGAGGTATGATTCTGTGGTTGTGTAAAACTTTATTTCACTGATTCTTTCTGCTCTATAGTAGTCCATTGATCAAATCTACCGGTTTACTTATCCACTTGCTTGTAAAAGACGTTGGTTTATTTTATATTTTTGCTACTATCTATAATGCTGCTATGATCATCTTTGTACATGTTGAATAGTGTATAAGGGCAAGAGTGTCTCTAGTGTATATATCTAGGGGAAGAATTGCTATCTATTCAGCTTTATGAAGTGAGCACACCATTGTCCAATGAGGGGTATGATTCTCTACTCCTGTAGTCAGGGTATGAGAGTTCTTATTGTTCCAAGGATTCACCAACACTTGATGTCTTGCAACTTTTTCATTTCTGCTTATGGTTTTTAACATAGATTTTGTAATTTTCAGTAATGTTTGATATTCTTTTTTGGCTTTCTACATTAATTCAGTGGACATGTATTTACTAAATTAAAACAAAAAGTTTTGGAAAAAATAGGCTGCATGATAATCTTACATTATGATTGCAAACATATAAATAAAATACAGTAGAACCTCTATAAGTAAACCACCTAATGGACTGTAACAAACTGGTTGATATATAGCAGTGGGTGGTCAACATAAGGAACTAGGACTACTGTACTCTTAGGTACATATGGTGCCCGTCTGTTCTATGAAAAATTAGGTCAAGGAGGTGGTCAATGTAGGGAGGTTCTACTGTATACTGTTACCATACACATACACACGTATATATAAATTAGAATGAATGATTACTTCTTTAGTATTAATTAAATGGGGCCTTTCATTTATTTGCCTTTTCATTTATTTACATACTTGTTAACTTGGGGATGAATTATGTAGCTTGAATAGAAGCAGAAGACAGTCTTTGACAGGAGGCAGCGTAGAGACACAAGGAATAGAGGTTTGGGGATCAGCCACCAACCTGCGTGTCACTTAATTAGCCATGTGCAAATTGTTTAACCTCTCAAATTCTAGTCGCTCATCTGACAGTTAGTGTAAGAATAGTGCCTATCCTGTTTGTGTGAGGTCACTTGATAGAATTCATGTAACACACTTTGTATCAAGTCTGGCATGTAGCAAATGCTCAGTAAGCTTTGGCAACCTTTGTTAAGGTGGTTACCTTTGCTTGGAGAAACAAGACAACAGCACAGACCACGTGTGAAGAAGTCAGATCAGTGCATCATTTACAACCAAATCACTGTTCACAGCAACTCATGTAGTGAGGACAGACCTATTGGCTGGGCCCAGGGGCTCACACTGCAATCCCAGCATTTGGGGAGGCTGGAGTGGGAGGGAAACTGGAGGTTAGGAGTTTAAGACCAGCCTGGGCTACATAGTGAGGCTCTGTCACTACGAAGAAAAAAAAAAGAAAACAAGAAACTGTAAACATATGCAAAGGAATCCCCCAAACCTGAGAATGTAGAACTCTTCTTTGTTTTTCGTCTATTCTCTCTTCTACAGATTCCCCCAGTGCTTTTATTGAGAGGTAGATAGATGAGGGTGAATCCATGAAGAAAGCCCTCAAAAAAGTGGAAAAGTGGAAAAATGTCTATGCAGAAACAGAAATCAGAGAGGAGTTACAGTGCTCACAGAGGCAGTTTTCAGTTTCAGGTTTATATATTTTCTGAACATGGATGGCTGCCAGCCCTCAAACAGGGACGTGTTTTGCTAACTGTGCACTTTCTGAGTTCTTGGCAACATTGTCCCCTGGAGTGGCAACCTTGTAGAAGCCCTGCTTCCATAATAGAATGTGCTTCATGCCGGGTCACCCGGGTCTGGATCTTCTGTGTGTGGTTCTGGAAGGCTCTCTGCCAGGTCATTCTGTCGGCTCTTCATAGCCCATGGGGCTTGCTTTCTGCACAATGTGTAAATGGGAAATAATGCCTTTATGTTTACGTGGGATTAAGGGGCTTTTCATTGTACCTGCGCATTCTTTTTTTCTTATACTCGTTTCTAATCCTACTTTTTTACCCAGTCTCTTCATTCACTCGTCAGAGTCTTAAAAAGAACAAGCAAAGCTGAGGTCAGTAAGCGGAAAGGGGAGAACAGGAAGAAAGGACGAACAGGACGGAACACAGAAGCAGCATCTGAATTCCGTGGTGCAATTCCATGGACCCCGGGTCTGCCTGGATGACTTTTTATTGAATTGTTGGGGTTTTTTCATCCTAAAGGAACTAGTGTTTTCAACTGGTGAAGGGTATGTGGATATGATAGTAGGTGCATCTCAATTTCTGCAGCTCCACTGGTGTGCACTCCACACCACTCTTTATTATTTTGGTGATGGTGGACGAATTACTTCATTGCCCCGAGACTTAGTTTCCTTCTTTTTAAATGAGAATAGTCATAGTACCTCCTCATGGGGATGGCGGGAGGATTCAGTGAGCTCATTGCTGTTCATGAGATAGTCAAAAATAACGGGAATTTCCACCCGCATTTGCCTTTTAACACTTAAAAGAAAAATGTCTTAACACCAATGCAATACCTTCAATTAATTACTGATATTGTTGAGTGACGATTATGGTGAAAATGTCACATCAGATTGTTGAATTGCACTGTCATCTGTCCTGTGCTAGATGTGCCCTCGGGGTGTTTTGGGGCCATGTCTATGGGAGACCTTTGGGCAAGAGAAAAGTATCTTAGTGTACGCTGAAATTAATGGAAGGCTTTCTTGGGAAGAAGGCCATGTACATACTCTTCTATGGGGTGGAAAGTTAACTAAAGTATGTTTTGATATGTGAAGGGTAATAGTTAATATATTTTGAAGGAGCCTGGTACCCCCCCACCCTACCAGAATGGGCAAGCTCTGTGCAGAACTGAATACACAGCTGTGCTGTGAACACCAGGGCTAAATACCAGCCTAGAATGTGGTCAGGCAAGGGCTGGGTTGGGGCTGCAAACCTTCAGCAGTTTCCTGGCTGTTCGTTACTGCTCCCTATAGAAAGAGCAGCTTTGTTTTGATTTCTGCCCTCCCCTACTGCCTTAGGGAAGCTGATTGCACAGAAAAACATCAACTACCAAGGACCTGACTATCCACACATCCTGTATGTCCTTTATGTCATAAAATATGTATATTTTCAAAATGCCCAAATGATAATGAACACTATTCAAATACACATGCCCTAGTAAAATGGAGAATCTCCTAAATGAACATGAAAGACTTTTAGTGGGATAAATTGGAATCCATCCTTTTTGTTGTTCCTTGAAAATATGTCTCAAAGCACCCATTTTGCTAAGTAAAAATAATAGATCTCTGACCCTGCAAATAATTGGACTCAGGAGGACTGCATGGGGAGAGAATTTTAACTGGAGTTCAACATTCTCAGCTTTCTTACCTTGTGATAAAACCTTCATCACTCTGCTTTCAAACTGTAAAATTAGTAGATTATGTAACTGAAATGAGGAGCATTCCTACTGCACCCGCTGAAGTGTTTTACAAACAGTTACTAATGAATCTTCATGAAATCCTTTCAACTAAGTGTCACCCCAACCCCATTCATATAAAAAGCCTCCCTGTCAATGGATGTGAGGGGTCCCTGTCGCAGCCCAGCAGCTCAGACGGCACAAGAAATCAGGCTTCCTATATTTCTGTAACTCGCTTAGATTTTTTGTTTTTAATGGCAAACTCATTTTGCTTCCCTGGGCCTCCTGTCATATTTCCAGAATCTTTGCAGAGCTTCTGAATTGTAAGATGGGTAACGAACAGCAAGCCTCAGAAGGGTGGGAGGATCGCCCACTCATCCCCCCAGGTTGTCTCCGCTCTGTGTCCTCCTGCTCAGGCTTCCCTTGCGTCCTTCTGGGCCTTAGAAATCTCTTATGGGTCCCTCTCTTGGGCAGATCCAGGTAAACCATTATTCTCTTCAGTTTTTCCATTACCCTGTGGACCTCCATTCCTGGGAAGTAGCTTTTTGGTCTTGAAGGAAATTCTCCCCTTTCTGTTAAGATGCTCCTGCTGTGCCTTTTGTTGAATTTTCTCAGTGGTTTTGGAAACTGCATGTGCTTTTAGAAGCAATTCATTTGGGGAACAACCGTTCTCTTCCCATCTCGTGTCTCCTCTCCCCGCTGCGGGGAGTCACAGAGCTAGCAGCCGGGGGAGATTCGGGGAGAGTGAACCCGAGTTAAACATGGTAAAACAAACGCCCGAGGCAAAGGTGCCATTCAGTCCTGTCACTGGCAGCTAGAATTGGCATTTGGAAGCGCCTCTCTTTGAGGCCAGTGGTTCCTGAATGCACCGACAACCCTGCAGCAGAATTACTTTGGGAAGTTTAAAAAAATACACAAATTCTGGGCCTGGTGCCGGAAAATCATGATTCAGTGGGCCAGGGGATCTGTGTTTTTACATAGCTCCCCCAGATGGTGTCTTTCGGAGCCAAGTCTGGCAACTGCTCCCCTAAATCTGATGTTCATTAATTCAACACATATTGTTTTGAGTGTCTGGAATGGATGGGTTGGGCACCATGGAAGGCTTGCAGGCTACAGAACGATGTGCATGGAAATGGCTAGGCAGAGAGTGAGGACAGCAGAGCTTTTCCCATCGGAAGAATAATCCCAACACATTTTTTAGCTAATGTTGTGGGCCTGTTCCTCCCCCATAAGAGTATATATTCAGAGGCCTGGATCTCCTGGCCTATAGAACACAGCTTGTCTACAGGCAAGTTTTGTTAGGCCAACTCTGTGTTAAAAGAATTTAAAAAAAAAAAAGAAGAGATGACAAGTTGGCAATTGCTGTCTACACCAGGATGAAACTTCCCCTTTTTAGTGGGTAGGTGCCTGACAGCCCAGGTCTACACCCTCTGGCACTCTGTAAAGCGTATACCTGATTTATTAATACGCTCACCTTGGGAGTATATTGGGACAATTAGAGTATGCCTTTGGGATAACTTGCACTTGTTCTTGTTATTTTAACATGTGAATGCCCCATGAGGAGAACTCGTTCTGTTCCTACAAAATAAAATATGTCTTCAGTTATCTACATAGTAGTACTTTATCTGAAGGTCCAGGGACACAGGAGTGAGTAGAGTCTGTGCTGTGAATGAAGCTGGAATCACAAGGTCCGTTCCCAGCATCCTGTTTATCAGAAATGTCTTCAGCGTGTCCTCGGGGCTGAAGGAACCGCGCTGGGCTTCTGACTTGGTCCTTTACTTCCTACTCTGCACGTTGCTTTTGGGCACAGTCAGTGTTATCCCCCAGATTGGTGCTGGGAAGCAAGGGGATGAAAGTGCTTGGTTTCTACTGTGGGAAATGAACTATGTCAGGGCGTAGTTTCACCCCATCATACCCATTAAGGTCCTCCAAGTTCTCCTGCTGGTAGTTACACAAGCTTTTCCATTATCCTGCATACAGTACCCGGAAAATGTTGATGTCTTTAAGGAACACTGGGCTGCAGGAGTGAGGTTGATTGTGGCCCAAGGCAGCCTGTGGACACAGGGCTGAGGAAATCTCCAATATGGCACAGTCTTTGGGTCCCTTTGAACATTTGTTGCAAAACTTTGGTCCTAACCTACGAGCTCATTCATGAAGGAATGCAAACATCTTCTTGGATAAATGGTAATAAAATGGTGTACTTCCTGTGTAACAGGTTTCCTCTTTCGAAAAGCAGAGGGAAGCCTCCTCTCACTGTCACATTTCTCTCAATGAAAAGATTAAACATTTTTAAAAAATTATTTCTGATTAAAGGAAAGCATTGAAATGTTTCTAATAGGCAGCGTTGCGTAGTTCTCCAGGAGCAAAGGAGTTACCAGTTACGCTTTTCAGAACTCTAGGCGGGAAAATGCATTTTGGTCAGAGGTCTCAAGATGGGCTTCATCTGAGTTGCAGATATATTTGGTTGGGTGGATACAGATGTTTTGAATTTGTGGTTTTCATTAGTTGCCTGCTAAGGCTTAAAAAACTTGGAGATAACTTACCTTGTAGATATACACCTACATACCTGGGAGATCTAGAAAACTCGATCAGGATCTTCTGAAATCAGACTCTGGTCAGCGCTGGGCACACAGCCGTGTGTTGACAGGGCAAGTTAAATGGGCTCACATACACCTGTTGTCCATGTCCACCCTCCTGATGCTTTTGTACTTGGCCTCTTGGACTTGAGTATATTCCAGTCATTCCACACAGACGGTCGGTTTATGTCTCCCCTCCCATTGTGCATTATGACTTCGTCTTGAATCACTGCTGTGTCTGAGAACAAAGAGAGAGGCTTGTTGCGTGGCAAGGGGGCTTGGGTACCCATCTCTCTCCCTCTCTCTCTACCTCTCTCCCTCCCTGCAGCTGAGATTGATACTGTGGGTATAAATTCAAGCTGCTATCACAGTTTTCCCCAATTTAGATTTACACTTCTGTGTTGATAGAGTGAATGTTTTATACACCTAGATACAGCCCCTAATAGGTGTGAATGCTAAGCAGATAACTATTCATAGCCATGATTAACATTTCCAGAAGGTGTCAAAATCACCCCATTCACTGTGATAAAGCAACTTTTAAAAAACACAGTTAAGCTGAACAAGTGTTTTTAAAGAAAAAAAATATGACATAAGCAGCCACAAGCAGTTGGTCTCTTTAAAATGAGTTAGAGACCTGCGTTTGAGTCCTTACTTCGTCGAAGGCTTTGATTCATCTCCAGATCAGATGTCAATTGTATTTAATTTTTTGGAAATTATAGCAGTAACGGTCAGGATTTGAATACCAGGGAGTTGCCTCAGCATATCATCACAGTCTTTTAATTCTTTTAATAAACCAGTGATGTACATACCACCCTCATTTTACAGATGTGAAATTTGAGGGCAGAAGAGGTTTAAGTAACATTCCCAAGGATATACATTCTGTGTTTAGCTGTACATAAGTCATTCTGCCTCTTAGGCATTTGAAAATGTTCACGACCACCACTTACAGTAAGAAATATGAGTTATTTCAGGGCTAGTATTAACATACATTGCATTTCCATAGCATAATTTACAAAGCAGTACTAACCCTATTAAATTACATATATCCAAATGGTTTCCATTGTAATTTTTTTCTTTGTTGAAAACAAACAAAAAACCTTCTAGTCCCCTTGTTGGGGCACAAGCTGCCATTTGTAAAGTGCTGATTTAGAAACTTAAACACAATAAGAATATCTTTGTTGTATTTTAAAGTAAAAATAATTTCTTTTTTTATTTGAATAGTCTCACTCTTGTCAATCTGGGGTTGAGTGCTGTGGCATCATAGCTCATAGCAACAACAAATGTCTGGGTTCACGCAATCCTCCTGTATCAGCCTCCCAAGCAGCTGCGACTACAGGCACCCATATCTGGCTAATTCTTCTCTTTTTATTAGAGATGCTGTCTCCCTCCTGCTCAGGCTGGTCTGGAACTCTTGAGTTCAAGTGATCCTGCCTTGGCCTACCAGAGTGCTAGGATTAGGGGTGTGAGCCACCACATGCTGCCAGTGAAAATAATTCTTTAAAATTCCATATTAGGCTCTGCACCTGTAGCTCAAGCGGCTAAGGTGTCAGCCACATACACCAGAGCTGGCAGGTTTGAATCCAGCCCTGGCCTGCCAAACAACAATGACAACTGCAAACAAAAAATAGTTGGGTGTTGTGGTGGGCGCCTATAGTCCCAGCTACTTGGGAGGCTGAGGCAAGAGAATCACTTAAGCCCAGGAGTTGGAGGTTGCTGTGAGCTATGATGCCATAGCACTCTATTCAGGGCATCAGCTTGAGGCACTGTTTAAAATAAAATGAAATAAAATAAAATTCCATATTAAAAAATTTCACAGCTAAGATTTTTACACTTTAACATAAGAAAATTATATGAATATATGTCTATAATTAAAAAGATCAAGTGGGGCGGGGAGTGAGAGGGTGAGTAGAGCTATGGCAGAATGTTGGTATTTTTTCAAGCTGGATAACTGCCAAAATGAGAATTTATTATCCTATGTGTTTACTTGGTTTTAAAAAGTAGGGCCACTGTGGTTTTATGTCATTTTTATGAAAGGACAATGTATCTTGGTTGGGACAATTGCTCTTAGTTTCTCAGAGCTGGATACAGCATGAAGTGTGGCCTTTCTTCTGTAAAGTTCTGAATAATTAGTAGCCAGGCTGGTGGAATGTGGTTTTACAGACTTCTCCATTTGGGGCTGGATAATTCTTCGTTTGTTGTGAGTGGCTGTCCTGTGCAGGGTGGAATGTCTGTGGCATCACTGCCCCTGCTCCCTTGACGCCAGTACATATCTGCATTCCTTCCAGTTTCTTCCCTAAGTGTGACACCCCCAAACCCCCTCAGACATTGTCAGAAGTCTGCTGAGAGCCCAGATCAGCCCTGGTTGAGAGCCACTTCTAGATCTTGAAAATACAGTGACCCTTGAACAAGGCTGGGATTAGGGGCACTGGCCTCCATGCAGTCCCAAATCTACATATAACTTTGAATTCCTCCAGAACTTCACCAATAATCGCCTACTATTGACTGTGGAAGCCTTACGGATGATAGAATAGTCAATTAACACATATTCCGTATGCTGTATGTGTCATATGCTGTATTATAATAAAGAAAGACGGAAAACAAAAGGTCTGTAAAATCACAATGAAGAGAAAATATATTTACTTTTCATAAGATGTTGCGATTCATCATAAAAGTCTTTACCTTTGTTATCTTCATGTTGAGTAGGCTGAAGAGGAAGAGGAGGGTTGATCTTGCTGTCTCAGTGTTTGGGGGTGGGGGGACGATTCATCGTGGACTCTCCCTGTTCAAACCTGTGTTGTTCAAGGGTCAGCTCTATTACTTCACCTTGTGTATATGCATGACGAAGCTTTGAACAGGATTATGAAACCTCACTTTCTACCCAAATTTTAGAAGAATCCAGAAACAGATGAAGCAGAACAATAACTAGGCATTGACAAAGGAATATGGAACTCAGGATGGACCATCTGTATGAAATTAGGCACATTGGTTGAACTTTTTCTAACTCAGTTATCTCATATGTAAATTGGGGATGGAGATAGTGCAGTCTTCATGCTGTAACAGAGGGTGCCAAAATATCTATACACATTTTAAGACAGAAAACAATGTATTAAATTTGTAATACTCAACTTATGTTTGACTTCTGCAATTAAATGATGTGCTCAAAGAATAACTGGGCATTGTGGTGGGCGCCTGTAGTCCCAGCTACTTGGGAGACTGAGGCAAGAGAATCACTTAAGCCCAAGAGTTTGAGCTGTGAGCTGTGACACCACAGCACTCTACCAAGTGTGGTATAGTGAGACTGTCTCAAAAGAAAAAAAAAGTGCTCAAATATGACTTCTATTCATCTTTTGTTATTGGTATATATTGAGTATTGAAATTGTAATACAGTATCTTCTTTTTTAAAAGTGTGTGTACATTTTTTGGCACCCAATGTATTCATAAAGCACACAGGATCTTGTCTGGCCTACACTCAGTCATCAGTGTTTGTCACCATTATCAGTCTAAAGCCCGTTGTATCTGAACTGTGGTTTGGATATCTGGATAAAGGAATTCTCTGAAGTGCTACATAGTATTTAGTTGCTGGTATTCATAATTGTATCCTAGTGTTTTGAGAATGTTCTCTGGGTATCTTTACTCTAATTGTGCTACTTAAGTCATTTCAGACTTAAGGAAAGGTGAAGGATAAAGCTACAGCTGGTTTCTAGACATCCTCCAAATGGAGTGACGATACAAACCATGGTTTCTAAAGTCATTTACCAATGAATATCAGCAAATAACCTCAGGCTTACAGGATGTACTGAGTGTCTGGTCCCTGGGCAGGTTTCACCGTTTCTGTGATCCTTTGGAGACTCTCATAAGGAGGCTCAGGGATGAACCTGATGGCCATCCACAGAGAAACCAGCCTGACAGCACTCCAGAAAATGCTTCCATCTCACAGGCTGCTTTTCTGTTTTGGTCACTGAATAAATAGTAGGGAATCACTTCTCTTTCTTTATCAGCATGCTTTTAATCTTGCTTGTGGGACTTTGGCTGAGGTAGGACCGTTACTGTACACATTAACTCCGAAAAGACTCTAACCCCTCTAGAAAATCAGACCCTTCTCGTATTTTGCATTTTCCTGTTCCTTTTGTAAATACAATAGTTCCCCCTTCTCCAGGTTCACTGTCTGAGATTTCAGTCGCCCATAGTCAGCTGCATTCTGAGACTATTAAATGGAAAATTGCAGAGATAAACAATTTATACATTTTAAATTGCATGTACTATAATGCAATCTCATGCCATCCCACTTGCTCCTGCCCTGGCTGTGAATCCGTCCTTTGTCCAGTGTACCTGTGCCTCAGACGCTCCCTGCCTGTGAGTCACTTAGGAGCCATCTCAGTTATCACATTGTTGCATATTCCAATGGTTGAGTTCAAGAATCCTTATTTTACTCTTATTATGATATATTGCTATAATTGTTCTATTTTATTAATGATGATTGTTGTTAATCTTTTACTGCCTAATTTCTAAGTTAAACTTTATCATAGGTATGTGTATATAGGAAAAAACATAATGTACTTAGGGTTTGGTAATCTCGGCGGTTTCAAGCATCCAGTGTAGGTTCTGGAATGTATCTTGTGCAGACAGGGGTGGACTTCTGTGTGCTCAAGAATTTTCCACCTTGACCTTGAAACTATCCTTCGTGGACTCCCTGCTGCCTGCCTTACCCCATCCCTGGCCACTATTCCATCTCTCTCGTTCTAAATTATTAAAAGAATAGGTATGTTTATTGTTTAGTAAGTCTTTTTGATTTAATCCCAGAGAGAATTTGCTGTGCTTTTCTAAATTCATGCTTATTATAAGGATGGTCCTTATAGAGGAAGAATAAGTGTGTTTATCGTCTAGTAAGTCTATTTTGACTTAATCCCAAAGGGAATTTGCTGTGCTTTTCTAAATTCATGCTTATTATAAGAATGGCCCATTAGCACAGGGCATACACTTTACCTTAATAGTTGAGACCCTTCCCTTTACAAAACAACTAAAATTTAATGCTTTATCACTCGTGTGACTACTTTCAATCTCCAGTTATATTAATACAGACTTTTACAAATATATAAAATATCAAGCTATCCTTTGTGGTTCTCTAACGATCTGAGTGCTTAATCCTTCCATTTGATACCTAGTGTGTGTGTGTGTGTAGGTGGGACATACTGAGAGGACGCAGCTTTTATTTTTGTTTCTCTTGAACATGCTCCTTGACCCATCTGTGTCTCTCTTACTTTATCTGAAACATGAGGGTAGTAACAGAATGAGCCCCCATGGATTGTTGTGAGGATTAAGTGGGTTAATATGTAGAAAGCACTTAGGGCAGTGCCTGGCACATAAACCAGCACTCAATAAAAGTTAGCGATTATTACATTACCATTTGGTTTCCTTCCTGGTATTGCGAAAATTGTCTTTGTATCATATTATGTTATTAAGCTATTTTTAAATTCTAAGTAAGTATATGATTGCAAAGAATATTGTTCTGCAGACTTAGGAAAGGTACATTCTTCCTCATCACCACGTAATGAGGTCTGGAGTAATTTCCCATTGACTAGGAAGGAAAGGAAATCCACGTAGCCTTATAATTATGGAAATTCATTTTTGTTCATTTTGTTCCCTGTTTAATTTGGAAGTTGTCAGGGAAAAGAATATGTTATGGAATCTGCTTATCATGTAGTGTCCCTTCCATTCTCAAATATGGTGGGGTGGTGCAGAGCTTCCTGTCAAGGGGAATACAGAATTCAAAGGACAACTCACATGTGGCTACCTTGGAAACACATTAGGCAGTGGTTTTTTTTTTTTTCTTTAGAGATGAAGATTCATTTTGAAAATCCTTCACCTTTGTTGAATCTTGCACTTGCTGTGAAAAAAAGTCTTGTACTGAAACCTGCTATAAGTGTCACTGTTACATGTCAAGTGGACGTAGTCACCCAGGATGGTGACACTGGAAAGTGACTCCCAATTAGAGAGATGCTTGAAAAGCAGTGTGCCCTGGAAATGGCCAAGTTAGTTTGGGGGTTAAAGGAAAGCAAGAAGATGGAAGTAAACTCCCTGTCAAGTGTACTCAACAAGTTGATATTTTGAAGCGAGGCATGAGCTGGCCTGATCTGGGAGCTATGTCTTTCCCCTTGAGTTTGTACTTTGGATGATGAGAATGGAATCAATTGAAAAACAGTCGTGTGATTTTTTTCTGACATAGCAGCAGAGAGGTTGGTCTTGACACAGAACAGCTCTTTGAGTTGAGGACAAACTTAAAGAAGCTCTGAAATCAGTACAAGGCATCTCAGAATGTTCTGGCAATATTTTTGTATAGCTGCCCTATCTACTCTGGTGGACACACAACAGGTGCCTGATTCTGTTTGCTCCTACTTATGTATCTCGATTTGCTAGGATACCAAAAGCAAAATTTAACCTGGTGTCAGAAACGACGTGCCTCCTCGTAGGAAAAGCCAGCTTCCTAGTGTCAACACCTTTGTAAGCCTTTCACAGCAGCATTCCCAGGAATATTTGTTTCTTTGCAGAAATTTTCCTTTCTACTTTGCATAGTTTAGATTTATTTCCCTTTTCATAAAGTTTCTATTTCTGCATGAAAAACTAAGCAAGGAATAAATCTCTGAATATACACACATACAAACACCACATCTATGTCTATGTACGTTTATATGTGCACACACACACACATATTATGTCTATGTAAAGTATGTGTCAGCATAATAAAAGAAACTGTGTCCACAAAGTAACCCTCTATCTGTCTGGGTGAATTTGAAATAGAAAAGTAGATGAGTCCACAGATTTGGCTGGTGCTAAAAAGGGATCTTCACCTAAAAAAGGTTATGAGTCATTGCTTGGGGATTTTTTTTTTTTTTTTTTGCAGATATTACCTTAGTTGCAAAGAGCAGGCCTATTCTAAATAACTATCAGAGAAGGTGGGGAAAGTGTTGGAGGTCAAAGAAGAGAAGATAAAGTGCCGTAGGTGTCCACAGGAGCATGAGATGACTCCCAGCTGGCAATCGCCTTATTTGCTGAGTGTCTGTTATAAACACAGACGCATTGGTGTGGAAGAGAATATCAAATGGGGCGCGTGTATTCCTCCCTTTTCTTTGCTGCTGGGCGCTTAGGAACTTATAGGAAGGATGAGTGAAGTTGTCAAGAATCTTGAACTTGGAACATAGAGTTCATGTGACTTTCATTCCCTCCTGGCCATTTCCAGCAAGGAGGCAGACCAGTATGATGGACTACATTTCTGGAAGGTGTGCAGATGATGAATGAATGAATGATGATAAATTAAAAAAAAAAAACAAAGTAAGTATGTGATGTATTATTTCTGATCTGGCAGGATGTGCAGTCTGAAAAAGGCAGTAACTCATTTATGGTATTTCGGTTGTATACCATGATAGTAAGTTAACATAAGTTTTAGGAAATTCATGATACAGCACCCATAGATACCAAACTTTTATTCATTAACACTTGAATATTTTAGTATAATAGATGTCTCTAGCCTGCTGAAGGTTTTTAGGTGAAACTTAGGAATAGTGTATATTCCTAAATAGAATTTATTTCTGAAATATTGAAGTTGGAGGGGACTCTTTATGGACGTGAGAGATGGTGGTATGTTAAGCAATCCTTCTAGATGAAATTACTGTTTGCTCTTTGAGAAAGAAAGTGCTTGTTAACTCTGATGGAAACGAACCCAAAGCATTTTCACACCTAAACTTTCCCCACATAAAGGAACTTAACTCTGAGCATTTGCCAACACTATATAGTCAAGGTTGTCTCCATACGTTTAAAATAATAAATACATTATCAATTTTTCATGGTCTGCATCTCTGTAGCAATTTTGTAAAGTATATGACAGAAGCCACAAATGGTCTCTTCCTTCTTTTAGAACAATCAGGAACAACTATTTACAGAATTTTTGGTTTTGAGTCCAAGGTCTGGCATTTTTTAGCTCAGCTGACATTAAGAATAGATGGTACAGTTATCAATATGTACTAAATTTGGGGGCTATTTAAAGACCGCTACTAGAGATGTTGTGAATATATTAAGCTTTGGCTCTTAAATGCCAGTGTTTATTAGCAGGGAAAATTCTAAAGGGTATCTATTTTTTGCCTTTGGCTTAGATCCTGTGGATAGTAGAATATTCTCATTGTAGCAGATGACATTTTGATCTGTATTTGTCTTGCTTCGGTTGTTTCCTCTGCTTTTATTTTAGCTTTGCGATTTCAGAAGTGGGACGAGCTTTCACATGTCCTCTCCATGACAAAACTTGGCAATGCTGTGAAGTCAGGAAGTGATTGTATTAATTACCTTCATTATTTATAAAGTCAGTGCCCTACTTTAACATTGATTAAAAATAAGCAATGCAATTTAAAAAAATAATCTTTCTGAATGAGATTTCTTTTTATCTTCGAACTTTATACAATGTGTGCATGGGCGTGCATATACATGACTATTAGAATAGGTGAGGATTAACATAATTCTTCCCTTAAATCAGATAGTTTACCTGATATTGTCTTGTTTCTGGTTTCTATGAATTCGTGGGTGGGAGTAAAATTGGCGTGTGGCTAAATGTTTTCTTCTCATCCTGTCAAGCCAGGTACAGGTTATACTATGTTTGATTTGAATGTTTCTTTCAAGTCAGAGCATGTCAGCTCCCTGGTGACCTTTGCAGTGACCTTTCACTGGGCTTTATGTCCTTTCACCTGGCTTTGCAGTGACCTTTCAAAGGACTTTATGTCCTGGGATTAACAGGAAGGCATACCAGGTTTGACAATTAAGTTAGTAAACTCATCCCAGAAGAAGTGCCATATTGCTGAATATCACTGTGGTCACCTTAGCGGTACCCCTGGGAAGCTGTGCACTGTACCTTGCCACTCTTCACAGCAGTTTTGGAGCTCCTTGTCTGCAATGGTCATCAGAGCTGTTGTTATACAAGTGTAAGACTTACCCCTATTATATATCTGCATCTCAGGTCATGCCACACTCAGCTTTACCATATGCATTTTATCATTTTCCTCTTTCTTCTGTTCTTCCAACCTGTGAGCAAGAATACACCATGAGCCCTTCAGCCACAGGCCGTCCCATGTTCTATTCCCTGTGCCCAGTGGGGATTACGGAAATGTTTAACAGCAGTAGAATGTGGGTACTGACCAATCAGAAGGGGCATGAGCTAGAGCAGTATTCTGGAAATCCCTTGCTGAGCTACACAGTAATCCCTTGGTTGTGGATCTGTGGGGGGGGGGGGATCTTGGGGGGGGATGGAAATGAGGTGGTAGTTGAGGGGGGAGTGTCTGGACAATGCCATACACAAGCCTATTTGCCAGCTCGTAAATCCAGGTGAAGTCCTTGTCTATATTTGGAAAACTTCTTTCTTCATGCTACAACATGTAAACACAGCTGATTATGACATTTTTTCTTTTCTTCCTTTTTACTCTGCTTCCTTAGAGAACTTTCCTTGCCCTTCCCAATGAAGACTGTTCTCATTTAGAGTTTCATAGAAACTTCTGCCTCTCCACTGTACCAGGCACAGTGGACCATTACAAATACTTTGTAACCTTTTGAACAAGATGTCACTCCCACTAGTTGATCTACTCCATGAGGGTAGAGGTCATCATTCTCCTGGCAACCCTACCTCCACATCTACCTTCCTCTAGAATCGTGATCCTAGGACCTAAGAAGTGCCCAGTGAACGTTTATTGAATGAATGGGTTTTCAAAAAGATTATAAAGCTTCTTTGAACACATTTATGCTTTTAAAATGTAACCAATATACATGTTATCTTGGCAATGTATCGTTGGGAAGTTACTTTTCTAAAGCCGTTAACTTCTCTATGCCTTCTTAGACACTTTGCTGAAATAATTTTCAAATGGTGGCCAGGTCTCATGCTGTGATTTATCCTTTGGTTCCAACAGAGCTGTTTTTCACTCATCTAATGGCCAGTGCAAAGATTTAATCTCTTGAGTTGAATTATTCATTGTCCTTAAAGCTTAGCAAGAGACATTGCATGAAAGCCTATGATGAACAAGGAAGGGTCTTTAGAATTTAGGAACAACCAGTAATGGATAAACTGGTTTTACCTTCCAAGATTCATCTATCAATATGGTATTTACTCCTTATCTTATTTATACGAGTTTATAACATTTTATTTTTCTATTTCAGTATTAAAACACAGACCATATATTTTGTTCTCCATATGACATAGAGTAAACCTACACGTATCTATTTGGATGATTTTGGTAATGATGGTGATGATAATGGAGACATCACTACAGGGTCCTTTGTTAGAGGTGCCATCTTTTCGCTAAAATTCCCAATGACCTATTCTTTTTAAGTCTGTTATTTTATTAGTACCAGATTCTTTCCAGGTTAGATTTAGTGTAGATACTGGAGAGCTATAACTTTCTCAAGAGAGGAAGAAGCAGTTCAATCAACATGCCCCTTAAGCCTGTCCAGGGGTCAGGTCTTACCCATTGTTCACAGATTTTAATATATGTTGCTGTCATCCCCTAGTTTTCTCATGAGTCTTAGACATAAGATGTTCCCATGCCTTTCTTGAATAGTTGGCATTGCATTTTAGTTGAAATTCTAGTGTGCATGTGTTACTCTTCTCATCATTTCTGGACTACAGTTTCCTCATAATTTGAGGAGATTATGTCTGTCAGTTATAATTTAAATCTAACCTAGAAAGATTTCAGTTGTCACTTAAGCTAGTAATTGAAAATAATGACAGACACAGTCCCTGATTGAGCAGAAGAAGGCAGGCTAGATCTCTTGTGACCTTTTGGTCCAAGTAGGGAGAATCAACCCTTGGAAAGCTTGAGCAATATAATGATTGATTGGGATAGAATGTGTGCCCCTCCCTTATATACTTATTCAGCGACTTTAGCCATCACTCACCTGGGACCTGATGCTGTTAAAACTAGCTGCACGAAGTCTCAGTTTCCTATGCACAGCTTACTGGGTGTGGCCCATTTGTGTCCTGTGGGCTGTATCTGTTAAGTGCACACACCACTTTCAACCGCCAGCAAATGCATTTCTTTACTTTTTAAAAAAAAAAAAAGATTGCCTCTGGAGCTACTTGCTGCCCCAGTAGGAGGGAGGGAAGTGCTGGGTAATTAATAGCCCCCTATAGTGACTAATGGGATTCGATGCATAAATACCCCAGCTTCCTTAGCCCATGGGGAAGGATAACTTTGGGAAACTCAAGGAGAACTCTTGGAGGCCTCTGAGGCTGTTTTTCAGGAGCTGGACTTCCAGCATGTCCCTAGTAGGAATAAACTGTGGTGACTCACAATGGTAGGAGGCTTTGCCCTTCACCTTTTGTGGGTGTCTTCCTTTCCCTGTCTCACTTCCCGATCCCCCAGCAGTGTCCTTCACTTCCCAAGTAAACTACTTGCACTTGAATTTATTGTGCAGTGATTTCAGTAAGGAGAACCCAAACAGAACACACACACGCAATCTGTAGTGATGAATGTACTAAAGGCAAGTTAGAGATGTAGTGTTGAAGTGATGAGTGTACTAAAGGCAAGTTAGAGATATAGTGATGAGTGTACTAAAGGCAAGTTAGAGATGTAGTGATGAGTGTACTAAAGGCAAGTTAGAGATGTAGTGATGAGTGTACTAAAGGCAAGTTAGAGATGTAGTGATGAATGTACTAAAGGCAAGTTAGAGATGTAGTGATGAGTGTACTGAAGGCAAGTTAGAGACCCCCCCTGCGGTTCTTAGAACAGTAATACTCCGTTGTGTTTCCACATGCTCTAGATTCCCTTAGACAACCGTCAGAGTTGGATTAAATTTTGCCCTTCTAGCTGCAATTCCACCTCTGCCCACCCAAGAACATGTATAAATTGCAAGCCCACAAAAACAACATTACTATAGGAATGACTGATTTAACATATGTGGTATTATTCTAAGTACATAATTTGCAAGTTGTCATATTCTTACTTTGAATTCTTATTTGGGACACGGTTAATAAGATTGGACGCACCACACGTCAGAAACCCATCTTTGAGAGCCACTATCTGAAGGAGGCTGAGACAACTGAAACAGCCCCTCCAGTAGCAGCTTCTCAGTCAGAGGGTTGTACATGTTCCTTGCTAACGTAGCAGACTTTTAAGTTGTGAATTCCCTGCATGGAACCAGCTGAGTGTTAGCAGTGCAGAGAAGACCGTCTCATTTGGGGTATGTGTATCCAGCCAACTTGATCATTAACCATGCAGTTTAAGTAGTTTCAAATGGCCACGGAAAATGACACAGAACTTTCACATAATTATTTCCTCTCAGGCAGCCCATTCGAGTTTATGAAAACTCAAGAAAGCAAAATAGAAAATGGTTTCATTTGCAAGGCTCGCACACTGAACATTTCCCACCATTAGCATTTTTAACTCTGTTTTATGCCGCAGATGTAATTGGGAGCTTTCTATAGCGTTCTGGAAAAAAATAGGCCTAAGATGGATATTGATGATGCTATTTATAATTTGCATGCCTTATTAGGGACTCAGAAACTATGAAAAGTGGTTCAAGATATCTGCTTATTTGACTCTTTTAGTTTTGCCAAATGTTCTCATTAGAGAAAATGAAAAAAGTTAGAATTTTTGGTTCGTGTTTCATTTGTGGCAATCATTATCCAGAAAAAGTTTTAAAATTTAATATATTGAAATTAAATATTTTAGTAGTGATGAACATTCCTCATTTTATAAAGCCACTGCCATATGCCTATCAGTTATATATTTTTTAATTATCTACATTTTAAGGATCCTCTATTTTGTATCAACAACAAAAAAAAGATTTGTTTCATCTGAGGATTTTGAGTATCCCTGAGTGATATAGCTTTTAAGGAAAGAAGAAAATCTCTCTTTTTTAAAGCAGCTGGTTTTAAAAACTCTAACTTCTTTGTACATATATTTTACAGATTAAAGGATTTACCTGAAGACAAAGCATTCTATTCATCAGAGACTGGACAAGAGTTACTCTTGCTTTTGGCAATTAAAGATGATGTTGCCATGGAAACAGTTGATCCTGCTTTCATTCATTGGCTGCTTAGGAGGTAACAATACCCTGTATTTTCTAAGTTGAGGTTAGAACTATACTGGAGTCAGATGCTTAAATAATTTTTAAATGTAGAAATAAAACTCCACAAGTAGCGAAGAGAAACACATCTTTTTTGCCTTTGGAAAGAAAATTTAAAGTTTTTCCCTAATAATTGGATTTCTAGTCCCCCCTAATTTTTGTAGGCCATTTTATTTCCGCAGCAAATATAATGACATCTAATGTTACATAAATACTGTAGTACTATGCTTAATATTAGGAATAAAACAATCACAATTTGAGCATGTCACTTTGTGACTTTTTTTTTTCTTCCAAAATGACCTAAAAGTGATAAGGTGCCGTCCATAAGGGAGAATATACATTTAACAGCTGACAGAATTTTCATATCTAAATTTCAAAACAATACTATTTCCTGTTTAGAAAATAACTTATTTAAGAAACAAAAGTGTGGGTGGCACCTGTGGCTCAAAAGGGTAGGGTGCCAGCCCCATATGCTGGGAGTGGTGGGTTCAAACCCAGCTCCGGCCAAAAAAAAAAAAAATAGAAAAGAAAATGAAATAGATAATTTTCTTTTTTTCGTTTTGCAAAATTTTTGGAGACAGAGTCTCACTATGTCACCCGCAGTAGAGTGCTGTGGAGTCACAGCTTATAGCAACCTCAAACTCTTGGGCGTGAGCGATTCTCTTCCCTTAGCCTCCCAAGTAGCTGGGACTACAGGCACCTGCCACAATGCCGGCTATTTTTTTGTTGCAGTTGTCACTGTTGGTTAGCAGGCCCAGGCTGAGTTTGAACCTGCCTGCCTTGGTGTATATCCCAAGTGCCCTAACCACTGAGTACTGGGCCCAAAATTTGAAATTTAGAACAAAGAAAGAAAAAGGAAAAATTAAAAAATTATCATCTTTGTATCATATGAAAGCAACTATTATAAATCATTTGATGTATTTGGTTTTATGCATTTTGTTTTGTTTCATAGAGGAGTATGAAAAGGATGTTTTCTGAAAAAAAATAAAGTAGTAGGTGTGCAACTGGTTTGTTATTATTTTTCTTCTTTTTATTATAAATATTCTCAAGTATCTGAAAGGTTGAAAGAATAATATGGGTACCTGCATAGGCACCATTTAGATTTAACTATTGTACTGTTTACTGTATTTGGACTACTTGTATGCATGTGTGAGTACATTTTTCCATTTATTTATTTATTTTTGGATAACTCATCTGAAACTAAGTAATTGTCACCTAAATCCTAAAAACTTCAGCACCTGTCTGCTGAGAAGAAGACCGATTCTCTACCTAAACACAGTTTCTCTTTGATACCTAAAGAAATTAACAGAAACATAGCTTATCACTTTTCTAAGAGGAGGATATCAGTGTGAAATGAGGCCAGATGAAATTATCATGCTATTGAAAGACATAACCATATTGGAGTAGACATCTGTGCTCTTATGTCAAACTTTACACATTCTGGATTTTACTGGGATTCTCCAATTTTGTTTCTAAAACAGGTTATTTGCCGTGGATCTGGCACTGAAGACAAAAGGAGTTGTTAGTTGTAATTTTTAAAATTAATTTTTCAAATGGGCTTTGGAGAAAGACCAGTACAGATATCAGATTTTTTTTCTTGGATTCTTTCCTCCATTTACAAAGTTTCAAATTTGGCTTTTATTTTATTAGAAGGAACAAAATGTCAGGCAGTAAATATGCCCCAGCAATATTACTGTTCATGATAATAAGTTTTATAGAAGCAATCTTGAAATTTCCCAATTAATTGAAAAGAGGTCTAATTCCTTGACCACCTCTGTATGTTGACCGGTTTGTTATAGTCCCTTGTGTGGTCAATCTAAAGAAGTTCTACTGTAATTATCAAGCATCCAGGCGTTGTCTACAGTGAACAAAATGAAAATAAATCTTGTCCCTGTGGTTTCACATTTCAGCACATTGGGGCAGACGATGACATTGAGTTAGAAGGTGACAGTGCTGGAGGTGGGGGGGAGACAACAGAATAGGTGAGAGTGTGAGTATGGGAGGAGGTTGCTGTTTTAAATATGGTCACCAGCTTCTTATCCAGAAGGTGACAGTTTAGCAAAGATTTATAGGTTAATGAGTTGGCCTTGTGGATATCCAAAGAGGAGACCTCCATGCATAGTCAACAATCCATGCAAACATTCTTAGATGTTCCAGAAACAGCAAGATGGCCAGCATGGTTGACCAGGGTAAGTTATGACCCAGGAGTAGATTAGAGCCAAGAGGATGTGGAGGTGGGCATAGCAGAACATGAAAGGCTTTGTAAATCACTGAAAACTTATTGAACCTTTACTCTGCATTTCCTGAAGGAGTCACAGTGTGGTTTGAATAGAGAGGTGAGATGACCTGACTTATTTTTTAAAAGGATCTTACTGGATGATATTAATACCAGGTTTTTCTTCCTCTACATGCCAAGTTCTTGGTTTCAGTAATCAATGAATTCATGGACCACCAAGCCGCGCAGAAGTGCTAGAGGGATAGTTTACTGAGGATAGACAGGAAATAGAGGATGGACAGAAAGCTTCCGATACAAAGGAAGGGGTTGTCAACTGGTTGCCCCTGCTGAGCTGCTGGGAATTTTATGCCTTGTCTGCTGCCCAAATGTTGCTGGTAAACACTGATTGGTTCTTCAAACTTAGTTGGCTTTCATTGATTAGTTTCTTTAAACCTTAACTGACTGGCTTCTGTTGATCGGCCCTCTGTTCGCACCGGTGTTTTTTTTCATCCAATCCCCTGGTGGTGGTGGATGAGTCCTTCTCCCTGGTGTGTCTGACCTTATAACAGCTAGGGACCAATAGCTGAGTAGGTTACACAGTCTGTGGTGGTTATGAGACTGCCTGCCGGGGGTTTTCCAGGCTTACTGACTACACCCAACCTCCTTTCCAATTCCTCCTCCCTTCTTCCCCAGGCTCCATTTTCCTTGTCCCTGCTTAAAGCCTTCTGATTCTGATGATTATGTTGCAGATTTATAGTAGAAGGGCACACAAGCAGCAGAGGCTGGTTAGACATCCATGAAATAATCAGGCAAGGGGTAGCGGTGACTGACTCCAGGGTCATAGGTTGGTGGTGAAATTGTGAATATATTTTGAAGGTCAAACCCTGAGGAATTTTCTCATGGAATAAGCGTGGGATGTGAGAGAAAGGGATGACGCCAAGGCTGTGTGTTAATTTTTATGGGGAGTTACCTCTGTTCACGTTTAAAGGTGTGCCTACTGGATTAAATGAAGACCCAGCACCATACAACGGTGAAGAGTTTTTCAAACTGAAGGTCACCATCTAACAGTGTGTAAAAAAATCAGTTTAGTGGGTCATACCCAGGTAGAGCTATGACCGTGCCTAGGCTGGAGTACACTGGCATGATTGTAGCTCTTCTAATTTATAAAAACACAACACAATGATGCAATGACATGACTTTCTATTTTAGAGAAAAATAGTCTCTATGAGTTTAGGAAACATTCACAGTCAGTGTGATTGTCTCAAGCTTTCTATATGTCTCTGAAACCAAAGTATAGTTCCCCAATCACTAGTATTTACTATTTGAGTAGTTTCTTTCCTGGAATAAAGTCAGGGGTATAGGCCATACACTAAGGCTCATTCCTCAGGGACCCAAGGAGGTGGTTGTCTTGCTGCCTGGTTATCTACTAACTAATTATTTAACCATGATAGATGCTGAGCTGCCCAACGTAGGAGCCACTGGCCACATGTGGTTATTGAGCATTTGAAATTCGGCTAGTCTAAATTCTCATACACTGTGATTTTAAAATGCTTACAGGATTTCAAAGACTTGTTACGAAATAATTTTAAAAAATTTAAAAATCTCAATAATTTTATATTCATACAATATTGAAATGTTAATACACAGTATCTTAAAGATTGCCATACATGTATAGATAGGGAAGATAGGAAATTATAGCTAAATGTATCTTTATTTACTAAATATTCATTACAGCATTTTATAATATATTTTATAAAATATTGCTCTGTGAGTTGATACATAAATATAAAAATAGTAAAAAGGAATATAGCATCAACTATGAGTTAATGTTTCCTATTTATGGTACCCTTTGTGTTTTAGATATATTTGGGTAAGTAAAAGTATCATTAAAATTAATTTTACCTGTTTATTTAACCCTCTTTATGGTAGCTACTAGGCAATTTAAAGTATAGGACTTGCCTTATATTTCTATTGTATATAATTGATCCAGACATTTATGAAATTGAAAGCTGACCGTTTTGCAAATCTTTTCTAACATCTGTTACTTGCTCAAGGGGAAACCAAATTAATTAAGATAATGGAGACTTTTTGATTTCACATGAAAAGTTGCAAATACTTTCTGAGTATGACCTATAAATACCGAATACTTTGGAAGATGAGCCCACTTTTCTGTGTCTGTGCTTGATGAATGCAGACCAGTCTTTATTCAATGGGTATGAAAATTCTAAACTTCCCTTAGTATATTCTATTTTGTTTGTGTTTTTTCCTTCTAGTAGGATAAGCTAAGTAAATACCACTCATTTGGAAAGTGAAATTCCCTTAGATGACTAAAATCATCGTTGATATCTACTTAAAAACATCATTATGGAAAATAGGATATTTCTATAAAAGTTCTAGAGGATTCTTATTTTGCCAAGTTCCTCTCTTGAAACTGTAGTGACAATCTGTATGTTGGAGTCTGCTAATATTTGGTAGTACCTGGGAATTACTTATCCAAGTTAGCAGTCGCTAATCTCAGAAGTGATTAATCTTACAAGAGAGGATGAAATGTCCTTAACCTTCTTATAGTGGGTATGATGGTAATGTCTTCAACATATACTCTATTCTCTATGTTGCAATCAAAAGCATCCAATAGGATTGACAAAAATTGACCTCATGCAAAGCTCCGAAAATGGACTTAGTCCGTTTTCCCCAGTGGTAGGTATTCTACCCAGTTATCTTATGATACATATTTAGCTATAAAGTTTGATTGGGTCAAGGACTTTCTGTTCAAACTTTGTGGGACTGTCTTCTGTTCTGGTAGATCTAAATGAGGACTCACAAACCCTAAGTTGCAGCAGATGGCCAACCTGTAGTTACCAGAAGGGCAGCTGTGAAAAGGGCTCATTCAGGAGGCATGGAGCAGAGAGATCAGAATGCATTTGTCTCCTTGATAACATGCAACAGACACAGCCCTGCTCCTGCCTTAGGCAGAATAAATAGCAACAGATGCCCTCCCAGACTTGGCATAGTCCTGATTCTGCAGAGCTCTGTTGGGCCCTGAGCGTTACATTTTCCTCTTTCAGGAGTTCAGAAGGCAGTGGAGGCCTGTGTCTGCTCATATGTATCCCCAAACCTAGATCATAACTGAAAGTGGACATAGTGATTCATGAGATGATTTCGATTACTTTAATCAAATCATTTTTTAAAAATTGTAGATACTTTAATGGAGGATAAAGTGCATTATCACCAAACATGAACTTTGGCTTCTTTTTATAGAATAGATGTCGTCCTGGACAACATGTGCAAACAAAATTCACGTAGGGGTTGCATTTGAAAACCATAAAAGTGGTGTTTTCATGCAGTAGTTGCAGGGTGTGCAAATACACAGCAGCCCTGCTGGTAACACATCTTCAAGTGCCCTCAGTCACAGCTTTCATCCTGTTCTGTTTTGTATTAATGTGGATAACTTCCCATGCTAATCTTCACTTAATAGTAAGGAAGGCTTTGAAATCAAAATAAACTTTTAAAAATGATTGAGGAATAGTTTTCGATGGGTTTCATAACACCACTCTTGCAATCACTGAGAAAATGATTAAGGATTCTTCTGGACTGCTGTTAATCTCAAAACACATTTGGAACAATCTGAGTTTGTGGTGTTAGATGTGGCACTTCAAGTGAGCTGGTGCCATAAACTCAAATGACTGTCATTTCTTCTATAGCATTTGTGCGGGGTGTAATATGATTTGATAGCATCGATACTGGTGGAATGGAGATGTCACTGATCTCTGCTTATAAATCTTGACATCCTCCATGTTTTTACAGATAAACTTATTTCAAATCATCCCCTCTGTTGTAGCAGCCTAAATCTTGAATTGCTTTTCATTTATCCCATTTGAATCTTGACAGTTTATCCGAGTATACATGTGAGAATCAGTAAAAGATGCAAGCATTCTTGGTATATTTTGTTCTTGTAACCTTGATCATTAATAACTCTACCTATTGGATTGTTGTAAAGTTGATGGTGACTAAGAAGGGGTTTGGGAAACTTAAAAAAAGAAGATATATTGCAAGTGCTGTTGTCATTCAACAAACACGGAAGGTTAAATACAAACCACAGTTTTATTTAACCCTTAAAATAGTTATTGTCTTAAAATCTGTTGACTGGTTCACTAACTCCTCCAAATAAAGTGCTCATTCAAATCAGTTTAACTGACTGGTACCTCAATGTTATGCTGACTTAAAATACTCATAACATAAAGTGTTTTTAAATAGCCCTGAATTGGAAGTCTGTTGAAACTAAAGGGTTGGAAGCCAGTCTGTACTGGGGGCAAAGTATCCCAGCAGAGCAAGATGGGGAGGCCTTTGCCTAGTGACAGCAACTGATGAGACTGTTTTAAGATGAAGAATGGGGAGGTAAATGAAAGGAGGCAGAACAGAGCTCAGTTTGTGGAGGGCAACCAAAGAGATATTGAACAGAGATGTGCAAGGATCTGCAAGGCAGCACGACAAAGTGGACATTCAGAAAGTGTTTCAGGAAAAAGAGAAGTGGAAGAAGAATACTGTGTTTCTCCGAAAATAAGACACAGTCTTATATTTATTTTTTCTCAAGAAGACACACTAGGGCTTATTTTCAGGAGCTGGCTTCCTCTCCATGCCGGGATGCCCATCACTAGGTCTTATTATCGGGGTAGGGCTTATATTTAACAAATGCATAGAAATCCTTCTAGGGCTTATTTTGAGGGTAGGTCTTATATTCAGGGAAACATGGTAGGCCTGAGGGAAAGCTGCTGAGGCCTGTGAACAGGAAGCTCTGAATTATTGGAGGATGGCTCTTCAAGAAAAAAATAATAATAATTGATAACAAAAGAAAAGATATAAATTGATGATTGTAGAGATAAAACTGAATTATGCTTACTTACACACATGTATGTATACACTTGACCCTTGCACAACTTGGGGTCAAGCGGGCCTTCTCTGTCAAGGATGTGAACATAAGTTTTGATTCCCCCCAGACTTAACTACTAATTAGTCAACTGAAAGCCTTTTCAATAGCATGAACAGTTGATTAACACACATTTTGTATGTTCTATGTGTCATCGGCTGGAGTCTTAGAATTAAGGAAGCTGGAAAAAAGAAAATGTTATTAAGTAAATAATAAGAGCCAGGCATGGTGACTCACATCTGTAATCCCAGCACTCTGGGAGGCTGAGGCAGTTGGGTTCCTTGACCTTAGGAGTTCAAAATCAGCTTAGTTAAGAGACCCCTTCTCTACTAAAAATAGAAAAATTAGCCAGGAGCTGTGGCAGGTACCTGTGGTCATAGCTACTTGGGAGGCTGAAGCAAGAGGATCTCTTGAGCACAAGAGTTTGGGGTTGCTGTGAACTGTGAGGACACCACAGCACTTTACCCAGGGTGACAGAGTGAGACTCTGTCTCAAAAAGAAAAAGAAAGAAAGAAAATTATAAGGAAGAGAAGGTCAATTTACTATTCCTTACATGGAAGTGGATCAGCATAAAGGTCTTAATTGTCAACAGCTTCCTGTCCAGTTGGCTGAGGAGGGTGAGAACAGGGTGTGGTTTTCTTGTCTCGGGGTGGCAGACGCCAAAGAAAGTCCATGTATATATGTGAACTGGTGCAGTTCAAACCATGTTGTTCAAGGGTCACCTGTATTTATATACATGCCTGTGTGCATCCCAGGCCTGCCGTGTTAAAAATGACACAGTGGCATTTAGAGCATTTCAGGCACTTGCTCAAAGTCACACCACTGGTTATTAGTCCAGTGGGGACTTTTTCTAGATTGCCTGAATATCCGTCTGGGGGGTCTTCAACTACGCTAAGTCTTTTATGAGTCTGGTGTGTTGGAGATCCCTTCACAGAAAAAAATGCAAGCACGTCTTCCTTGCTGCTGGGTAGAGGGCAGGGTTAATACTTATTAGCATTTCAGAGGCCTGTGTGTATTTGCAGGAAGACCTAGGTATGCTCTGGGAGGAGTTGAGGATCTATTGAAAATATTCCTGAAAAGGTAAAGAGTCTTAAGTGAATAGATAAACACGACAGTTTCCTGGGGAGGTTCACTGCTGAAAGGAAAGTGAGTCTTTCCAGATAGAGCTGCTCCTTAGTTTAACAGCTTGAGGTTTAGTTAGGATCAACTGGCTCGGAATTTCCTTGGAGCGCTAAGTAACTTAGCAGATGAGAATTCCATCCACAGTACGATGGTGTTGATAATTGATAACTTGTATCCCAGGCTGTAGTATTTCTCTTCCTTGTTTTTGCCTCTTGATCACTGTACATTGCTTTCCTGAAATGAATAGAGAACACATACTAATGGTTTATTGCTTTGAGTAATTCCTGCTGAGTTATCTCACCCCCTGCTGTGTGTTTGGGAGTTTGAGTCCTTAACTAGGATTTGTCTTTTCTTTTTACTTTATCTGTGCATCTTGCTAATCATGGTATGAATTTGAGAGAAAATGTTCACCAGTGTAGAAAGAAAGCATTTCCTCATAATTACCAGTTACTACTTAGTGTCTTTTTTTTTTTTTTTAAGACAGAGCCTCACTCTGTTCCCCCAGGGTAGAGTGCCATGGCCTTATAGTTCATAGCAACCTCAAACTCCTGGGCTCAAGCCATCTTCTTGCCTTAGCCTCCCATGGGGGCTTGGATGGGGGTCTTGCTCCTGCTTAGGCTTGTCTTGAAATCCTGAGTTCAAGCAATCCACCTGCTTCACCCTCCCAGAGTGGTAGGATTATAAGTGTAAACCACCATCCCGGGCCCACTAGTTAGTATCTTGAAGCTTGTATACATATAGTGCTTGTATACACCACTGCTTTACCATCTTCAATGGTAGGCACTGTGCAAGGTGTTTACAGATGTGTTTATATAATTTTCACCTCAACTATGCCTGTGGGGGTATTCATTGAGGGTCCCTGCCCTGTTTCATAGGAGCCCTTCCAGTGTCTTCAAACCTCCCATGTACCCCAACTCGATCCCCACTCCCATACGTTCAAAGCTTGAACATGAGAAAATCCCCTTTCAGAGGGAGCATTTCTGCATTCTGCTTGTATTACTTTCACAGCAAAGCTGTAATTCAAAACGGTTGGTGCTTTAAGTTGAGAAGTGGCAGAGCTCCTTGCTCTTGTTTCTAGTGAGCCCTGAATTGCACTGTGTCTCCTCTTTCCCTGGGGGGGAGATGTACAGTACAGATGTGGTTTTTCATTTCTCTGTACTTTGTTTCCTTTGACTATCAACTGACACCAAGTCTGAGACATTGCATAGTGACAGAACTCTGTGATTACATGCAAAACACTGGATGCTATTTTAGAGGTATTTTAAATTTAAAAATTTATTATGAGAACTATATGCAGTAGAGAACAATCAGGTTATGCGTGCCTCTTTACATATATAAGTATTTGGTGTGGCATTAGAAGAAACTGTGGCAGAAGATAGAGTCATTGTGGTAAGACCTTCCATCATTTTAAAGCAGTGTCCCTTTTTTGAACAATTGTTGAAACGTTTATTTGTCAACTGTGGTAAGGAGGCATATTTCATAAGGCTGCTAATTTGACATTGCTTGCCATTGTTTTACGTAAGACCAGATAATAATGCTCACGTTAATTTCTTTGAAGAGTGTACAGTGAAGATGGCAAATGACTTCCAGAGACGGACACGTTTTTAGAACTCACTTTGCCCTCGGTCAATAAATATATCAGTAAAAATTATTCAGTGTCCTTTTCGTTGATTGTTTGGCCTGTCAAATTGCCGTCACAATGATTGGAGCTCATAATCACTGCCGTGGCATTGCAAATTCAGTCGTGCAATTTCATGGCATTGTGATACTACTGTTCCCATGCAGGTCCATACGTAATGGTTAATTAAAATATTGGTGATGATGAAATCTTTTCTCAACATTCTTGTAGCTTTGAAGAAACATTTTGTAAGTGTAAAACATTGTGCTTTTTGGTTATGCTACTGTATATTTGATATTTATCGCTTTAAAAGAAGAAAAGTGCCAAACTTGATGTTGACAAAAGTCCACACAAAGTCCCATACCTCTTGCTGGCTATTCAACTTATTAATGTGCTTTCTCTTCCAACTTCTGCCTGGCAGCTAAGGAATTAAGCTCTTATCTTGGTCTTTGATGTATTTCTTTCTCTTCATGCCATTTGGGTTTACTTTGCTTATTTACGGGACCATGGGTGACAAAAGTAATATTCTCACCTGTCACTAAACAGAAGGCAGTTTGTTCCTTTTAACTAAAAGGATGGTTTACAAAAAAATCCCAAACCGTGTAGTGAGGCTACCCTGGACCTCTGCCAGTGGAAGGTGACCTTGTAAGACCATTTCGTGGAGGAAGCTGCTCCTTCCTTGAACTTGTTGCTCCGTGGTAGAGTACCCAGAAATTGTTTGCGCAAGGTAGTCAAGAAAGAGAACTTGAATTTTGGAAGCAGAGATTTTAGATGATTCAGTTCCAAATGAATTTTTCATTATTAAGTGTTTTTCTTTTTCTTTTTATTTCATATTGATATGAAGGTCCAAATGTTTAGGTTACATTTTATTTCTAAGGTCAAGTTCAAGTTGTAGTTGAGCCCTTCACCCCAGGAAGCGTGCTGAACACCCTCACATTGTGCACATTAAGTAAGATCCCACCAATCACCCTTCTTATTTCCCTTTCTTTTCTCCCTCTTCTCCTCTCCCAGGTGTTTAATGCTTTGCCTAATTTTTTGACATATAGAAAAGCAGAACTTTTCATTGTGTTCCCAGGAGTGTGAGGGGTGTGTGTGTATGTTTACACACTTGCAATATTTAAGTTCAGACATATACGCAAAAATATATAGAAGTGGTATGAGGCAGAGTATAATTATGTAGATAATTAGAAAGCCTTGACTATTGAACACTGTACTGTGTGGGTTTTTGAGCGAACATCTATCTTTTAATTAAAGCATAATGTTTACCGCAGCATATACAAGGCCATAAATGACTTTGTGTGTGTGCGGGTTTGTGTGTGTTTGATTATACAGCCGAGCAAATGAGAATACTCAGTGCTGTGGCCATTATCCCTATTATGGGAGAAGAAAAAGTAAACATTCATTCAGCTAACAACAATATAAAAGAATCCAATGCTTTTTTTTTCTGCCTCATGGGTTTTTTTCAAAGCTTTTTCCTGCTAATTTTGTTGAGTTTCCCATTTATACATTTTCAGTGAGTAATTATTTGAAGACAGAGTGGAGAGTAAATACTCATTGGAGAATTGTCCCTCAATGAGAACTGAGTAAGTAGATATTATAAAGATACCCCCTTAAATTTTTCTTTAGTTTTTTGAGGTTATCATCCTCTGTAGATTAGTAGGGACCTTTTGTCTCACACATAATACTTGCCGCTCTTTGCTTGAACCAGATAACTGAACAAAGGTACCAGGATTCACAACTACCATGAAGATAAGGACAATTGGGTCCTATTTTTCATGCTACGTAGATATAGGGCTGTAATGACTAAAGTCATTTATTAGACTACCTTCTCATTAATTATTCCTTATTCACACATAATTAAAAGTTTGAAGCAAAAAATAACGTAATATTACTATCAAATGTCATCTATTGCAGTGCTACTACATTGAAAGAATTACTGCTTATCCTTGCATCAAAACCCATAGAAACCCTATAACAAAAATGTTATAAATATCATTTCTGTATAACAGTATAGAGTTCAGTGGCTCAGAGAGCTTAAGTGTCTTGCCTAAAGCTAAATGGAATATTAGGAGAAAAAAATCTTGTCTACCTTGACCTAAAGTCACTGTTCCTTCTAATAGACATGCTCCTTTCTAAAGCTAGGGTCAGCAGAATTTTTCAAAAAGTGCTAGCAAATATTTTCAGTTGTGTGGGCCATATAGTCCCTATCATAACTACTCGACTTTGCCCACATAATGCAAAAGCAGCCGATGTAAATAAATGAGTACAGCTGAGTTCTAAGTAAATAGATGAGTATAGCTGAGTTCTAATAAAAATTTGTATATGGATCTTAAAATTCAAATTTCACATAATTTTCATGTGTCATGAAACGTTGTTTAGTTTCATGATTGTGCAAAAATAGGTGACTGTTGGATTTGGCCCACAGGCTGTAGTTTTCTAGCCCTTGTCCTACAGCATAAATACAGGTGTATGCAAGATAGATTTTATTAGCCACTCATCAAGGTGTTGATGAGTGATTAATACCAGTTGCATCTATTTGCAGTGTTCTGTTGAAGGAACCTAAAAAACCTAAACAGAAGACAAAAGTTGAGCTTCCACTGGGCTGTTTCATTACAAAGATGTCTAAGAAAGTTTACCCTGGTTAAAATACTTTTGAGAGGGGTTCACATTTGCACAGGTCTCACCATTTTCACGGAATGGAGCTCTTTGCAAAATATCCCCAATTCCCTGAGAAAGAACTTTGTCAACCCTTAATTTAGTTACCAAATGCCCAACATGCAGTTCTATCCTTACTTTCGCCTAACTTTTCTAAAGTTGGGATGAAACATGAGGATTCTCCTCAGTCACCTGCTGGCTGTCTGGACATGCTCCACATCTCTGTCCCTTCAACTCATAGTTTGAGTTTGGGGTTTGCTTTTCGGGTACAGTTTGAGCTAGATGTAGAGGAACAGGGTGGCAACTTGCACTCAAATTACTAAAATACAGATATGCCTTGCAAGAGGTATAATTTAATGCACTAACTTGAGTTTCTGATGAAGTGAGATTATTTTTTGGCTTGACTATCAAAACAGACTCTGTGCCTTGAAGGATAAAGGGGAAAAACATTCGGGGAAGAAGAATGGCATAAATCAATGCAAGATAACTTCTTTGGTAAACAAAGTGATTTTGCAGGTAATTAGAGGTGACTTACTCCCTGTGGGGGCTGCAGTGTGAAAACAGAGATTGTGTTCCATTCTGTGTGGCACCCTGAGTTGAGGGTTGCTAGAATTTTGATTTTTTGTGTGTGTTTTGTTTTTAAGAAAGTGAAATTTAACTTTATCCCTAAATCTCTAGATTTTTTAATGAAGCCATTTCATTTGAAAGAAGTAGTTTTGTGTGTGAGTGTGTGTGTGTGTGTGTGTGTGTGTTTTGAGGGGGGAATTTCCCTCTGAAGTTCTTTACTCTAACTAAGAAGTCTCTAAGATACATTTGGCCCAACAGCCACCAGTATAGCTCTGCGAACCAGAATTTCCAGGCATTTATAATAGGTAATATACATTTCTTATAATTACAGTCTCCAATTTGCAAAACCCTAAGGAGACAGTCTAACTCTGGTCATATCTGAAAAGCAACCCCCAAACTCAAACTATGGGATGAAGGGACAGAGATGTAGCACATGGACAGATAGTCCACATACTGTGTTATCATGATTTGGGAATATTTAGCTCAAAATAAGAATTTCATGTTGGATATTTGTTAACTACATTATTGGTTTACATAAATGATTTCACATGGTTTTCGGGATATTTTGTGAAGAGCTCCATTCCACGAGAATGATAAAACTTGGAAAAATGCTGACCGGCCTTTTTTAAAATTTTTATTTTTATTTTTTGCCTTAAACAACAGTCATTTATTTCTCACAGCTCTGGAGACTAGAAGTTCATGATCAACATGAGAGAAGGATCAGTTTCTGGTGAGGCCTCTTCTCCTGGCTTGCAGACAGCCACCTTCTGACCCTTCTTGAAAGTAACCTTAACCATACTAAGCTTTCTTAGAGACCTGAATAATTAAACAGCCTAGCAGAAGCCCAGCTTTTGGTTTTGTTCTGTTTTAACATCTGAGGTACCTGCTACTTTTAGACCACTTGTTAAAACCCAGAAACGGGGCTTTACTTTACCATTTGGAAGTTGTGCAAGAGACGACAATTCGAATTACTGTTGCTGTTAGAAGTGCTATTAATGTGTGTTCTCTGGTGAAGCTTCTCCTGTGTGGCACCTGTATTTATGGTACTCAGAAAGGAGCTGATGGAGTGTGGAAGAACAAGAGCCTGAAAACCGTTCAAACAGAAATGCTGTCTAATAATAGTAGGTACCTCTGTAAGGATGCAGTGGAGATTTTTGTTGCTGTTGTTACATGTCCTTCTAGTGAAGTGGGGATGTTTTTTAAGGACCACACCTACGGTGCATCTTACAAGGGTACATGTAAAATTTACTAGGTTTAGAATACAAATGTCTTAACACAATAACTACAAAAATGCCGTGAAGGCTATGCTAACCAGTTTAATGAAAGTATTTCAAATTGTATATAAAACCAGCACATTGTACCCCATGATTGCATTAATGTACACAGCTATGATTTAATAAAAAAGAGTCACAGATGCAGTCATTGAATTAGCATCTATGATAAGAACATACTTTTTATATCACGAGTTATTTAATAGTTAGATGCGTGCGATACAGTTGGAGATAGATGATCTGTTGAGGGTTGTCCTGGGAATTACTAAAGTCTTTCTTCAATCAGCTATAACATTTTATAAAGTAAAACCATTTGCAATGAAGCACAAATACACACACGTACACAAACACACACACAGATTTCCAGTCCAATGGACATTTACTACATTTACTAGTATATACGCTATGTTGGGTAGTCTTAGGGGGTAGAAATATATGTTAAATATGGTCACTAGGTTCTGAAAATTTAAAGTCCAGCCGTGAGGGAGATAAGAGTGAAAAAGAAATAAAAGCAATATATGTTAGGAGAGATAAATATATTAGGATGAGTGAAACACAAACTTTGTGATATGAATTTAAAATGAGGAAGGATCATTACTCAAGGTGACACCAAGGAAGGATGAATGAAAGAATTGAGAGCAGTTTCTCTAAACCTCTCGCACAATTTGGTGGCTTCTCATATTGTCAAATGGTTCTCCAGAATGATGCTGACCAAGACATATGGAGTGTTTCTAATTTAACTCATGTTTGCTGGCCCTGAGGGGTATTACCTATTTATAATCTGCACCAATATTAAGGAAAACAATAAATACGTATGTATTAAAATGAACACTTTTTTATTTACTGTTCAATATTCATTTAAATTAGGTGATTCAGTAAATGTGAAATGTCAAGTCAAGGGCCTGGTACAATATACATTTTTCCCTTTATAGGTTGACATTCGAGAATGTTCATGTGTTTGTTAACTGTATCTATACACACACACACACACACACATACGTAATTAAATGTGCCTTATTTGCCAACATTATAATAAATGCACAGTATTTCTTCTCTCCTTCCTAACTGCAAAAGAAGTAGCCACTCAGTGGATTTGGGGAAGGCCCTCTTGTCCTTTCTACGTCTTGAGACCAGTGATATTCTCCATTTTGAAAGTTTCTGTGTGTGCTTTTTTCCCCCCTTCATTGCCAAGGCTGATTTTATTCCTAAGATAGAGAAAAAAAGAAATATCTTGCAGTTATAACCAATTCATCCCTAAAATAATCTGGGACAGTAGGAGCAAAAGAGACAGGGATTATCAAATTGGGGATAAGAACCCAATGATGGATAATGATATTAAAATAGTTTATGACTAACATTTTAAAAAATAGAATAAGATTGACTAGAATAGGATAGAAAAGAATAGGGAAAAATCACAGTCTAGTGACTGTTTCTATAATAAATCATGATGAGAATTAAATTTATTATTATTTTTTGAGACAGCATATCACTCTGTCTCCCTGGATAGGGTTCCATGGCATCACAGCTCACAGCAACCTCAAACTCTTGGGCTCAAGTGATCCCCTTGCCTTAGCTTCCTGAGTATCTGGGACTACAGGCGCCTGCCACAGTATCCAGCTATTTTCAGTAGAGATTAGGGAGGAGCACACCATTCTCCTCCTGCCTCTTCTCTACCCCTCCCCTACCAACTTGAACTGAGTTTTCTCTTGTGTGAGCGTGTATTAGTTCATCTACTGGCTTCATATTAGTATAGAGTACATTCCCATTCTTGGGATACTTGACTAAGAAGAATATGTGTGTTTCATCTCCATCCAGGTTAACTCAGGCTGTTCCTGAACTCCTGAACTCAAGCAATCCACCTACTTCAATAATTTAATTTTGAATCAGTTAATTTGAAAAATTAAAGTCTAGGCAACTCTGAGACATCTTCTTCTGCTATTCCATAGTTTCAGACACAATTTTGGGAAAGGTTGTCTTGCCTTTTCCGCTTTCTTAGACCTCCATACCTAACCCAAACCCAGCTTAATCCCCCACAGTGACCAGTAAATATAAAGCATGAGCCTTGCTTGGGGAAAAAAGTGGAAAGAGGGAAGCAGATGGTGTTGTCTATACTTGGACATTTACAAACAAAATGCTGGCTTCTGCTTACTAAGATAGGAGCAGGAAAAGAGTTGCTCTTTCTACTTTGTGAGATTATAACTGCGAAATACTACAAATTGCAATCATCGGGTAATATTGCTTGTTAATAGCTTCCCCATTACAACTGATGTGCAATAGGAATCCTTTATTGTATAATTATTTTTTTTCTTGAAATAATGGCTTTGAACTAGAGTTTGATATAAAAGAGTCTTTTATAGGGAATCATGGATGGGCCCCAAAAGCCTTGACCCAAACTCTTTGGTAAAGAATAAAAACCATTAGAAATAGTGCTTTCCATACTGAAATGTAATCATCCCTGTTAAAACCTTTGAGAGAGTAATGTGCTAAAGACATGTGTTACAAGTAGTTGATTAATGGGTTCTTTTCAGTATGATTGGTGAGAACCTTGTGAATTTTAACATTTCAAAGATATTCAATGAAAGTTGGGATAATAGAAATGGAACATAAGTGCTTTCTGTTTTTCAAGTAAGTGGACAATAGATTGTGTTCTCTTGGTGTATTATACACATCGTACACAGCATCTAACAATAACATTTTTTTTTTTTGAATCATGTAGAGTTGCTCTTAAACCATCTAGAAAGACAGGTATAATTATGGTCTGGGAATTATAGAAGGATGTCATGGAAGTTCACAAACACTAGAGCTCACATTTATAAAAGGACAATAGCATGCATTTAAATAAAGCAAACCAGGGAGTACTGTGAAAACATTTTAATCTACAAAGACTTCAGCCCATCTCTTCTCAGTCTCTTTTCACCCAAAGTCATTCTTTCTTGCAGTGTAAGTATTAATTGCTTAACCATGTCATTCGATTACAAAGAGCATTTCGACAATCAGAAATACAGCCATTGGAATAAAAAAAGTGTCAACATAAAATATTTGGCACTTTGAAAAACACTCCCTCGTTCTTTTTTATTGAACTAAAATACAGATTGAGCATTAATCAGTCCATGAAATAGATTATACTTTCATCAAAATACATGATTCGTTTACTATAACAAGGTGTCAAAATCCAGATATTTAACCTTAAACACAAACCATTATGTACATACATGTATGTGACTGGGTGTTTGCATTTTTCTGTTTTCTTAGGCAATTAAACGTTTCTTAGGTAGCAATTAAAGGATTAATGCAATTCTTGGTAAAAAATTTGTAGGCTTTGAAAGAGCTATACCATTCCAGGGAGAAGCGTTTTTTTATGTGAACATTTATTTCTAGCACCTGTGAAGCTTAACTAGTCCCTTTCAGTTCTAATTCCCTAATTATTGAATTCCGCCTCTCATGCAATTTCTCTATTTCTGTTTGTGGACAGAACAGGTAATAAAGATCAGGAAAAAATCATGTAGTGAACTATTAATTTAGCAATTTAAAGAGTTTTCTTCATTTTTTTCTTGGTGTCTATTTGGCTAACTATCATACTCCAGGCGCATAACATACTCCAGCAACTTTTCTTTCAATATAATTGCTTGATAACATTTCCAGATGTGGAAGACAGACACATTGGTCATTGCCGGTAAACATCTTGTTTTCCTTTCCCAGCTCAAGCGTGCTGTATTTTCTTTTCCCTTTTCTCTAGTGCATTGGTTACAGTATAGCTTTTAGTTGCAGGTGACAAAATTGCATTAGATGTTTATTTTTCTAACACATGATATTTGGAGTGACATAGTTCATGTTGGTTCTGGAACTCAAAGATGTGAAGGCTCTGTGTTGACTTGTATGTGGTACATGTGTTCCCCTGACAGCGTCTTGGTGGTCACAGTAGTTCCCAGTATTTCCTTGTAGCTTGGCTGTTTCCATATCAAAAAGCAAAGAAAGCAAGGTCAGCATTTCCTTTTTTATTTTATTTTTATTTTTATTTTTATTTTTTTGAGACAGAGCCTCAAGCTGTCCCCCTGGGTAGAGTGCCATGGCATCACAGCTCACAGCAACCTCCAACTCCTGGGCTCTAGCGAGTCTCCTGCCTCCGCCTCCCAAGTAGCTGGGACCACAGGCACCCGCCACAACGCCCGGCTATTTTTTGGTTGCAGCCGTCATTGTTGTTTGGCGGGTCCGGGCTGGGGATTCGAACCCGCCACCTTAGGTGTACGTGGCTGGCGCCTTAGCCGGTTGAGCTATAGGCGCTGAGCCAACATTTCCTTTTTTTAAAACAAACAACGAACAATGAAAAACAGGGTGGAAACTCTTCCCTAGAATCTTCGAGCAGGTTCTCCCTTGCCCTTGTAATGGGTGGAATTATGCCATCCCCTCACTCCCATCCTAGGTTGAAGATTTAACACCCAGGACCTCAGAATGTAACCTTGTTTGTAAATAGTGTCATTGCAGATGTAATTAGTTAACACGGGCTCATTAGGGTGGACCCTTATCCATTATGACCAGTGTTCTTATAAGTGAGGGAAATTTAGACACAGAGACACACAAAGAGGGAAGACAAAATGAAGAGACAGAGCGAGAAGGCAGCCATCTACAAGCCAGGGGGAGAGACCTGAAACAGAGCCTTCCCTCCCAGCCCTCAGATAAAAGCAGCCCTGTTGACACCTTCAACTTGAACCTGGAGCCTCACTAATTAGGAGACAATTCATTTCTGTTGAATCCACCCAGTCTCTGGTACTTTGTTATCCACCCTAACAAACGAATACACCCTCTTTGGCTGTTGACTGGTTTCATAACACAATCTCTTCTGACTTCTCTCTTTCCCAGCCAAGAAATACAGTGAGTTCTGCAAAGCTGGCACTTTTAGTCTCCACGGGTTGAAAGCTCAGAAAAAGAACAGGCAATAGCTGGTGAGTGGACAGCCAGCAGTGTCTGCCACAGCCAGGTTTTCACAGAGCGTATCTGGCATTCAGATATCTGTTAAAGAAATGAAATGTTCCAGGATTGAATACTTGATCTTCTCTGACACTGGAAGAATATAGATGGAATTTTATTTTAGTCTTTGCTTGTTTCTTTGGCATTTTCTAGCTTTAAACCAGCAATACCAAAAATGATAATGTCTTACTGCTAAAAAAAAAAAGTTCTATCTTTACAAATGTTTTTTCCCTATAGAATAGCAGGGCTTGGAATACAGATCTCATCTCACTGGCAGCATATTATTTTATTTTCTCTGACCTGGGCTTGAGCTCATTCTGTTTTAGGATGTGAGTGGGTGGAATCTTCCTTTCTAGATCCACATCTTCCTAAATGGCCTTGCCCAATCTTGCTCCCTATTAGAATTTACCCTCTTCATTTCAAAGTGCACTGCATTTTTTTTTCTTCTTTTAATTACAGATATGACATAGATCAGCAAGGGAAAAAATAAGATACACTTTGTTTTCCCCTAGGAATTGCAGAGATAACATCATTGTCTTTCGGGAATTTCATTTCTTTTAGGAAAAGTCATGAGGCTGCATGGATCTCTGTTCATTTCTCTTTGTCAGTCTTCATAAAAATAGTGTAGAGTATGACGATTAGAATTGATCCACCTCGGTTTGATCTCTTACGTGACATTACCTTAGGAGCTCATAAAGCTTGTACTTGCTTACATTCAAAGGCAGTTATTCCTCGTTGCCTATAGGTGTTTGGGGAGGGAGGGGGAGAATAACACCTTAGGATTAGGTTTTTGGGCTTCTTAGTCCTGTCTGGAAATGTTATATACCCTTTATTTTAGGTTGTAAATGTAAAATGGAACTCTGGAGCCAGGCTGGCATATCAAAAAAAAAAAAAAAAAAAAAAAATCCCTGTCACAAAAAGTAAAGTTTAGCATCAATCTGAATGTTACACTGAATCCATTTAGCTAGGCAAGGGTACCCCCTCCGGTTTTTAGCCAGGCTGCTTTTTGCTGGTTAGGAACATCTCTGTGAAATTGTCAAGGTCCTGTCCTTTTGAGGATCAAAATTCGTTTTGAGTAAAATGTTGGATAATTTCTTTTAGATTAGCAGAGATTTCAGAATCTATTCCTTTTAAGTTTATATGGCTGCCAAGAGACTAGAATATTAAACCTCAGCGTCTCTCATCATCCATTCTGTTCCAGGGAAGCAAGATTGAGGGGCCTTTGTCTCTTTTCTGAGCTTGAAGCATGCACTGGCCTGTCACGTTTGATTATTATTTTGTTCTTACTTTCTAAGAGTCGTTGGAGGGTCCCGGAATGGCTGCTGATGGGCTGAAAGCCTGTTAGGAGCCCTAAATTTCAGGAATGGTGGAAATGTGCCTCCCAACCCGTTAGCTCCAGTGTCATCAGGAAATGCTGAAGTTGAAGAAGCAGGCTGGTGGTTAACTTTCTCCTCTTACCACTTAAGAACAGTGTGCTTTCCTGGAAAGGGAAATAAACCAAGACGGTGAAGCCAGGTCTCTCACCAGGAGGCTGTGTTACCACAGTCAGAATATTTAATCTTTCTGTGCCTCACTTTTCTTGGAGAGGCCGAACAACACGCCAGGTGGGAACACATGCTCTAGAATTAAAATCTTTGCTTTTTCCACCCCCAGCTTTAAAGTAGTGTCTGTTTAAATGGAGACATTGTGGGAATTTGAATTTTTTCGTTCATCTTAATCATTCACTCAGCAGAAAATCACTGAATCTCCACCATGCACTAGGAACTTGGGATACAGCAATGAATTAGACACAAAAAATGAAAAAAAAAATGTATATAATATAATGTGGGTAGTGTTAATAGAGGGACATCCAGTGTGAGATTATGGGATGTGCTTTGATAGGTCCGTGTCTAGTGGAAATGAGAGATGTGAAATGACTTTAGATTGGGGGAGGGCCATATTTAAGATGAGCCCCGTGATATTTTTGCGACATTCTGAATGATACAAAGAAACCAGAGCCCAAGATTAACAAGGAGCCAGCCCAAAGGTGACAGGCTCAGCATGTCTGGAAAACAGAAACAGGGACATTGTGGAAAGATCTTAGAAAGAAGGGGATGGGGTCAAGGTAGCCTGGGATAGAGGAGGAGGGAGATACAAATAGCTTAGTAAGCCCACTGAGCATTCAATGTGGCAAGCATTCAGCAAATTTTGGCACATTAGCTGTTATTATCCTTCTCTCAAAGGGGTCTCAGAAGAAAATGCTGCTAGTTATTTAGCACCTGTATCTAAAATACATAATGATCTCTGGAGAAGAAATAGAGTATCATTTTGGGGACTCAACTTTCATTACATGATAATGGACAGACATTTGAGTTTTCATAGGGATCAGTTGTAGGAAATTGTAAAACACCTCTCTTCACCTGTTTCAATTAAATCACTGCCTTCTTATCTCTACCTAATTTTCTTTCTTTTGGTTTCTCTCCCCAACTTGTCTGTTAGTTCCAAATTCTTACTCTTATGTTAAAATATTATTGCTTTCAAGCTATCTCCATATAGGAGTTTGTCAGGAAAATGTTACTATGCCATCTCATAAGTGAATAAAATATATGTCATCAAAAGTAAGTCAAAAGATGTTACACTAGAAAAATGCCAAGAAAAATCCACCATATTTAAAATGCCTACAAAAAGAAATTGGCTATCAAGATAATTTTCAATTATCTAGGACAGTAAATTCAATTAATAGAACAGATAGTTGTTTTGTTTGTATTTATTATTTCTGTGCAGCAAACTGGTGAGGGAACAAATGTCGAGAAAATGACAATGTTGGTCCTTTTACATTAGGGGTGTTAGTAGCTGTTTAAAGACCCATTTTTCTTCTAGAGGTTTGTCCTTTTCCACAAAGGAAGGTAGAAATGTATCAAATTTGAGAGTCTTCTGGGATTTGTGGTATTTCTCCCCGTATGGATAAAAGTAATGATCAGGTACAGATCAGGGGCCTTAGAAGGATAGGAAGCAGCTTTCCTGAAATGTAGTAGGGACTAGAAAGGGTTAATTGGATGGTGACACGGCCAATAGTTAGCAAAACTATGAAGTTTGGGACACAGGTCCCACGACTGCCCTCACTTCTTACACTAATGGCAAGTCCCAGAAGACTCTCAATTTTGATAATTTGCTGGAAAGACTGACAGAAGTCACTGAAAGCTGTTATACTCACAGTTACTGGTTCATTACAGAGAAAGAATCCATACTGACATCAGCCAAAGGAAGAGACACATAGGGCAAAGTCTGGAAGGTTCCAAATGCTAAGGACATGATACCCTCCCAGCATTGAGGTGTGGTGATACACAAGGAATATTGCCGACCAGGGAAGCTCCCTGAGCCTCAGTGTGCAGAGTCTTTATTAGGGCTTCATTATGTAGCCATGACTGATTGATTACACACATGGTTGAGCCCCATCATTGGGTTAGCTAATGCCACATGACCCAAATTGCCTACCTTTTGTCCCATGGTTAGTCTTTCTAATGTGGCCAGTTGCCTACCCAAGACTATTTTGGGAATGGCTGGCCCCATCCTAAGATCCAGTGTGGCCTGTCTTAACCTTAAAAGAAGACTCTTGTTTTCAGTTACGACAAATTACCTCCTAGAAGCCAGGGGTGCAGACCATACGTAGGGCATGGCCAAGTTATTTACCAAAAAGGGGACAGGGTACCCCTGCATGAACTCTAACATCCATTATTGTAGGACTCTAGAAATGCAGTGTGAACGTGTTCATGTGACCTAACTACAACTCTGTGGCTCTGCATTCACTTCTGTTCATTGGGAATGATTATACTGTTTACCTTGTAGAGCACTGTGGTGGTTAATGAACAAATCTGCGGACATAGGATTTACTCAGTAGTTTCAGCTTCTGTTAGATTCATCATTACAAAGATTATTTTAATTGTAGTTTATCCATTTATTGTTGTTATGGTAAATACTTTTATTAACATTGGTGCTCTTTGAAGTAGCTGACATGTAAGTGCATAGTTTCAGGACCTCTTTCATGCTTTTTGATCTCGTTTTGTCTAGCTGTTCCTGGCCTCTTTGTCTCTTAGTCTGTTTATTCATTCTCTGGTTCAATAGACACTCCTCTGCAATTTTGCTGGGCATTTCAAGATAGGAGAGTAAAGAGCTTTTTTTTCCCCTTCTGTGAATTTGTTTGTTTTCCAAAATGCTCTGGCAAAGATTATACAACTGCAGTCGCCTAAGCATTTGGTGATGGTGTTATCTCATTCTTTCTTAAACTTGTAGTACAAAAGATATTTTGGGGGGGGGGCATATGGAAATTCTCCTCAGAGGACGTTCAAGTTCTCTTTACCAAAAGTAGAAATGATTTTTAAAAGACACATGTTCAGTGCTATAATCTTCTCTTCAATTTGCTATAATAAAATGGAAATTCCATCAAACATTGTATGTTTTCAGTTCCAGATGCCAAGATTATATTGTCAACCTTGAGCTTTGCATGCCCAGCAGATTTAATGAGAAAAGTCATACTCAGGTGTTCAATTGGTTTTGAATACAGCTTTAGTTTTGCAAAGAGGCTTATGACACAAAGGTCTTTGTGTAATAGTTTATTCACCAATGAACACTTAGATATAGTTTATTTTTAACAAAAACAACTACAGCCTTATTTACAGGTTGAACTGATCTCATTCATATGGCAATCCTTTTTATACTGACTTTCTTTCTTTAGAGGTGCTGTTAAGAATGGCTTAAAACATTGCCTATAGAACATGGTGGTTTGTGGACAAATGGAGCAATGTTGTTGTTTTTTTTTTCCTTTTTTTATTCATGGCACACAGTAGTTGCTTGTTTTTCTTCTTCAGTTCTGGAATACAGCTTTCAATATCTTTTACTTATTTTTATTTTTGGATGTCTCCTACCCATTTAGGTGAGCTTCACTTACAAGGCCCTGTGTTTATCAAAGAGCCCAGCAACAGCATTTTCTCTGTTGGTTCAGAGGATAAAAAAATAACTTTAAATTGTGAAGCAAGAGGCAGCCCTTCACCTCATTACAGGTACAGTGGAAAGTTTCAAAATTCAAACTAAAAAAAAAAATAAAACCCTGGGTGGCAATTGTGAATTGTTTTGCTTCAATATAATTATACCATCAGTAAGAAATAATCTGTGAAGCAGTGGCTGTTTGAGACGTTCAACAGCTCTGTTCCATGAACATTTGACTCCTTTCCAGCATGTATTTGATTGATTATTCACTTTATAGTAATATTTCCTGACTCAGGAAAAAACATGGTAGACTCCATTAAATAATGTCCTCTCATGGATTTACAGTGCCATTTAATTTATAAACTCAGATTTGCATGGAGTTGTCAAGACCACATGGGATGAAATTAACTGTGTGTGTTTCAAAGGTAATTTGAAATCAAAGCTGAAACAACAATTCCATGTCCGTTCATTCATTTCTTCCTCTACCATTTTACTGGGTGTATGTTTGGAGGTTCATTACATACGGAAGAATAAAATATCAAATATATTGTGATTAAAGTCATGTTAACTAATTTCCAAGAGAAAATATCTCATTTATTAAATTTTTATCATGTTAAAGTCTATATGTTTATGAGTATGTAAACTACATCTGTTCACTGAAAACTTTCAAGCATCACAGAAAGGTATAAAGAAAAAAGAAATAAAATTGAACTCCTACCACTTTACGATAAAAATATTAACATTTTGGGGATAGTGATGGATTATTTGGATGAGATGAATATTTATTTTATTAAATAACTCCAGATTAAACGTTTCTGCACTTAGGGGTGCTTGGGGGAGCCACTGTAATGAAGAGATGAATTATTGATAAATAGCGTATGCTGCTTTCTTGTAAGTGGTTGCAAGAAAGTGCTCAGGGCACCTTCGAAACAACATGCTCTTTAAGTACTGGGAGCATCTGCTCCCAAAACTCTGTTTACACTGTTAGTTTTCTTGGCAAAATCTTTTCTACGGTCTACAGAACAAGCAAACTTCAGCATATATTAATAAAATGCTAAATGTTTAGATTAGTAATGTAGATCTTACTGACCTCACATTGCTCTTAAACTGTATAAATAATTGAAACTAACAGTCATGGTTAAATTGGGTTAGAAGATAGGCATTTGTATTTTTGTGTCTGGAACTCAACAAGGTCAGTCTTTTTCAACTGTGATCGAGGATGGATTTATTGATCCCCAGCTGTGTACTTCAAAAGAAACATGGTAATTCCAGGTTACTGATCAGAATTGGCAAAGGTGAGAAAAAGTTTTCCCTCTTTTTCTCCCTGTAGAAATATGAAAATTACAACACAGCATTAGAAAAAAAAAACAAAAAAGAAGAAGAAGAAACTGTGTTATGAGCTAGTTCAATTAATTAAGCATAAGTATATGCAACATCTGGAAATATTTTCTTCTTTTCAGGAAAATTGAACCCCTTAGCTTAACAAGACAAATACTAGGAATGTTTTTTTTTCTCACATATTTGTAAGGCAATCCAATAATTTCTAAATGCATCTGTTTGTTTCTTCCTGAAATAGAAGATTATTCTTATACGCATGGCTACAAATATGATAAAGAACCCACGTGAATGGCTCGTGTGGGCTGTTTTTCTGTTGTCAGTAAAGTTGCATTTCTTGGCATTTATCTGATGAATAATTTGGTGATAAATTTTTCAGCTAAAAAATTGTCAACATGTTAGATTTAGTGACATAGGAATGTATTTTAATGAGTAGATTAATTATGCTTGTAGGGTTTTAATCAAATAACCAAAGTCTTGAATTAGAAATCCAGAAATAGCCTTTTGTTGTAATTATGTATTTGTATGAGCGCTATAGAGCAGTGGTTCTCAACCTGTGGGTCGCGACCCCTTTGGGGGTCGGAAAACCCGTATTTCCATGGGACAGTGCTTCTCTGTCTCCAGGAGGTTGGCCCACATGCAGATTCGCCCACATATGTGTACCCGGCGTGATGACATCATCTGTATTAAAGGGTCGCAGCATTAGGAAGGTTGGGAACCATTGCTATAGAGCCTGTCTAAATGAATTGGTACCTGGGTCACTGCGAAAGCTTTGAAGCGGACTGTGTTGTGGTCCATTATTTCTCTTTCAAGAAACGCAGTCAACAGCATCCTTTCTGATTCACCTGTGCAAGTTGCTGTTTGCTTGTCTTATTGGTGTTGCTGGGCGGGCTTCATTTGTTTCCATCTGCATGAATTTTACATTTCTTGATTTTTGTGTATCTCAAAATTTTTGAAATGACCCACAACGTAGATAAGATGTCGACACGGAAGTTTTGCTGTTTACACAACAATTCTTCTGATTTATTGTATAGCCTGAGAGATCATCTTGATATTTGTATGTTGCAATTTAAGTAAAATCTGTTAGCTGAAACTAGAAGATGTGTGACTTAGATTGATTTGTTAGTTTTAAATTTGCTAAATGAAGAAATATAACGTGCTATGTATTGCTTTAAATTTTTTGGCTTGTAGCCAAACAGGGCAGACATTTTCATTACTGCTTTAAAGATTTTCTGAAGTTAAGATTTCTAACCAATATAAAATTTCACTTAAGCTAAAGGTTAGAACCATTAGAAATTGAGACCTGGAAATGCACAGGAGACCTGCTTTTAGTTCTGAGAAATATTGGGCTTCCTTACAACAAGAAACAACCTTTTGTTATTCATGTTATCTGTGAAGGAAATAGATTGTTCCTGGAGTAAACGGAGTGTGGAATAATGTGGGTTGCAACTACAAATTTATCTATTTCGATGACACTTTCTATTTTGGCCTGTTTTTTACAATTTTTTTCCCTAGCTTTTGACTGTAATTGTCCACTAGGTAATATTCCACATTATTCTTTAAATGGTCCAGAATAAAATATGTGTGCTTATTCAAATAATTTTTTTTTACTATCCTTCAACAATTGCAGATAAATAGCATAAATATGTAATGATACAGGATATAAAAAAGAATATTGGGCATTTTTTTATGTGAAGTCAGAGAAGGAATGTTTTATTATGTATTAATAAATATGAGCATATATATATATGTGCGTGTGAGTGTGCGTGTGGGTGTGTATATATATTTATATCTTATCTATCTATCTATCGATTGATCGAGAGAGGGAGGGACAGCCACAGGGGAAACTTAGAAGGTCATGTGAATTGTTGACAACAATCCAGACAAGCTTCTAAAGATTCAGAATAAAATTTAAGAGTCTTATAAAAGAATGTCTTTGAAAGCTCAGAGCCTTGCTGTAGACTGAGGAAAACTTATCTGATGAGAGATCTTGTCTTTGTTTTAATCCCACTGGGTAAAAAGAACTCTTAATTGGTCATATTTGAAATCCTAAAGTTCAGAAATTCTCAGGAGAAATTACTTGTGTTAGGGTTTAATTGAGAATTTTATTCTTTCTTCTGCGTCTCCCCGCCTGAGCCCCAAAGCCTATATTTAAAGGTTAATTAGTATTCCGTCTCATTGTAATTGCTGATGGTGCTGAAAGAGGTTACCCCGAGGAAGTATTAATACTTTTTTTAATGGGAAAGATTTTCTCCTGCTTTTCATGGGGTTAGAAATATCCAACTAACTAATGCTAAGATGAAAGACCCCAAATAGGAGGATCCCGGGTCATTGCTGCTGATGGCATTTAAAGGGGCCTCATATTTGGGGATGGCAGGGCTAAAATATGAGTATGCCAGTAGGGACCAGGCGAGTGCATGAGGTAAGCAAGCTTAGGGACATACAGGCACACTGGATAATGACTGGAAACTCAAATCTTCAGCCCTAAGCCTGTCATTAAGAGGTCATCACTGCTTCTCAGCACTTGCCAATTGTTACCATCCAGGAATCCTGGTTCAGTACTGTAAAAGCTTTTTAAGAGATGTTTACTATTCAGATATTTTCATTTTCTTTCCTTCTTTTTTTGCAGTTTTTGGCCGGGGCTGGGTTTGAACCCGCCGCCTCTGGCATTTGAGGCCGGCACCCTACTCCTTTGAGCCACAGGTGCCGCCCCAGATATTTTCATTTTCATATTTCTCTCATTTTAGTGTTAACTCTGCCTTCCTTTTTTGAGAAAATGAAGGCCAACAAAAATGTGTCTCAAAAGCTGAACGTGGCCCTTGTGGGCTTTGTGTTCTCAACTTTGAGTCTAGCTTGAGATTTTAGAGCTGTTTTGTTCAATATGGTAGTCGGAGCTACACGTGGCTCTTGTGAAGGTCATCAGCTAAATGAAATTAAAAACTCCGAGCAGCCTCTTTTTAAGTGGCTAGTAGCTTAGTGTATAGAACCGTACAGATGAGCATGTCTAGGCTTGGAGAAAGTTCCAGACCAGTGCCTGGACCGCAGATCTTTTCTGTAAATGTGCTTTCATTTTTCTGTCTGCACAAGGAAGGGACAAGAACATCATTCTCTTTCGGCTTATTTGTTTCAGAAAACAAATAAATTATGTTAATAAAATGTAATTATTTTAAAATATTTAAAATATTTAAAATAATATGTAAAATAAATTATTTTAATAAAATGTTATACATAAAATGTAGTGTTTGCAATGCTAAACACCATTGCAAAATAGAGGTCTTTGCTGGCCATAATTACCCTAAATATGTCACATCTGGCACGTATTTAATTTGCTGAAAATCAACTAAATGCATTTTGTATAAAAAAGAAGGACAAAATAAAATAATACACTAAATTCTGCTCACCATTTGGTCAAGGAGTAGATGTGAGGAAGAGAAGTCTGGATTTATTTCTTGTGTATATATATGCACATGTATATATGTATACACACATGCACAGAGTACTATGTATAGTACTATATTTGATGTATATATGCATTATGAACCTGCTATAAATTTTAAATATGAACTATATATGTTCCATTTTTAGAATATATAACACATATGTAGTATATGTGCTATATATTCTATATTCTATATTATACCATGTCATGATATATGGTACATATTCTTAAGTATAATTTTGCTTATATGCAATTTGTCTCTTACATATTTATTATTGCTTAGTAAGGTTTGTGGTCAATGCACTTTACTTTTATGCCTCAAGGCAAATAAGAGTTATCGTTCCTCTAAATTGTCTTGGCCTGTAGTCAAATGCAATCCTTTTTTAGCTCAGTTTTCTGTGTTCACCCTCAAGTTCAACTCACTTCAAGATCATCACTTCTCCAGCTGTGGACTCTGGCCCTTCCCATACCCACAGTCAGCCACGAAGAGCGAATAAATATTTGCACAGTTGGAACAATTTCCAAACATAAAACGTAAAGAATATCTATAGTGTCTGTGGGAAGCAGAGGTAAACACACGCTTGTAGGGCAGGTTAAACTTGGCTGCTCTACCATCTGTCCCAGGTTGTCTCTGAGCCTTCTCAGCACCAAATTTTGTGTTCCAGCAATGTGCACACCCGTGGCATCCCAACCCATCTATACAAAATGAAAGCTTATCGAAATGAAATGCGATTGCCCTGGTAAGCCGTAACTCTCTTAAAGGTAAAGGGAGGGAAAACATCTTCATCCTTACATTCCAAATGTTTCACTAAAGAACAAATGTTTAGTTGTTAGTACAAAGAAAAATTGAATGAAGTTCACAATTGAGGAAAATAAAGGGAATTTAGGATTGGATCATAGTCTTCAGTTTGGATTGAGTCTTCTCTTTTGGCTCCATACAGACGGTTGCCTGGGACTCCAGGCTACTTATATCTTCCCTATAAAATGGACTGGAAGAGGAGGCCATTAATTTCTATGTGTGTTATTAAAAGCCCCAAGTGGTGTCAGAAAAACACAGCTAATGCTGTCGGCAGTCAATGCGCAGCAGAAATGTAAAGGTTTGTAAAGGTTAGACTACCATTAAAGACGGTAGTATAACAAAATAAATCACGTCTTTTTTCATTCCTCTTTCTTGTGATTTTTTTCAGTGGGTAAGGAGTGAGGATATACACATGCTGATTAATGATGCATTTATTCCCATCTTTGAGATTGTTGATTTGTCCAACATGAGTTAAGTCATTTGGGTCATATTCATATGATTACGCAGTCAGTAAGGCCTGAGACATATGAATGTTCTAATTGGCCAGGCCAGGATCACGTGAGGAGTGGCCTCTTCATAGCAGAAAGAGGCACCTGCGACCCAAGAAAGCTAAAAGGGATGGAGGGACAGCAACAATGGCAAGTGTCTTCTATAACTCTCCTTCTCCTTGGAGTAATTTTTAAATAATCCCTGAACTAGGGATTGAACTAGGCTATAAATATATGACAACTGAGCAGTTGTTTGTAATCCCCGTGTGTGTGTGTGTTTAAAATTTATTAATGAATGAGAAATTGGGACCTATGTCATAAAACACATTTTGAAATCTCAATTAAAAAAATAAAAAGAGCATTGCAACATAACTCATTTAAATCTTTAGCAATTATTGCTGAAGCCTAACCAGTTATTTTTGGATAAAGTATTGAATATGCAAATTTAGACATTCTTTCTTTCAAAGGCTACAATTATTCTCATCACTTTAGTAAACATATTAACAAACATTGCATTTGAACACAAATGCATTTGCTTATTAACTTGAAAGCTGCATCTGAAACCACAAATTGCTTCTGTGATTAAATTTCTAATTTTCTTGTCAAACCCAAAATAAAGTATTGCCTGTTGATTTTACAAACATTTAATGTGGGCCTGTTTCCCAAACCCAACCCCAGCCCCCGAAAGATTTTACTAAGTTATTTATTTTAATATTTTGGGGTTTTTTTTTGTTTTTTGGGGTTTTTCTTGCTTTATGTTGAGCTCTAAAATGTCACATCTGTTTTTCTCCAGAATGTTGTTTAGATTCCCATTGTCTTGACCAGATTTTCTGTGATAGAATATATATCCTGAAAGAAAATAACCTTATATAATCAACTGTGAGGTGAATTATGTCTTGGATTATTTTTGAAACTACCAAAAGTCACTCAATTTATTTTCAGTTTTGTTAGCTCCGACTTCAAGTTGTGATGTTCTCTAACTTTATTACAAAATTCAATTGAAGGACTCAGTCGAGAACTTCATGCCTTAAATTACAACAACAACAAAATATATTTGTGTTTCTATTCATTATTGGCATTCCATACCAGTGTAATTTTGTGTAAGAGGTTGCCTCATCTGACAATAACTAGTGTGCTAAATAAATGAGAACTCATAAAGTAACTGAAAATAATGATGCGTTCATTCCCCATTTTTGAGATTGTTTATTGACAACAGAGATGACCACAGTTAGTGAAGACTATATAGAGGTTAATTATGGCTATCAGAGGGTAGAATTAGATTACTTTATTCAGGAAACTTCTGTTAGTACCTGCTATGTATCAATTGTGATGCTTCATGCCAGAAATTGAGCAGTGGTTGAGATAGTTATCAGCCAGGGGAGCTTAGGTGCTTTGAAAAGCACCTTTTAACTCGGAGAATTTAGGCTTTTCATACTGATCTAACTCATTATTATATGGACTTGTGTTTATACACACACACACACATTCATTCTCTTTCTCTGTCACACATGTAGTTGCTTCATCTGTTGGAAAGTGATTCAAACACCTTAGCCGGTGATCTTTTAGTTTATTTCCTGAAAGTAGCAATTACAGTTTTGATCATTTAGAAGTAGTAATTTCCAGTCTTGAAATACCTCCTATGTTGTGCATCTTATGCACTATATCCGATATTCAAAGATGACTGACCCCAGGGCCTGTAGCTGGTTTTAAAGAAATTGTATTTCAGATTATTTTTAGGTGGAAACCTACCATGGATTGCCATCATTCCATCTTGTAAGCTGACCGGGTTGTCTCAGTGACCGCCTGCCTCATAGTCTCCCTGTTGTGTAGAGGATGTAACTAAGACATAGAAAAAAATGGATTGATGAAGATGCATGGCTTCGGGTACGTCAATAACCCAGAGCTTCTAATTCTGGCACCCCAAACATTCATGATTCATTATTGGCCCAGACACTAGTTTATATAAAACCTCCACATAACTAGTTCGAAGGGATGAGAGCTTATTGACTGAGAATTAGCAGATTTGTCAAATACGAATAATAAACCATTTCTCACTTGTGATTCTTAAAGCATATCCTAATTCGTGTAGAATGAGCGTTTGAACTCTGAAGGCTGACAGTGAACTTATCATTCAAGAGTGTTACAACATGATGATTATGCAGAGGTGCTTAATCTTGTGACATTTACCACTGAGCTCAAGCTACAAGGTTAGTCTGCTTATGGAGCACAGTGTAAATGTTAGATGATTGAAATGCTGGGATAGGTAGCCCCAAGGGCTGTGGGGCTGGCTTCTTTTGCTCCAGATCGCTGCATTAAGCCTTTTGGATTGGAATTTGGGTATGCAAATATATTTTATTTAGTTTTAAATAATTTCTATGTTTCAAAAAGATTTCATTCGGATACTTAAGAGCTCTTGGTGAACTTTCAAATTGCTTGATGAAAGAAGAAATTTGTAACTTTTACAAAGGATGAGGAATATGCAAAACCAAAAGTCAATATCTATTACTAAAAGCTTCGTAAATTTATGACCTGAGTGTGCCATTTACCTGTCACACCTTACTACTCAGGGCTGTGTTTGTGAACCCTGAACAGTTGGATTACAGTTTCCCCCGAAGAAAATGAGTCTCATTTGAATATTTATTGGGCACATATTTTGAATGAAGGAGCTGCATATGCCACCAGTTTTCCTGAATAGGTCTTACGTAGATGAAAATGGGAGACATACTTAGAAATCAGGTCCTCCTGGGAACATTCTGTATTAGGAATTTAGGTATGCTATTTTGTTTCTCAGGATAAAATAATCTTTGCAAGCTCAGGCCTAGAAATGACTCAATATATTTCAGAGTTTAAACAAAGACAACCTGTTTCTGAATGCACATCATTTCAGGAAGAGGAAAAACAATCAATGTTTAATAAGATATTGAGAAATTTTATATCTCCCGCGGATGAGTTACATCTCCTGACGAATAGTGTTAGGAAAGAGAAAAATAATTGTATTGTTTTGTTCAAAGAAAATTAGCCTTCTTTACATTCTCTCAAGTATGTCTTAGCTCTGAAGAGTTTGCTAAAACATATGCACTAATGCTTTTAGATAACAGAAACGGATTTAAACGAGAATGGTTTTTGCCTCTCACATAGTGAAATAATCTAAGGATTGTGTTTATGTGATGAAGACCTAGCTGAAGGCAGTGAGAGAGCTTTTATGCATAATGGAACAAATCTTTTCCATTTTGGTTCCTCAGTGAAAACTTTAAGATGATAGTTTTAGATCTTAGACACCTAATGAAATGAAGTCTTTCCCCACATACTTCATGGTCTTTTAAATCTTTCCAGGTATTAAAAAAGGCAAGAAGTGCTTCTCTCTATTTTATTTATCTTTACAATTTTCCATATAGCCACCGTACCTGGATTATTCATCGGCTAAACGTAAAATCACAATTTTTGAATGAAGCCATCAGACATAGTTAGTTAGGCCGTATGCCTTCTGACTGCTGAGCGAAAATGCTTTTTACCCCCATACAAACTGTTCTTCTTAGATAACAAACACACAAGTGCCCTGTGTCGCCAGTCTTCCATTCAAAAGAGTTTGAAATTAACTGCATCCTTCCTGATTTGAGTTTAGAGGAATTCTTCTCACTGCAGGCATTTAGTGGCTCAGTAACTGGCAAAGCATTTCCAGCTCAGAAGTTAAACCTGCCCACTTGTGATGTACTATCTGACTTATTCTTTAACGGGAAGGCCAGTATGTGTCCCGTCTGCTTTTCCCTCACTCAGGGCAGGTACCACTGCAGACAAACCATATGTGGAAGTCACAGTCTGTTCCACACACGAGAAGATGCTATTTCATCAGTTATGTGAAATATAACCAACACATGCTCGGTGAGAAGGGATTAAAAAAAAAAAAAAAAAAGAAAACCAGAAAGGGTGGATGGGTCAGCAGCCTTTGATGGAGCCTCCACCTGCATTTAGGCTGGTGTTGAAAGCCTTCCTGTGCTCACGGCATGCACTGTCTGCACAGAATCTGTAGAACTAGCCTAGGGAAACAAGGACATTTTCTTCCACATGTTAAAAACTTACCTTCAGGCGAGTTAGTTAATTTTCCCACGGTCATGCAGCTGGGAAAGGGTGAGTCCACCTGAAAAACCAATGGGTACTTGATTTTGAATGCTGTTTCTTTTCCTGATGCTTTTAAATGAAAGGCAAGGTCGGCTAAGGCGCCAGCCACATACACCTAAGGTGGCGGGTTCAAATCCCCAGCCCAGGCCCACCAAACAACAATGATGGCTGCAACCAACCAAAAAATGGCCAGGCGTTGTGGCGGGCGCCTGTAGTCCCAGCTACTTGGGAGGCTGAGGCAGGAGACTCGCTTGAGCCCAGGAGTTGGAGGTTGCTGTGAGCGTGATGCCATGGCACTCTACCCAGGGGGATAGCTTGAGGCCCCATCTCAAAAAAAAAAAAAAAAATGAAAGGCAAGGTTAGAATCTGGGGATTAGGCAAGGAGGTGGTGGTGAGGTCAGGGGCAGGAGCTAAGAAACTAGAAAATAAAATCCTTGCATAAAACATGAGCTCCCTGAGGGCAGGGCATCTTAACAATGTCAGAACCTACAAATTGCCTGGTATAGTGGCACTTGATAATATTTTTTTTCCATTGGGTGAGAGGGTTGGTGGGAAGAAGGAAGGAAGGAAAAAAGAAAAGAAGGGAAAAAGATCTTTCTAATCAAAGTTGTTAAACAATGAAATTAAGTTAGATGAAGAGGGAGGAGTTCATTTCTGTTTGTGCTGCCATAGGCAGCCTGGGGTTGATTTGGGGGTGGTGTTAGATCTTGAACTAAAGGTGCACGTTAACCAGCTGGAGATCTCGTGAAGCTGTCTGTTCAGATGCCGTAGTTGGGGGGTGGGCCCAAGCTTCTGCATTTCCAACAAATCCTCTGATGATGTCGCAGCTGGTGTGCAGATTGGTCTGGCTGAAAGTGGATGGAAAATTTTTCTTTATTTCCTTCATTTTTCTGATTCTCGGTAGTTCTAGGCCTTGAGGAGCACCAGCAGGAGGAAGGAGGATTCACAAGTGCTCATAGATCAAACTCAAGGGCACAGTTAAAGTCAAAGTCGAGAAAAGTGACCTAAAATCCTCATGCAAATATGGACTTGCCTTAGGAAGGATCACAAAAGAGTTACTCTTACAAGTACAGCAAACAAAAACCGATAGCAGAGATCTGCCATGCATGGAAAAGGCTACAACTTTTTCTACTTTTTTTCTGATTTTATTCTTTCAAGTTAAAAAAATTAAAAAAGAATTGGGCCCTCTAGTTTTTTCTTTTAATTTTGTTTTAATCTTTCATTAGAATTATTGCCTTAGATCTAGCATACTTGGGTGTGAATGAAAAAAAATCAAGAAAGCCTTGATTTTCAAAATGAGCAAATGAAAATTTCCTTTAATCACTAGAGACTAAACTTAGAGGTTTATTCACCTCCTGTACTCCCTAATCATTACAGCTTTATTATAAATTATTTTAGCTATAGAAAGTGATGTAGACATATTATAAAGTAATGATGAACATCCATATATCACTACTTAAAGAAATAAAACCAAAAAAGTCTGACTTTTCCTACTTTATGTCCCCTAACACATCCCACTCTATTAGAGGTATAACATACTTTAAAGCTGAGGATTATCATTTTCATACATTATCAAAACACACTGAATTCCTAATATTACTTTCTGTGTTTGAAAACTTCATATAAATGCTGTGTTTAATTTGCTTTTTTATCATTGCTTGTGAGAGTTTTTCATATTTATAAAAGTTCATCCATTTTCACAGTTGTATAATATTCCATTTAATTTTATGTACTTCAGTTTCAAATAATGTTCACATGGCATCCCTTTATATGTTTTTATAGTATATAGTATGTGTGTGTTACATGTTTTATATATGAAGTTAACAATTTTTAGATGGCACAGGCCATTCTTGGGGAACTATGAGCTATAATATAAGTGGGGGCTATAATCCAGCTGATAGTTTGGAGACAATTATCAATGTTGACAACTCACACTCCTGGCTGATCAAAATCATCATCTATAAAGTAGATGTTACCCATTTTTTTCAAAAGTATTATAAAGAGTCATTGAGATATTGTTACAATAAGTGGATATTTATAGAACCAATGGCAGTATAATTTTACTGTAAGAATTAGATCATTCTTACTTTATACAATGGATATGTTCTTGAGATTGTAGAATATGAATGATCTTATAAAGGTAAAATCTACTTTTTGTGTCAAGTATACATTCAGTCCCAGGTTAGAAACATCCGATTTACATACAACTCACACTTACAAAGAAGGCTTTTTTAATAAGAGCCCAAGTCACAAACATTTGATTGACATTTGGCTCAGACTTAATGAACAGAGACTATACTAGGTAACCAGTGAATGTACCCGTTCCAACTTAGGTACAAATTCAACATAAGAGCAAACCTATAGAACCCATCTCGTTTGTAACCCAGGGACTGCCGGTGCTTACTGTTTAAACACTTTCAAAGTTCCCATTTACAAACTCTTGCTTAAAAATCAGTTTCCTCCTTCTTTTTCATTTTGGTTTCCCATTAAGTATGGCTCTGGGGTTGGTGCCTTCACTTTTTCAGACCCCCTTGGTGGTGTTTATGGTCTTTTACCACAGTGCACCATTTTGTAAACAGCGCTGTGATGGTTTAGAAAAGTGGAGAATGCCTCAGGGACAGGTATTTACCCAGACAAATTGAAATGGATAGTTGAGCACTTACCCAATTAATGTATTAAATGTGCTCAGTCAATCTGGATAAATCAAAGCAATGTGCTCTTTTCTCCTTTCATTGTCAGCATGAGATTGGCCTGAAGTATCGGAGATAATTACCTCCACTTTCTACTTTATCTTGGCCTATACAGACCTAGCCTGATTTTTCCCCTGGTGAACAAATAACATTATTTTCACCTCTTCAGAAAAGTTTTCAACATCTTTAGCTTCTAAATACTCCTCTGTTGTACTTTCTACTGTACTTTAACCATTGTATCTGATAAATACTTGAGCATATTTGATCTTCAATTTTGCAAAGTCAAACAATGCACTATCATCTTTGATTTAGTAGAGGGATGATGTTTAAAGTCTTTTATAAAACTGAATATACTAGGGTGGTGCCTGTGGCTCAAGGACTAGGATGCCAACCCCATATACTGGAGGTGGCAGGTTCAAACCCGGCCCTGGCCAAAAACTGCAAAAAATCCCCCACAAAACACTGACTATACTAAGAAGGTATAAAACCTTGGTATTTGTTTTACAGATGGCAGCTGAATGGAAGTGATATCGATATGAGTCTGGAACATCGTTATAAGTTGAATGGAGGCAATCTTGTGGTCATTAACCCCAACAGAAATAGGGACACGGGAAGTTACCAGTGTTTCGCAACCAACTCACTTGGGACAATTGTCAGCAGAGAAGCTAAACTCCAGTTTGCCTGTAAGTATATGTTTACGTGTCTAGCAAAGCCAGCATTTAAAAATATATAACTTAATTTGTGCAGTCATTTTGGATTTCAGAAACATACATGGATCTTATTAATTCCATTAATAGGTTGAGGAAACAATTTGATATGACTTTTTGGTCCTCTGTACACTGTTTAAATCAGAGCCGAAAATGCCTGTTTTTGTGTGTGTGGGAGTTGGTGTTCTATTTTACTATTATGTGAGGATTCTGTTTAGGGAATGAAAAAGCAGCCAGGTAAGGATATTTTTATTGAGCAGCTACTTTGTTCTTTGCACTGTGGTAGAACTAAAAAGAACATGAAATAATTGTCAGACATAGCCTTTGCTCTTGTAGAACATTTGAATTAGAGAATTCTGACAAACCAGAAAAAAATAAACAATGAAGACATGAGGAAAAGAAGAAAAGAACATATATAGTGATATGTTATTGACCCCCTGTGGAGTTTCATCTCAAATGTCCTGCAGTGCAGTCCCCTCTGCAACCTGGCCCTGGAAGCCATATTTGTACCATGTTATTTGGACCTGAGTCCAGCCGTGTGTTGAATCCAGAAACACATGATCCAACCTAAGAAAACCACATTCTTTCTCTGGGGAATTTGGAATTGGGACCAGAGGCTCAGTGTAGTTTTTTTGTTTGTTTGTTTGTTTGTTTTTGCCTGTTTCCTACTTTTCATTTCTTTTTTGTTGTTTGTTTAGTTGTATATTTCGTATATAATGCTGTCACAATTATCTTGATTCTATAATTTGTTTTAGTTCCTTGCACCTCAGTAATTCTGAGATTGGAATGTGCTCCTATAATGAGGTAGTGGTCTCACTCTGCTCCCCCCAATTCAACAAGCCATTACTAAATTGATGTGTGGTTTACTACAGGCTTCTACTGCTTTTTGTGTTTATAATGACAAGGATTCGTTTTGCTTCTGCCATTATATCCTCTTTTTCTCATGGATGCGCCTCCTTCCTTTGTTCCCTCTTGTTTTCCTGTAGGCATGGTATTTTTTTTTTTTTCAGCCTGTATCCTCCCTGGATATTTTTGGAAGCTATATGTGATGCTTATATTAGTTACTTCTAAGTTTACTAAAGTACTTTGTGCATATTTTTCTTATAGCAAGAATTTTACGTTTAAATCACTTCTTTCAGTTACCTTCCATTTTAAACAAAATTTTTAATTCCTTTCCCCCCTTCTTATACCTTTGCAATCTTAGTATGAGTGTGACTTCCATGATTTTTGGTCTAAATTGTTATGTCATTATAACAGACATGTTACATTTACTTTTATTACGTACTGTGTATACATGAATCAGTGTGTATTTATCCACACATATCTAATATTCTCTTTAAGAATAATTGTGTGTGTGCATATAGATTTTAACCAGAATCTTGCCAGCACCTGTGATGTGTCTGTGTTTACCTGACTTCAGTACCAAGCACCAGACCTCTCCTCCTAGTTTCACATTCTTATTTTTTGTTTGATTTCTCAGTAAATTTTTAAACACTTGTAATATGAAACATGTTACATTTAAAAAATTCAAGTGTTCTTCATGCCCTTTTATTTTAAAGAATGTTGTCACCTTGCCTTAAATATGAGGGTAGCTTTTGGATGGTAATAAAATGTTGAATCCCAGAACGGTTTACCAGAGAATTGGAAGTGTGTTGTTCTTTTGTCTTCTGGAATCAGGGCTGCTGAAGAGAAGAAGCTGGCCTTATTAATTTCTCTTTCTTGGGAGCTGCATTTTGGGGTCCACTTGGTTATATACGGAAAGATCTTTTTTTATTCTTTTAGTTTAAAGCATATATGTTTTCAGCATATAGCTAAGTTTAGGTTTATTGTAATTCACTTTGCTTAGGGCTTGAAGAATTCTTACACATTCTGTATACAGTTCAGTAAATTTTCCTTTTATGCTTTTTAGTTTTATGTTTGACTTATTTATATTTTAAAAAGGCACTGATCATTTATATACTGAATTTCTTTTTTTTTTCCTGTCCATTTCTTGAAATTCTTTTCACCTCAGCCTGTTCTTCCCTATGACTTTCTATTACTGAGTCATAGATGCCTCATCTTTTTGTATTTTTTTGAACACACAGTTTTCCAAAATGTTATTTTTAATCTTGGAGGCAGGGTTTCCTTTACCACTTCTATTTGGCGTTTTCAATCTTATGCTTAAGTACTTTCAATAGATTCTGAAACAAAATCATGTCCAAACTTAGTCTTTGACAACAGATGGTGTTGGTGGACTCCCTTGGCCCTGAATTTCTTGCCTGGTGCAGAGATCAGAGTATCTTCTCTGATCTATACAGAAATGCACAATTCCCAGTAGAATTCCTGTTTCCCAGAGTCTTTTACCAAATATTTTCCTCTTATGTAATGATATTTTTCAACTGTGGATTCTTCACACCTAATAATATATGAAGAAGTGTAATTAACTTATAGGTTTTTCCTCATTTAGCTCCACCTAGAAGGTATGACTTGTATGGAAAATACTTCTGAAATCATCTTGTACCTCTTCTAGACCATACTCGTTCCTACCCAGCACTGCATAGAAGTGGGATGACGATGTTGAGTCAGGGATGGGATTTTACTTAGAAGCTAATAAGCTAGCCTGCTGTTGACGAGAGCTTGCAGCACGAGACTCCTGAGTCAGTGATAGAAGACTTTACCACTCTCAGAACGACAAGGAACATGAGATTCAACATGTTTGATTCCCTTCCCCTCAGCCACAATCCCAAAGAGGAATGTGATATGGTTAGAGTAGATCCTACACTCTCAGTCCATCTCTTTTCTAATAAGTGGTAGGCAAATCGGGTCTTTGTCCTCAAGAGAGACAATACTCCAGGTTGCTCTCTGCAGACACGTCCCTCGTCCAGTTGGATGATTCAGTATTGGTGTACCCAGCACAAACTTGTGGGGAAGCTTGAAGCACGCAGAAAATCGCCTCTCCCCAAAAGAGTTGTCATTCCCTTTGTTTGGCTCTGCATTTGAATTTCTGAGTTGGGATGCCCCATTTCAGGATATGTGAGATGAGAGAGTTACACATAACCTTCTACCATTACTCTGAATACCCTCTTTCATAAAGCAAAGTCAGGCTGTGTCTTTTAGTCCCTTGGGTTTCCCCTCACTCTACCGTTATCTGTCTTACATGTTTTATTAACTCTTACTCTTGAAAGTCTTGTTGTACAATGAGATTATTTTGTTTTTTTGCATTTATTTTGGTGTTTTCCTAAGTGGTTTTTGTTTGTGAAAGTTACAAGGAGCCACAGTAGGTTTTCTTAGCATGGTATCACATAGGACTAGAATGATACAAAATGGGTTTTTGGATTCATATGGCTGGAATATAGATTTCTGGTTAATAAAAATAAAGATGGTGGAAAATAAATAGAGGATATTTAACACTTTAGAAATCCCATAGTTATAGCAGACCATTACTTTAACTTCATAACCTTTTAAAAAATGCAATACACTGCATCAACTGAAAGAAGAGATTAGGATGGAGAACTTTGTATTAGTGGGGCACTTGTGGCTCCAGTGTGGAGAAACCTCAGCCGTCTTTGCTGAAGGCAATGGATGGTAAAGTGTTGTCATTGAACAATGTTCTGAAATTTTTTAATAACTTTGTCTCCTCTCTTGTGTTGTGTGGTTAATAGTACTTCTTTGTTTCTGTTAGCCATGGAAAAAGAACTTGTCTGTCCTTCATGGATAAAAGAATAAAAGAAAACATGGTTGATGCACCACTTTATTTAACACTAATGAAAACACAAAGAAATTTTACCTTACTTCTTAAGTCTTCTATCCATTTTTGGTTTGATTTTTGTGTATGATGAGAGGTAAGGGTCTAGTTTCATTCTTCTGCATATGGACAACCAGTTTAGCCATCACTGTTTATTGAAGAAACTCTCCTATACCTACTGTAAGTTCTTGGCACTTTTGTCAAACATAAGTTCACTGTAGATTTGTAGATCTGTTACTAGATTCTCTATTCCTTTCCTTCGTTCTGTGTGTCTGTTTTATGCCAGTACCATGCTGCTTTGGTTACTATAGCTCTGTAGTATAATTTGAAGTCAGGCATTGTGATTCCTCTAGTTTTATTCTTTTTGCTCAGGATGGTTTTGGCAAATCTGGATCTTTTGTGGTTCCATATAAAATTGCAAGATTATTTTTTCTATTTCTGTGAAGGATGTCATTGGTATTTTGATGGGGATTGCATTGGATGGTTCAGCCCTATTATTGTTTTAATTTTGATATAATTTTCTTTGTCTGTGAATTATCAAATGTGTAATTTAAAATTTTTGAGCGTATTGAGCTTCATTATTATCTTTTTGTAACTGATTTTGACCTATTGACCTAGAAGTAGACTCTAAGATACTACTGTTGACCAGAGAATAGAATCTAAGATACTACTCTTGGAAAGTTTAAGGCTTATTCTGTTGTCTAACATATGATTATTTTTTATAAATGATGTTCTTCAAAATAATGGATATTCTGCAAATATTTGGTACATGGGTCTCCAAATGTTCATTGGGTTAAAATTGGCAATTATCTTGATCAAATGATCTCTATCATTATTGATCATTTAATCTAAATATTCTATAATTTTTCTTTCATGTTGATGGTATATTTTTCAGTTTATCAACTTTATGAATTTAGTCAGTTATTGATGTGTAAAAATTTAGAATAGGTATATTCTTTGGCAACATATGATGACCTGCTATCTCTAATAAATCATTTTGCCTTATATTATATTGCGATGTTAATATATTCTGGTGTTTTGTTACTTTTTCTCCTTTTTTTCTTTCACTTGAATTGATTAAGAATGTCTTTCCTCCTAAAATACATCAAAGGTGATACATCCCACTTATTATCTTAGTTACTCTAGAAATTATAGTATGCATGTTTAACAAAGTCTAAAGTTAATCAATATCTCCACTAATGACTATAATACTTTTTACTGTATTGCCAACCTACAGAATTCTATACAATTGCTGTTGTGTATTTTTATTGAATTTTTAACCCCATGAATTAAACATTGCTACTGTTCCTCTTATTTTCTAATTTTTCTCCTTATATCAGAAAAATGTAAGCAAGTGTAAACTTTACGTAGTGATTTTTAAAATTATTCTGAAGGAAAACATCAGGCTTTTACCTATATTTTAGCTGTTTATCCTTTTCTAGAGGAAACTTCATTCAGCTCTTTGAATGTCTCTTTTGATGTTTACCTCAACTTTGGTGAATAACTTACTTATATTATCATTTCTTGATTTTTTTTTTATACTTTTAAGCATTACTGTTGACCATTACCCGTGGCAATGGAAACTACAACTCTCATGTATGACTACCTTAGCATAGTGAGATTGCTTTATTTTTTCTGCATTTTTTCCACTAATAGCTCTTATAAAAGCTCAAAATAGTCATACACACATTATATTTCACTGACTTGCCATGACTGGATAGAGTTCCAGTGCTAACAAGATGGTTTCTCCAAATCAGCCCATGTCCAAACATCTACAAAGGGTAAAAGTATTAGCTTGCCTGTATTTGAAACTGAGGCTTGGATGAAGACTCCAGAGCCATTTGATTCATGTTTGAATATGCAGTATCTCTGGCTATGTCATTAGAGGATTTTATTTGACCCATTCAGTTGGGTCAATATTCAGTGTTTATATTATTTTGACCTTGCAAATGATATTCAGCGTTCATAATATTGTGACTTTGTAAATGTTATTCAGAGCTGAGTTTCACAGCAAACTATAATGTCGATTATTTTTCCTTTCATGCATAATTACTAACTGAAAGTTAGTGATCTTATTATATTATTTTACCTATTAATTATCTATGTCTTATACTTAAGTCAACCAAAATTTTGGCCACTTTTCTGGATGTCTTCTCAGATATTGAGATGCTATCAGATAAATCTATTAGTTTTATTATCATGGGAAAATACATCCTAGAGTCCTGGAATGCTCCAGTATGGACTGGTTTTCTTGCATATCAGAGGCAAAGATGTCTTCCTGGGCTCTCCATAGGAGACCTTCACCATATCTCTGAGAATCTCCTACAGATCTCTGTTATATCTGGCTCTTGTTACCTGTATTCCATGACATTGTCTTCTTAGTGTTCGTTGTTTTGGAGTGCCACATCCCCATTGTCCTAAGAAAGGATGAATACCTGTAATCATAGGCCACGTATAATAAAACTTATTATGCTGGCATTCTTGATTGAGAGACTTAGTCTTACATGAATACTATGTTAGAAATATTTTTTCCTTCAGAATTTTGAAGATATTTCTCCTTGTTAACTAGATTCCAGTGTTGTTAAGTCTGAAGCCATTTTGAATTTGTGGTATTTTGTATCAAAGGACCTGTTTTTGTCTAGGGAAGATTATGTTTGTCCCAAGTGTTCTAAAGTTTCACAGTGATTTGAGTTGGTATGGGTCAAATTTTATTTAGCATCCCAGGTGCACTCGGGATCCATACAGTTTCAGAACATGAGTCTTTTAGTTATGGAAAATTTTACAATTTCCTCTCCTTAATTTTCTCTGTTTTCTATTTCATATATATAACTTCCATTTTAAACCACCCTGATTGAATTATTTCTCCCAGTTTTCTCCCCCTCAAGCCGTCTGTCCAAATTTCTTCCCCTTTGACTTTTACCTTTGTCTCTTGGTAAACAACTTCAACCCTTTCTTTGACTACTTCTATTGAATGTTTAATACAGAATTTTCCAAACATTTTTATCCCCTGGCACACTTGAATCTATAGTTAAATTTCCATAGCACACTTAAGTTATGTTTACCAAAAAAAGAAAAGAAAAGAAAGAAAAGAATATACTCACTATGCTTTAAACTTCTTTCAAGAATAATTTAATTAACGAGCTTTGAAAATTTTTGTGGCACACTTAACCTTTCAAGGTACATTGACCAATAATCACTGATTTAATTCCCGCTATAATACTTCTACAATTTAAGAGACATTTTACATTTAAAATTTATTTTTCATATCTTAGCCTATTTTTATAGTTATAATATCTTCTCAATCCAAACAAAAATGTGAATAATGTTTTTTGAGGGTTTTTTTTTTTTTTTTGCCTTTACATTTTCTTCTCCATACAAAACTCTATTTTTTTCCAGGTTGCTTCATTTCTGTTTTGTGTTGGTTTATTTCTTTTTGTCAAATGAGTTTGTTTGTTTGTTTGTGGCTGTCTAATAATTTCTGGTTGTTGGTATAATGTAAGAGTGGGCAACTAAAAAACTAGTGTAGATATCTCTATAACTATGTTTGTCATCACGAGGTTCACTACAGTGTGGCTCATCTCACTGGGGTGCACCTAAATATTAGCTCTTCCATTTGGAGAAGACAAAAGAATTTAGTTGGCTTCATTTCCTTTTCCAGACATACCTGTTTCCTCCTGTTCTAAGCCATTAAGGATTCTGCCCATCCATCACTTGTAGGCTTCACTCACCATGAGCTTAAAAGTCATTTTCCTTCATTATGCCAAACCATTTAATACCATCACATCTCTTTTCCAACATCCAGACTTCTATGTTGTTCCTTTGTTGTCTTGTCTTTGTAGATTTATTTCCTCAAAAAAGATTTCTTACTTTAAATAAATCCCTTTGGCGAGTCAGGAAGAAGAGAAAAATTGAATATGTGTGTTTCCCCAGTATCCTTATTTTATTTCAGAAAAATCAGTGTTTGTTTAGCTTTTTGCCCTTGTTGTTTTCTTTGCACACCCTTTCTTGCACCTGAGAGTATTTTCCTATTTTGAGATCTATATCTTTTGGAAATACTTTTACTGAGTTCCTATTAGTGCTCAGTGTTCTGTTTTGGTTTTCATCATTGTTCCCCTTTGATCTGGAAGTATGTTGGTATATTGGCTTGACATGATCCATCATAAGTAGTTGGTCTTCATTACCCATGATGCTAACGTTCTATAAACTCTCTGCTAACGTTGAATTAGTGAATACTAAACTATCACTCCAAAGAAAATCCAGGATTAGTTTCCTATAAGCCTCATATTTTCCACAACCAAACAACCACTATCCTTCTTTTCTGTATATTTCTGTTTAAATATATATTGCTGATTGATCAGCATTGAACTCACAGCCAACTGCACTATACCTCATACCTGAATGCAGCTTATTTAACATCTGTATTTTCTCTATATGGCACATCTCAAACTTCTTGCATGAAGAAACACTAGACAGTATTTGAGCACAACACTTAGTTGTCCATAGAAACAGTAAAATCAACAGAAAGGGCCAGGCATGGGGGCTCACACACAATCTTAGCACTCTGGGAGGCTGAGGCGGGTAGATTGCTGGAGCTCAGGAGTTTGAGACCAGACTGAGCAAGAGTGAAACCCTGTCTCTACTAAAAATAGAAAAATTTGCTTCCTGTAGTCATGGCTACTGCAGAGGCCAAGGCAAGAAGATCACTTGAGCCCAAGAGTTCAAGAGTTTGAGGTTGCTGTGAGCTGTGACACTAGAGCACTCTACCCAGGGTGACAGAATGAGACTGTCTTAAAAAAACAAAACTAGAAAAAAACAAAAATATAGAAATAATGTGGCAGTAAAAACATGATGAAAAGGACAGTTGTTTACAGTGTGGGCTGAAACAAAAAGGCAGAACAGTGTCAACTTCAGCTGGGAATGTGCCCATCAGGAGACACAAATTCTTAACACTCTGCATGTCTGTGAATGACCTTAACAGTGTTCCAAGTACTGGTTTTGAGAGCACAAATACATTTTAGTGAGCAGGTGAATTTTTAAGCATCAAATCCGTGAATAGACTAGCTGTTAAATAAATATGAAACCCCAAAGTATGTGAGGTATAGGCCTAGCAGGTTGAATTTTTGGTCTAAATGCTACTCACTTTCACCATTTCCTTTACTCGTTTGCATCCACCCCAGTGAAAGAGAGAGAAAGTAATTTCCTAGTCCTCTCCCTGGGTCCATGGCTGGGTTTCCCCATCAGTGGAGCTCTTCAAGGATGCTCGATGTGTGCAAAAGGTCTTATTTTTAAATGGCCTTTCCTTGGTTTAAGACTTCCATCTCTTCCATCTCTTGTTTTCCCCTGGGCAATTAAATCTAAACTACCAACCTAACAATGTCATCCTTCTCACTGACACTGCCCCAGTTGCCACAGCAGAAGCTCTGGATTTCTGACCCTGTTTTGTAGCTTTTTCGTTTTCCTTAGCTATGCATTTGTTTTAACTTTGGTTCTACTTTTACCAGCATTGCTAAGCATTTTGTGGCACTAGAATCCTCCTACCATTTCTTGAGCTTCTTTTTATATTTTTTTTTTTTTTTTTTTTGAGACAGAGCCTCAAGCTGTCCCCCTGGGTAGAGTGCCATGGCATTACAGCTCACAGCAACCTCCAACTCCTGGGCTCAAGCGAGTCTCCTGCCTCCGCCTCCCAAGTAGCTGGGACCACAGGCGCCCGCCACAACGCCCGGCTATTTTTTGGTTGCAGCCATCATCGTTGTTTGGCGGGTCCGGGCTGGGGATTCGAACCTGACACCTTAGGTGTACGTGGCTGGCGCCTTAGCCGGTTGAGCTATAGGCGCCGAGCCTTATATTTTATTCAATTCTTTTACACAGGAAGATAACGGTAGTGAGTGAAGCAAGCTTTGTGCAGGCCATAAGGAGTATTAGGGTCTGGGACAGACCAGAGAGGGCATGTGCTTTCTAAAGGCACACCCACTGCTGAGCTCTCCATTTTTAGTCTTTTCATTACTCCTAAATTCTTGTTTCTAAGCTTGACCTCTCATCTTCCCTGAATTTCAAATTCAAATAACTATCTGCCAGTTCTACATCTTGTGGTATCAGTAAATATCTCAAACTTTTCTTACCAAACTATAATCTTGATCTTCCTCAGTTTGGCAAGAGTCACAGTTGTTGTGTTGTTTGGGCCCAAACTTAGAGCCATCTTTGAATCCTGTCTTTCTCTCAAATTCTGCATCATTCACCAGTAATTATCTTCAAAATATACCCAGAATCTGGCCACTGTTCACTGCCTCCACTAGTATTCCAGGAGTAGGAGTCAGGTTCACACTCACCTTTCTGGTTGAGGTGGTCTTTTGATATTGATCGAATATCTAGTACGCTCTAGGCACTTTGCCAGGTTCTAGAAATCAGTGAACAATAGTCCTCCCATCTAGTAAGACAGTCACAAATAAACAAATGAAAAGATGTAAAACATCAGGTAAGGATTTATGACTCTTTCTAGAACTTCCTGCACCCCTGTAATTTCCTGGTCTCTGCTCAACAACCAGAATGAATCCTCTAATTTCACACTTTTCAAGGTTCCTAGTGCTGTCCTGCTTCTTATAAGTGGTCTCCTTCCCCCTCCCTGCTCTTCCCCTGCCTTGGCCTTGCGTTCCTTTGGTGCTGAGAGTCCCCCCCCCCACCTCCCCACATCTGTAGAGCTTGGTTCCTCCACTCAATCAGTGTCACTGATCAGAAAACAAACATTGTTTTCTGTCTTTGTTATTTTCACCATAGCCTTGATCCTTACTTGATGATTTACATCTTTTCATTTGTTTATTTGTGACTGTCTTACTAGATGGGAGGACTATTGTTCACTGATTTCTAGAACCTGGCAAAGTGCCTAGAGCATACTAGATATTCAATCAACACTCATTCAATGAGAGAAATAATGAATGAGAAAAAGCAGGAAAAGTGTTATCAAAGCTAATCACTTTTCAAGGTGAAGAATCCATTCTGTATGTGAAATGTCTTGCCTTTTTAGATGTTGGAGACTAGAGTTAGATTTTATAAAAGAACTTTGTAGCCAAACCTGTCTGCATCAAAGGAAACAAGTCCAGGCCAGTCTCTGACTTAAAGGATTTGAAATTAAAAGGATTATATTAGATAATAAATGTTTCTATCACCCTCTCTTCAAAAGAGATATAACATAGCATCTACTGAGCCTAGAATTTTTTTTCTTTTCTCTCCCATTTTTTGCTGTTCTATAAATTTTGAATTCTTTATCTTACCCCTACAAAGGGTTTCTCCTTCCCCTTGCAGGGTAGAGAGCATATATTAATTTTTCTTAGATTATAATATTTTAAAGCACAATGATGTTTAGAAGTTTGAAGAAAGATTAAACAAAGGAAGAAAATTTTAAAGATGAACCTCAGAGTGACTAGCTATTTCTGAAAATAAAAAATTAACAAAGACTAGTTAGCTAAAATTGTTGTGTTATAATTAGTAGAAGACTAATTTGCTGACAGTTATAGGCAGCGCCATTTCTCATAACTAAATAGTGTGGCTAAAAATGCAAATTTCATGTTTGAACACAAATGATTTTGATGACATTCAGAACTGCTTTGCTGTGATGGTCTAAAAAGTTAAATTTATAACAAAAGGCTACAACTCAGTATCCCATTCATATTGTATAAATTAAAAAATACAGAAGCTGATCAAGATGGAGGAAGGAGAGGGAGGGAGGGGCAATAACCTAATAGGCACCATGAAGAATATTAAGGGATGGACACATTTCCAGCACTGACTAAAGCATTATAAAGCTATCCAGGTAACAAAACCTCCCTCAGGGTGGTGTCTGTGGCTCGAAGGAGTAGGATGCTAGCCCCATATGCCTGAAGTGGCAGGTTCAAACCCAACCCCAGCCAAAAACAAAACAAAACAAAACAAAAAAACCCTTCAGTTTTTCTAAATTAAAAAAAAAATTAACCACCAATTTTTAGTCAAACACAGTTTTTCAAACATTTCACATCAGAAAGCTATGACTTTTAAAACCAAGTTTCTATAGAAGTCAACATTTTTTCAGTAATTTCTCAGCCTTTATATTTTATGTTTTTCTTTTTTTTTTTTTAATTTCACATTAACAACCAGGTAACATTTGAATTTGTTAGGTAGAATCCCTCTTGTAGTTGTGTCCCATGTCCAAAAGGTATTCCATACACTCCTATATTGTGCTCATTAAGTGGGAACACCAAAAATCCCTTCCTTCACCTCCCCTCCCTTAATCCTCCTTATCAACTTGAATTAAAATGAGTTTTTCTCCTCTGTGGGCATGAATTGCATTGTCTTATGGCTTCATATTATTATTGAATATGTGGGATATTTGCTTTTCTGTTCATGTGACACTTTACTAAGAAGAATGTGTTTGAGTTCCATGGAGGTTAGTATAAAAGATATAAAGTCATGATCTTTTTATAGGTAAATATCCCACAGTTTGTTAATCCATTCCTGAGTGATGAGCATTTAGCTTGTTTCCACATCTTGGAGATTGTAAACTGTGCTGTGATAAACAATCTAACGCAAATGTCTTTATGATAAAATGAATTCTTATCTTCTGGGTAGATGCCTAGTAGTGGGATTGTGGGGTGAAATAGGAGATCTAATTTGAGTACTTTAAGAGTCTCCATACATCTTTCCAAAGAATCTATATTCATTTGCAGTCCCACCAACAGTGTAAAAGTGTTTATCTCTCTCCACAGCCATGCCAGCATCTGCAACTTTGAGACTTGGTGATGTGGGCTAATCTTACTAGGGTTAAGATCTCAGTGGTGAATCTAGGTGATATCTCAGGGTGGTTTGATTTGCATTTCTCTGATGATTAGGGATGATAAGCATTTTTTCATGTATTTGTTAGCCATTCATCTGTCTTTCTCAGAGAAGGTTCTATTCATGTCTCTTCCCCAGTAATAGATGAGATTGTGTGCTCTTTTTTTGGTCATTAATTTGAGTTCTCTATAGATCCTAAGTATCAAGGATACTTGATCCTATGAATCTTTGTCAGATTCATAACATGCAAATATCTTTTCCCATTCTGAAAGTTGTCTGTTTGCTTTGGTTGTTGTATCTTTAGCAGTGCAGAAGCTATTCAGTTTAATTAAGTCTCATTTGTTCATTTTTGTTGGTGGAGTAGTTGCCACTGATGTCTTCATAAATTTTTTTCCCAGGCCAGCATCCTTAAAAGTTTTTCCCAGACTTGCTTCTAGGATTTTTATTATTTCATGCATTAGATTTAAATCTTTTACCCATCTTGCATCAATTTTTGTTAAGTGGTGAAAGGTGTGGGTCCAGTTTCAGTCTTTTACATGTGGTTATCTTGTTCTTCCAACACTATTTATTGAATAGGGATTCTTTTCCCCAGACATGCTTTTGTTTAGTTTATAGAAGATCAGATGGCAATTAGAGACTTTTTTCATCTCTTAGATTTTTATTCTGTTCCATGTGTCTGTGTCTCTATTTTTGTGCCAATACCATTCTGTTTTGATCACCACGGACTTGTAATATAGTTTAAAGTTGGATACAGTGATGCCTCCAGTGTCATTTTATTACTAAAAATTGCCTTGATTCTTTAAATCTTCTTATTACTTATTGAGAATAAGTATAAGTATAATTCTTATACTTATAAGAATACTTATACTTATACTCATTTTTAGTTGGATCTTTTCCTGGTTTTGGTATGAAGGTGATATTTGCTTCATAGAATGTGTTGGGGAAAGTCCTTTTCTTCTCAGTGTTTTGGAATAGTTTCTGTGGTATAGGTACAAGCTCTGGTTCAGAGATTTCATTTGTCAGAAGACTTTTTATTCTTTCTTTGATCTTGGTGCTTGATATTGGTCTGTTCAAGAGATTTATTTATTCATGGTTATGTTTAGGGTGAGGGTGTGATTCCAGATATGTCCATTTCTTTTAGATTGTTGAAGTTCTTGGCATGGAGTTTCTTATAGTAGTCAGAGATAAACTCTTGTGTCTCTGTGATGGCTATTGTTATTTCTCTTTTTTCCTTTCTAGTTGAGAGACTTTATTTATTAGAGACTTTATTTTTCTGTTTCTAGTTTATCTGGCGAAAAGTTCATTGATTTCATTTATTTTTTTTGAAGAAACCCTTTTATGTTTCCCTTTTTTATGAATGATTCTTTTGTTTTCAATTTTGTTTATTTCTGATTTAATTTTCATTATTTCTTTTCTTCTGGTAGGTTTGGGATCAGAGTGTTCTTTCTCCATTTCTTTAAGATGATTCATCAGGCTGTTGATGTGCTCCTTTTCTATTTTTTAGATGTAGCATCTAATGATGAGATCTACTTTTGCAATATCCCATACGTTTTGGTGCCTTCACTGTTGTCATGTTATGTCTGAGGAGTTTTAACAGTTTCCTCCTTACTCTCTTCCTTGACGCAACCGTCATGCAGCATAAGGTTGTTTAATTTCAGTGGCTTTGTGTGGGGATGAACATTTTTGTTGGAGTTGAATATTGCCTTGTGGTCTGAGAAGATATAAAGTATAATTTCATTCTTTTGATTTTGTTTAAGTTTTATTTGTATCCTAGGATATGATCTATTGAGAATATTTCATGGGCTGATAAGAAAAATGTATATTCCTTAGCTTTGGGACGGTGTGTTGTGTGTCTATTAAGCCCATTTGTTCTAGGGTCACATTTGAGTCCCTTGTATTTTTGTTTAGTTTCTATATAGAGGATCTATCCAGTTCTGCCAGAGGGGTGTTAAATTCCCCCGCTATAATGGTGTTATAGGATATCATATTGCTGAGACTAATGAAGGTCTATTTCAGAAATCTGGGAGCATTTAAATTGGGTACATAAATCTTTAGAATTGAAATGTTCTCTTGTTGTATTGTTCCCTTAACCAGAATAAAGTGATCAGCTTTGTCTTTCTTAACTTTAGGTGCTTTAAATCTACTTGTATCTGAAAGTAGGATTGTGATCCCTCCTTTTTTCTGATTTCCATTTGCTTAAAATATTATGTTCCATTCCTTTATATTGAGTCTTGATTTGTCCTTCAAAGTTAGGTGTGTTTCTTGGAGACAACCTATGGATTGCTTATGCTGTTTATCCAATCTGCCAGCCTGTGCCTCTTCAGTGGAAAATTCAAGCCATTAACATTTACTGAGAGAATTGACAAATGTGATGGAATTCTATTCATCTTATTCTGTGAAGGTCTGTTGCTTAGTTTTATCCTTTGCTTCATTATGAAAGCTAGATTTTGTACTTTATTTTGTGGGTATTTACTTTTGGTGGGCCATTGTGATGGTCAGTGTGGAAAATAGGTCTAAGTATTTCCTGTAGAGCTGGCCTTGTTGTGGCATATTTTGTAAATGATTGCATGTTAGTAAAATATTTGATTTCTCCATCAGTTTTGAAGCTTAGTTTGGCAAGATACAGAATTATGAGCTGACAATTATTTTGTTAAGAAAGTTGAAGGTAGATGATCATTCTCTTTCAGCTTGGAAAGTTTTGGTTAAAAAGTTTGCTGTCACCCTGATGGAACTGTTCCTGTAGGTCAGTTGATGCTTACTCCTGGAAAATGAGTGTTTCAGAATCTTGAGTAATACTTCTGAAATTTGCATTTGTGATATCCTCCAGTAGAGTTTCCATTCCTTTGGGGCATTCTTTTTCCCCTTCAGGAATACCTATAATTCAAATGTTTGAATGCTTTGTAAAGTCCCATAATTCTCTGAGAGAATATTCTGCTTTCTCTGTCTTCTTTTCTGCCTCTTTAACTGTCTATATTGACTCAAGAGCTCCATCCTCTAGCTTTGTGATTCTTTCTTCTCTATGGTCTAATTTGTTATTAATACTTTCTACTCATGTTTAAATTCCCTCATTGACTCCTTCAATTCCAAAAGCTCAGCCACATTCTTTCTATATTCTTTATGTCTTTCATTCTTTTTTGGTTTTGTTCTTCCACTTTCTCATCAATCCCTTTATTTCCTTTGTCATCCATATTTTAAATTCCCTCCCTGTCACTATTAATTCTTTATAGATAGAATCTTCTGTGATAGCTGACTCATGGTCCATTGGTCTGCTTTTTTTTTTTGTTGTTTTCAGAATTTTTCTGTTGGTTCCTCTGCATGTGTGGTTTCTTCTTGTTCACTTCCTTCTTTGATTATTTCTTTCTTACTACCTTCTTCACTTTAAATTACTTTGTCTCAAAGCTTATGTGCTACAGTGGCTTTTTGGTATCAGGCCAAAAGGAAGAGATGTGTAAAGCTTGAGAATGGAGAAAAAAGTGAAAAAGAAAAAGGGGGGTGAAAAAAGAGAAAGAGAGTGACAGGAGAAATGGAGTATTTGGCAGGGTGCTAAGGCCACATTTGCAACTCTAGGACTTTGGGGGGCCAGGCTGGGTGGGTCCTTCAAAGTCTGGAGCTCCTTATATCCTGGAAAAAAGCAAGACTTCACCTATGCCAAATATGGAAAGAGAGAAAAATAAATAAAAAGAAAAAAATTAAAAATTCAGCAGTATGTTGTAGTGGGGACCTGCCAATATTGTCTTTCCAAAAACTGAAACTAGAAGAATATTCCAGACCATGAAATTGTGACCTCCTTGAGTCAGACCAATGCCATGACCTCCCAACTAGACCCTCCCGGCACTCAGAGAAAGAAAAATCAATAAGAATAAAGAAAATTAAAAATACCATTATATAAGGAAATGGAAAAAAAGGATATTGTTGTTATTGTATGAGAAATACGTGTGGAAAGATGGGAAAAGTAGAAAAATCTCCACCAAAAGAGAGAAAAAAGGATAAATATACAAAAGAAAGATATAATAAAAGAGGCTGAAAAATAATAACAAAAATTGAAGATCCCTTTGTACTGAAGAAAGTAAAAATGAAAAAAATAGAAATACAAGCAAAAAAACCCCTTTCCTCCAAATATATATATGTATGTATTTATGTGTGTGTATGTATAACATACATACATACACATACACACATAAATATATATATAACATACACGTAAATATATGTATAACATACACACACACACACACATTTATAGCCTGGACACCATGTGGTACTGTGGTGTCAGGAGACAGAGAACATATGCTGTTTTGCTATGAAAAATTATGGCCAGAAACGACTCTCTACTTGTTGCAGAGGAGATTGGGTCCTATCTTAGTTGCCCTCAATCAGTGCCTGGTTGCTTGGTCAGCGTTCAGTTTTTGCAGTATTGGAGTTCTAAAGCTCTTGCCAGATTTCTTAGGAGGTGTGTTACACAGTGCCCCCTGACGACAATTCCAGGGGCTGCTCAGTTCACCCCAAAGGTGGATGCCTGAGCCCAGCAGGTGAGTTCAGAGTAGCCATGCAACTAAGACCTTGCAGACCATTTTTCCCACACGGCCTTCTCACAGTAGTGGCACTCAGCAACCAGGCTGCTGGGAGACCTACCCCACCCAGTATTTGATCCCAGCCTTTGACACTGATCTAATTCATCCACCCATTTAAGCCTTCCAAGGAAGTTCCAAAGAGCAGTTAGTCCAAAATCAAAAAACTATAGGAGAGCCCCCTTTTATCCCCAGTTCCCAGTGGGCAGGCTGGCCAGTCAGTTCCCCCTTCCCTCGTTCCCAAGCACTCACCTTCTGTGCTGGTTGTCCTCAGCTCCAGACCTTCTTGCTGGCTCCTCTAGTCCACCACTGCTTCATTGTGCCCCTGGAGTGATTTTCCTGGGTGGGTCCCCTGGCTGGAGGTGATTGGAATTTTCTTTCCCCTGTCTTTCCACACGTGGCTACTAAGGAGATATTTCTAGTATGCCATCTTGCTTCACCCCCCTTTTATGTTTTTCCATGTAAATAAATGTATTTTTATTTGTCTTTCTAATTATAAAAATATTGTATGCAGCTTGTACAATAACCACAGATCTCTTAGGATAGTCATGGTATCACAATATTATTTCAGGCTGCATATTATGAGGAAATACAGAGGGTTCTAACAAAATGCATACACATTTTACGAAAGGAAAAACCTGTATTAGGTTTGTAATACTCAAGTCATATTTGAGTTCTACAATTACAAGAGATACAAGATACAATATGAAGATAACAAATGTTACAATATATATTGCATATTACAACTCTAATATAATGTTTTCCTTTCTTAAAATGTCCATACATATTTTTTGTGCATTTTCTGTAGTTGAATGAAAAGATGCCATAGACTGGTATCTTAATATAAATTTCTACTAGACAACTGTGTTTTCCCAGCTATTCTTATACCTTCAAGGTACATATATGTGAATGATTGGAATAGACTAGGCAGAGCATGCCTAGATCAAACAGAATGTTTCCTAATCCATTTTCTCCAAAAATTCATGATGATAAGCATTTCCATCCCAGGACACACTTTTGTGTTTGAATATTGGAGAGCATTATCTGGACCATTCATTTTGAGTTGGATTTGGAATCTGTACCAACAATCTGAGATCTCTCTTAGTTAACCGTAGAATTTCATAATTCAATTAAGTGGTCCAACTGCAAAATCTATCAGACATAAAGAAAGTGTTTTTCACTTTGAATTATAATGAAAAGAGTGAGCAATTAGAAGAAATTTCGGAGATCCAAGACTAGCATTCATTCATTTATTCAGTGACTGTACTATGTATTTTCTATGCATCAGGCATTACCAAAAGGGTGGGCACCTGAGAACATCCTTGAAAACCCATGGAACTTGCAATCTAGTAGGAAAAAGAATTACATCAGATTAATACACACATATACACACGCATACACAAACTGTGATAGATGCTATAAAGGAAAACACTAGCTTTTCCTCATAATATACCTTTGGTAACGAAAATTCTAAAGTTTAGTCTTCATTCTTTAGCTTCAAAGAAAGTACAACGAGAAGGAGCTCCGAATGGTGTAGACCTGAATGAAGTTCATTGTGGTGTCACCAGGGAAGGAAAGGATGGCATGAGCTGAGCTGGCTGAAGTGGTCACAGGCTAGACAGATCAAGTGTACTTCAACCATCTTATCCAAAGCACTTTTGAAGCCTGGATACAGAGTAACACATTTTTATTTATAAAGATAACTGTGGCTGCTCTGTGATTGTTGGACTAAAAGGGATCAGGAATGAAAAGAAGACCAAGAGGAACCTGGGAAATGATTACCTTTGTTTATACAGTTGATGGCTGTTAAGGAGAAATTGGATTTAGAAATCTTGAAATGGAAATGATAGAGCTTGGTAATAGATTTGAGGTGGAGATGGTAGAATACTTCTTCTCCTATAATTGGAGGGATGGTAGTTCAGTTCAGCAAGATTGAAAACATTAGAAGGCCAGTATATTTGGTGGGGTGGGGCACCATGTTGCTGGGCTGAGTGGTTTATGAAGATCATGTCTTTCTATTAAGTACATGTGAGCACACTGACTTGATAACCTCCTTTACAAGTAACCTGATAATTGTCTCTTCTACCTGAGTGATTCATCAATCTCTCCCGTGCAGGTTCAGCCATGCTGTGCCTCAGTATTCCTGGGTGAAACCCACCTAAATCTTCTTTCTTTATTGAGGCCTCTTGGCCTATATCTGACTATGGCAGTGTGGGCGAAATGATGACTTTATCACTGTCCCTTCAAGAGGAGGTAGCTGTTTATAATTCCCAAAGAGGCGCTGCATGCTCTAACAATAGTCCTGCTGTTAGTTGGGGATGTGTTAAGCTGGAACAGGGGAATATAGGTTCAGAAGATAATTTTTGGAAACACTTGTGAGATATAATTCACATACCATGTAATTCCCCGTTGAAAGTGTACAATTCAGGGGTTTCTAGTGTATTCATAGAGTTGTGTAGCATCATCAGAAGTAATTTTACAACATAGTCAATACTCCAAAGAAACTCGGGGCTGAGTGGCGCCTGTGGCTCAAAGGAGTAGGGCACTGGCCCCATATGCCAGAGATGGCAGGTTCAAACCCAGCCTCAGCCAAAAACTACAAAA
>NW_003852410.1:12515622-12552217 GCF_000181295.1 Otolemur garnettii
AAAAAAAAAAAAAAAAAAAAAAAAGAAAGAAAAAAGAAAGAAAGAAAAAAAGAAAGAAAGAAACTCGGGGCCCATTAGCAGTCAGTCTCCATTTGCTGCATATCCCTCAACAGTCCCTGGAAACTGCTAGTTTACTTTCTGTCTCTAGGATTTACCAATTCTGGACGTTTCTTGTAAGTGGGATTGTGTAATATGTGGTCTTCTACGGTTGGTTTCTTTCTCTTAGCATGACGGTTTTGAGGTTCATCTATGTTGTAGCAGGTGTCAGTGCGTCATTCCTTCTTATTGTTAGAATAATAGCCCACTGTTTAGGTATACCCCATTCATTACTTGATGGTCATTAAGATCATTTTCACTTTTCAACTACTATGAATAATGCAGCTATAAACATTGGTTTAAGTTTTCGTGTGGCATTTTTTTAAATTGCTGTGGTTATATACTTAAGAGTGAAATTGCTAGGTAATATAGTAACTCTATATTTAACTATTTGTGGAACTCCCAGACTGATTTCCAAAGTCACTGCATCATCTATGTCTCTACCAGCATGTTAAAAGGTTCCAACTTCTCCACCTTACTACCCACATGTGTTATTATTTGTCTTTTGATGAAGTGGTATCATACTGTGCTTTTCATTTACATCTCCCTGATGACTAATGATGTGAGCATGTTTTTGTATGCTTAGTGGCCATTTGCATATGTGCTTTGGAGAAATGTCTATTCAGATCCTTTGCACATCTTTTAATTGGGTTATTTGTCTTTTTATTATTGAGTTGCAACGATCCCTTGTTGCGTACATGCAAATGTTTCCTACCATTCTGTGGGTTAGACGAGTTTCGAGTCACTTACCTAAATCTCTGCAGTTGATTATTAGGAGTCTTTTGTAATTAGTAGACTGACAAGGTATATCTTCAATTTGGGTGTCATCTAGCAGGATTAAAGTTAATACTCTCCTAATCACATCAAAGTCTTAAAGTAGAAGGAATCCAAGATTAGAAGTTGAAGACCTTGGTTCTAGTCCTGAATTAGTCGCTGGATGGGTATCACTCGACCTCTGTGGGCCTTAGCTTCTTCAGTTTTAAAGAAAGATCATTATTTAAGATACAATTCTATTTTACCATGATACAATTCAAAGATTAGAAGTTATGTTGAACAGAATAGAGCTAATTTAAGTTGTTTATAGATTTTGAAGCACCTGAAAGCTTTGGGTAGAATGTTATATTTTCTGATTTTTTATTATGAATTTTCCATATATCACAGTGCAACAATGGCCTTTAGAATCCTATTCCCTTTTTCTCTTTCAGGCAGTACTTGTTGAAACTAACAACTAAATGACAGGCTTGAAAACTCTATTTCTGTAAGACGATGTAATTCAGTTTGGAAAGTAATGTTTAAACTCCTTCAAAATCTGTCATCTGAAGGAGACTCATCCATCACATGTCTATAGATGTTGATCATTAGAAGTGGCACTTGTTTGCTATAACCACAGGGTTGTTACTCTAGAGAATCTAGAAACCTCCTTATTCTTATGTTGAACGGCAGTAGCATTCTTGGAAATCCAGTTGATGGTTTAGTGGTTGTCTTTTTTTGCTTCATTCTCAGCTGCAGTTTTGTTTTGTCTAAATGATTAAATTGACAATTTAATCAATTCCAAGAATTCAAATAAGGTAGCTCAGGAATGTTGGTTTTAGAATGTGGCCATCTCCATTAATATCTCCAATTGCTGGATATGAAATTCTGTAAGGTAGACTCTTCAGTATTAATGATAACAAGCCTGGGGTCTGAGCATCTAAACTATTTCTGATCATATCATGACATGTCCATTTCATTTTTTTATTCTACTGCATCAAACAAATTTAGATCTTTTTTTCTTAGATGGCCTTGACTGGCTCTCTTCCCTTTTTGATCAGTTACCAGTCATAGCAAACTTCTAGACTCAAGATTTTGCTTAAGGTATCAATAGCTTTTCATTTGAACTTCCTATAAATACTGATTTTAAATACAAAACAAGAGGAATGCATTGTTAGATGTCACAAGGTGGAAAGGTGCTGCAAAGAACCAGGCCAAGTGGAGGGAATAGAGAGTTATTAGGAGAGTTATTAGATGGGCTGCCACCAGAAACAGAAAATGGTGACAGCCCCAAGTTAGGGTAAGGAGCTTCTTTTAAAGCAATCCAGGGTGTAGTGTACGTGTAGCTCAGGAGGTGGCAGGGTGTGCCATGTCAGAGACCAAAGGTCGTCTGCTGGAGGCCTTGTTAAAGGCGGAAGGGCCATCTGCTAGAAAAACAAGGCAGAGGGGCCCCTAACCAGGGTGCAAAGTCCACTCCATGATATTCCAGGTGTAATTGCCTGTTATATTCTGGAGATGTGGAGCTTTAACCATTGTTCTCTGGTTCAATCTCCCAACCTTCAACTTGGCCGTTGTTTTACAGTTTGACTTTTGGCTTAATTCGTTCAATTTCTTCACCCAGTTCCCCTAAATGCCTACCTCACTAAAATGACTGAGCTTATGCTAAGGGGATAGAGTTTGAGGACCTCTTTCCCACATGCAGGGATCAAAAGAAAAATGTTGCTTAGCTTTCTATGAAGCTCATTCTGATTCCTTTCAAATTGAGTGCAGTTATTGGCATATAAAACCTGAGTCCTTTGAAACCCATTTTTTTTTTTTTTTTGAGTCCAGTAGAGACTAGGAAATTTCCTGAAGCTGGTAACATCATTAGCCCATTTAACCCTTTGATTGACTAGCATTATTCCATATGGATTTTCTTCTGCTCTGATGTAATGCCGTTACAGTAGAAATATATCGAATGCTTCTTGGCATAGATCAGTTTTATTTCTCAAATCAGAAAAATTCTTGCTTAGAAATCACACGCCTGTTGTTTTGTTTCACTTACCCTGTTTGGTCACCATAGGAGGGTTCCTTTATTGCTGTTCTGATGGGATTTTTTTTTTTTTATCACTTCTTTAGAACTCTAAAAGCAATTTCTTGTCTATAACAGAACTGTTATGTCTTGCCTGAGAAAGAAAGGGTTGCCTGGTAAAGGCAGCAGCTGCTTGGGTGGTATATATAAAGTTAAACCAAATGGTTTGTGAAAAGGCTAGAATTGAACCCAACCCTTTAATTTCAAATAAAGCACTATTATATTTGTGTGTGGTGTTTTATAGTGTATCGTGTGCCATGATTTTTAGGCTGTAGTGTTCTCCTGCGGTAGCTTGCTAAAAATATTCTGTAATTTCTTCTTCTAGGTGAGCATCTATTTAATTGAGTCCTGGCTTAATGCTCATCCATTATACTGCTGTGATTCTATTTTGCAAATGTTGAAAAATGTTTTTAAAATCATGCTTGATACCCTATAATTTTCAAAGTAATGATCTCTTTTGGATATTTTTTTTTTCCTTTCTTTCTTTCCCTCCCCCCATTTTTGTTAGATTTAGAAATATAGCTTGAAAAATCAAAATAGCTTTGATAAGAGCATATTATTTCACTCTACCTGTTTTCATAATTCAGCATTTAGTAAGATATCTCTTATTTGTTAGGCAATTTGGGGTGATTTAATTTGCAAAAGACATCCAGTGACACTTTTTTCTTCTTTTGTGAATCGTCTACCCTAATTCTTCCTGAGTAAAGTGAAGACTGTGCTACTCAGGAGTATGGTATATCTTTTTTTAAAAAAAAAATTCTATTTGCTGAAAATTATACTTTAGAACTGTAGTGTGGAAATCCCAAAAGATAAGGTTTTAGGAAATGGAGTATTTCATCTCTTTGGTTATTTAATTTGGTGGAGTTATTAGTAAAAATCTCCTACTGTGAATACTAATCAGTTTTTCTTCTTTGTATGTACAGACTGTGATTAAAAATGCTGTCTGTCACTTTATCACTAAATTTTTATTTCTTTGTACTCAAGAATACTAAAATCTAATGATTTAAAGTCAATACGTATACTCCTTTCTTTGGGGTAGTTTTTTATTCCTTCTATCTTGATTATAACCTCTTATCAAGTTCAAATGTTTTGTTGGTTTTAATGCCGTCACTGAACCTTTTCTTCCTAAAAATCTACATTTAGCTCTAAGTTTTCCAGTAGACAAATTATGAATAAAATGCCTCATTCAACTTACGATCTTCAGATAAATTTTCCTTGGTGAGATCTCCTCCAGGCTTGAAGCTTTCATTAGCGTAGGTATTAATAAGACAGATAATTATACATAGTCCCGGTTTTTCCTACCATCCAATAGTTACGTCTCCCAAAGCACAATAGTAGTTTCAGCATAATATTTTGGGCATTGATCTAAATTTCATTACCATATTTTTCTTCCTTTCTTGACTACGAACATTTTTGTTATTGATATTTTATTCATCCTTTTCTAACACCACATTTCCATGGTGTCAGCAGCTCAAAATCTTCGTGTCTCCAACAGGCCCTGAGTCCCTGTGCCAATAATTCAGTGTCCAGTAAGACTAATGTTACTCTGCTTAACATGTTTCTCTTCCCCCTTCGTCTGTTACTTCCTCCCAACTTTCCTCTGCTTTTGCAGTGACTCATTTGCCCTCTCAGCAGACGCACTTATTTTCTCTATATTTCTTTCCTTCCGGAAGTGTCTCTGTGTATCTGCTCAGACTTTACTTGTTTTCATTTGGACTCTCTCAGGGACAAGTGTTAGAAACTCAAACCAGAACTGGCTTGAGCACTAAAGGAGCTCGCTCCTGTGGCTGAAAATTCCTATGTAATTGGTTACGGTCCTGGCTGGATCCAGGTGGTTAATGATGCCTTTGGGCCTCGTTCTCTTTCTATCTCTGCTTGCTTCTCTCTTGGCCTCACCGTGGGCAACCTCCATCTGGTGCATGCAGGATAGGAGCCAGAATCCCAAGCTCAGCTATCTCAGGAGACAAGAACTTGCTACTCCTGCAGGGTTCAGGCCTGTATCCCGAGTGTAAACCTTACCCAGGGGAATGGGAGACCTCCCATACCTGAACCAGCCCTCAGACCAGATGGGCAGAACAAAACAGTTGATCAACCCTTACTTGGTCCTCATACACTGGAGAAGAGGAAGAGCGAGTGTTCTGAGAGTAAAATAAAGGTGTTGTTACATATAAAAAAGAGGGATGCTGCATAGGCCTTTGCCATAACCTTTATCTTGGACAATTTTTGCCCATAAAGCTAGCTTCTAGACAGATATAAACAGAAATAAAATGCCTTTCTGAACAATCACCACTTTACAGTGTTTTTTGGATTCTCTTTTGGGGAGGACCAGCAGGGAAAAATCATTTCAGTACCAGTTGGTTAATTGAAGGCTATACTGCAGTTGTTTCCATTTTTTCCTTATTAATATCTAAGCTTTTCATTTTTGCATTTCATTTCCTTTAAATCATGTACCAATCCTCACACTCCCTAAGTGACTTTTGAGTGTTAATAGCAGTGGTAAAGATTTTTTGTTTGTTTGTTTGTTTGTTTCTCCTATCTGCACAATTCTTGGTACGCTGTGTTCTATCATTTAATATTCTTTGTATCTCCAGAATGGAACACCGTACTTGGGGAAAAATAATTTTGGAAGCTAGCTAACAGTTACTGAAGGTCTTCTGTGTACCGATCACTTTTCTAGGTTAAGATCCAGTTTAATACAAAACTGACATTGTCAAAAGGTTCTCAGGTAATTTTGACTTACAAATTTCCGTAGATTCAAATTTAATAGGAACAGTAAAACCAGGTATATATACTTTTGATGAGAAGCCACCTTTTTTTAACCCCTGTGGATTATGTTTTCTAATTCAACAGTGGGTAATAAAAATTTACTATATAATATGGATTTTTTTTCTAAGTAGTCATTTTCTATGTATTCATGTATTGTCCTCTGGCTCTTCATTAAATGTCTTTATTGCCCCCGACCCCTGGGGTGGGATATAACTACCTTGGGCTTTGGCAGCTGGATTGTAAGCTGTAAGCGTGTCTTTCCACCATCATGCTTTCATTTAAATCCCTCTGCCCATCTCATTATTGTTCTTCATTCCTGCTCTTTTATCTGTATATGGCATCGTGCATTTTAGCAAAGAAAAAATCAGAATACATTAGCTGGGGTCCCCAGTCAAGTTCATTTGAATAGCAACAGATAACTCATAACAACTCTATGAGGTTCCACACCTGTAAGCGGAGAACCATATTCTGAAATCTAGTATTTTTCATTCTGTAGTCCCTCCTTTAACTTACAGGGAAGTTTTCACTCTAGGGAAATAGAACTGTGGGAAATATTTAAGGCCCAGCTAAGTTTAATAGGTAACTAACATTGTCGTAGGGTTTAGGGAATGTCTGTTTACAAATTTTAACTGCATTAACTCTAATAGACACAGTAAAATCAGGTACATATGCTCTTGGCTAGAAACCACCATTTCCTTTCCCTGTGGATTCTGTTTTTAAATTCAACAGTTGTGTAATATGAATTGATTTAAAGCTGCTGTGGACCAAATAGAAGACTATTTAGACAACACCATCATTTCCTTAGAGAGAAAGTGAAGGGTTTGAATAAGACATGCTGGCTCTCCGGGAGATGTTGACCTGGGAACAAAACAGCAATAACAGAAGACATGTTTTTCAGGTTTCCTTAAATGATTGACCAGGAAAGCAGGCAGAACAGTTTAAACTAGAAACAAGATACAGTTTCTAAGATAGTCTTGTCCCTGCTGTGAGAGATGTCTGCATGAGGTGCAAACTCATTTGACATCTTGTGTAAGAAATCTAGAATCCAGAAAACCAATTAGTTCCTCCTAGTGGCATTCAGGAAGCTAGCTGGCATCATAATGAGGGAAAGAAGCATGAATTCTAACAGCAGGAGGCAAGGGTAGGTGTACCTCACTCTTTCTGCTAGCTGACAGGATTTCTATTACCTACACAGCTAGCTTTTAATTTTCCATGTTTACTTACTAACAGAAATTCATGTCTATTCGTATCAAAGTTGCCTCTTAGTCACTTCTAGACATTCATAGATAATAAGCTCTATGGAAGAGAGTATGTAGACATGCCACATACTCATGGGATTTCTTATTTCAGGGGGAAAAAATGCACGAAATACCCATTCCCAAAGTCTAGACTTTGTAGGAACCAAACACCTAATGGGTCATAGTTGTTAGATATCTTCATTGAACCAGCGATTACTGAGCTCATTTGATCCTCTGTTATTTGGACTAATAATCCTTTAGTGAGTGAATTTGAAATGCTAGTCACTGTGCTAAATACAGGGACATAAAGATATGTCCCATGCCCTTCAGACCCTTAGTCTAACAGGAAAGACTAACTGATCTGCAAGGAATAACTTGAAGAAATTATGGCACAGAGTAGGATGAGATTACTAAGGTGTGGAAGAATATGAAAGCTTTTATGTTGAGGATGTCAGTTGTTTCTTGATTTCAAAAACATGAAGGTCTTCTACAGTAAAATGAGGACAGGCTTTATCCTAAGACTGATAATGGAATCAAAGATGAATGAAAGATTTTTATCCCTAGAAAGCTTATAAAGTAGAAGGGGATAAAAAGGCATATATTATAACTATTGAGAAAGATATGATATGATACTTACTTTCATATCTATATAAGATTATGGGAGTCTGGGGGAACCAATGGTGTGGAAGAAGACGGCTAGCAGATAGTTTCCTAAGGAACTCTAAGGCTTTGGAGCAGGACTACTTTCAACTGGCACAACCAGTGGGATTTACTGGCTGATATTCCATCTGATTTATTGGTGCTCATGTTATATACTCCATTAAAAACTCTGAATATTGATCTTGTTTTAAATTTTAGGAGAAAGTATGTCAGGCAGTAGTCCTTTTTGAGACAAAGACACAGACATAAAAAGTCATACGGATTCCAGGGAATAGTTTTACTTGATTATGTTGTATACAAAGGAAAGTGAGCAGAAATTCGAAGGTCTTCTTTGCCATTGTATGAAATTTGAGCCTTAATTTTAAGATAACGTTAAATGTCAAGGTTGAAAATATGACCAGATTCATATGTTAGGAAGTTAAATATGGCAGAAGCCTATGACTATTCGAAAGTGATGAGGTGAGAAAAGAGGAATGTTGATTAAGAGATGTAGAGGGAGGCAGTAGGAAGAGAGATGAGCTGATGCCTGTGATTAGCACGTGCAAGATAAATTCTACCGGACTTGGCTAAGGAAGAAAGAAGCAAGGTGTCTTAGAGGATGATTCTTAGCCTTTGGATTCAAATAAAGGAAAGATTAAAGAGCACTGTCATAGCTGGGGAAGACTGGAAAGGAGAGTTTTGTTTTTAAGATGTTTACTGTATTATCCAATAACCAATATTTGAGTTTTCATATTTACTTAGGAGAGAGACTTACAAGTTTATATGTAATCCAAGGGCTGCAGTCCTTATCCTCCTCCAGTATATATTCATTCATAAAGATAAATCACAGCAGAAGTGCACGACAGGTAGGTTATTGGAGACACAGGGTGCTTTCTTAATATTCAAGTGGTCAGTATCAGATTCCTTATATAGATATAACACAGACATGAGAAGCATAAGTGGTCTGATAAGAACATATTAATGAACCGCTAACTTAAAAAAAAAATCCCTCTCACTAAAATATGCCTCCTTACTTAACCCTAGGGTCTGTTATGCCAGCTTATCCACACTTTTTTGTCAAACTATCTCAGTTATTGTCTGATATTGTAACTATATTGGAATGTGATGAACTTTTTATGCAAATAGGTGAAAATGAATTTTAGATTTTAGCAGAGAGTCCAAATTAATGGATAAAGTTAGAAAACAATAATGCACAAACCTACTTACCGCTTTTAACATAAATAAAATAAGAGTCTCCAAAATTGGGTGCCTTTTGATTCACTATCATAGAAAGTATAGAGCACCAACTGCGAATGCTCGTGAACCAAAATAAATCAGTAATAACTCGACTCTTACCAAGCCTGTAGGTTTATTTCCTCTAGTACAGAGAATAGAAGTACAAGTTAAAACACACCACAGAGAAGTAATTAACCTTATCCATAATGTAATCAGCTCAACTGCACAAATGACTGAATTTCTGGAACAAACAAATGTCATGAGGAAAGAAGGAGGAGCAGGAGTGAAACACTGCTTCAGATTTTAAAATATTAGCAAAGTAATAGCATCATGATCTAATGGGTTCAAATCAGATTTATTCAGGGAATGCAAGTTGGTCTAACATTTGAAAATTCATCAGTATAAAACATCATATCAACAAGCTAGAGAATAAAAATCATACGATCATTTCCATTTACACAGAAAAAGCATGTGATCAAATTCAGTACTCACAAATGATAAGATCTCTCACCAAATTAGGAATTCAGGGTAATTATCTCAACTTAAAAAAAATTGCACCTTTGAAACAGATAATATCATGTTTAATAGTTAAAAACTGAATGTATTTTCTAGTAAGATTGGAAACAAGGCAAAAAGTGTCCATTCTCACCTCTCTTATTTAAGATAGTACTAAAAATTCTAGTCACTGCAATAAGACAAGGAAAAGAATGGAATGCATACTGAAAACTAAGAAATAAAACTGTCTTTACTTGTAGATGATACCCATGACATCCCTAAAAACATACAGAAATTTCCCAGAACTAAGTAAGTTAAGCAAAGTCATAGGATACAAGATCATCACATTTTTATCTGATAACAAGGAACTGGTGGAAATCAAAGTCATAACCACAACACCAGTTACAATTACTCCAAGAAAATGAAATACCTAGGTATACACTAAAGGAAACATGTATGAGATGTTTATGCTGAAAATTATACAGTGCCAATGTAAAAATTCACAGAAGACCTAAATAAACAGAGTGACATACTGTGTTTATAAATTGGAAGACTCCATGCAGTAAAGAAGGCTTTTCTCCCCAAACTGATATGCAACTTCTAATAAAATCCTAGGGATATTTTTCTGTTAGCTTTGTTTTAATTTGTTTTTAGATGTAGAAATGCTTATTCCAAAACTTATGGAGAGCCAAAGACCCTGAAATAGCTAAATCAATTTTGACAAAGAAGGCTAAAGTGTGAAGTGTGAATAATTCCTTTATTGAATATTAAGAATTGCTTTTTGGCTACAGTGAAGATGACTGTATTTGTGGAGAAGTGGACAAATGGAGCAAGACACATATTCCGACAACGCAAGCAACCAAAACAAAATTGGACAAATGGGATCAAGCCAAGCTAAGAAGCTTTTGCACAGCAAATGAAACATTCAGCTAAGGAAAGTGATAACCTACAGAGTGGGAAAAAATATTTGCAAACTACTTATCTGACAAGGGATTAGTAACTAGAATACATAAGACACTCCATCAACTCAATAGAAAAAAAATCAAATAATCTGATTAAAAAAATAGGCAAAGGGTCGGACATTTGTCAAAAGAAGACATATAAATGGGCAACAGGTATATGAGAAAATGTTCAACATCATTAATCATCAAGGAAATTCAAATCAAAACTACCTTGGGATGTCATATCACCCCAATTAAAAAGGCTTTTATCACAAGATAGATAATAATGAATGCTGATAAGGATGTGGAGAAAGAGAAACTATCATATGCCATTGCTGGAAATGCAAATTAATACAACCACTATGGGAACACTATGGAGGCTCCTTGAGAAATTAAAAATGGAACTACCATATGACTCAGCCATCCCACTGCTAGATATATACTTAAAAGAATGGAATTCAGTATATCAAAAATGTATCTGCACACCCGTGATTTTGTAGCACTTTTCCCAATAGCCAAGATTTGGAATCAACCTAAGTGTTCATCAGTGGATGAATGGCTAAAGAAATTGTGCTACATATACGTAATGGAATATTACGTAGTCATGACAAGAATGAAATTCTGTCATTTACAACAACATGGATGGAACTGGAGAACATTTTGTTAAGCGAGGGAAGACAAGCACACAAAGACAAATATCACATATTTTCACTCATGTGTTGGAGATAAATATTAAAAACAATCTCATGAAGACAGCATAGAATAATGATTACCGGAGTCTGGAAAGGATAGCAGGAAGGGGAGGATAACATGGAGATGGCTTGGTGACTTGATGGCTCAAGTCACCAAGCCATCTAGAGTAAGAGGAATCTCTAGATAAGGAGGAACCCCCAAGATTATACAAATATTAAATTTTTGCCTATTACATTTTTAAATATATATTCATTTAAAATCAAGCTAGGTTGACACTAGCCAGTATCTGTTGACTTGAACTTGTAAATATAGTCATTCCACCCGTACCAATATATCTATAAATTGGACATTAGATTTATACGGTTTTCTGTTTCAGTCATGTTGAAAGAATAAGCTATATTTCACACAAAAATACAGAGAATTCAGATAATCTATTGTATTATCTGGAAAAAAGTTCCGGCTGTTATAAATAATTCTTTTTTTTTTTTTTTTTTTTAGAGCAAAAGGAGAGTACAAACACTAACATACCCCTTTCCCCTTTTTATTGCTTGTTTTTCTTAGTATGTATTAAAACAAAAATAAGAATCTTAAATTCACCGTTCAACTGCCAAAGAAAGAATAGCAGGGCACATACTTAGGACTTACAGCGCTAGCTGGCGCACAACAGTCAACCTTGGGATGTGTACATACACCAGTGCCTTATTTGTATACCGCCTGAAGTCTTCTCAGCCAGGGTCCTCCAACCAAACGGAGAACTCTCATCTATGTTATTGACAAGTACAAAAAACAAGTATGTTCTTTGTGAATTTAAGAACTTAAGACTATCTGAATTCAAATTCAGTTTACTAAGAAGTGAGCAGCTTATACTAAGTAACTCTGCTACATTTCTGCTGAAGTAATTCATTTTGAATTATACCTATATTATCCTTGGTTTCCTCCAGCAAAATGTATAGTGTGCAAACTGGAAAGCATGCCAGCCAGTTCAGGGTTTCATGATGCATGATTTTTATTCTCTTCCCCTGAGAGCACATATAGGAAAAAAAGAAAAGAAAAGAAATTATAGGCTCTTGTGCTTTAAAAAAGCGGGGGGGGGGGGGGGTGAAGTACCCTCTAATTTATTCCAGTATAGCATGCTTAGTGGTCCTCTATTTTGAAAAGTTCTTAAGAACAATCTTTAATGTAGGAGGCAAAGGAAAAAATATCCACTACCCCTTTCCGGAATTTTAATAGAGGGCAGTGGACATTGTTTATACCCTAAAACAATGGTATGGCAGCAGTTCAAGTGTGACCAAAGTAAATGTACAATGAAGATGTTCTAAACACAGTGAGGACTCAGTAAATCTAACATGCTAACATCATATGATTATATTTTGGAAGGAAATGCACAAACACCAAACAGGAATTTTGAGATTTTCATTTGATGATAATCTCAATTTCAATTCTATTAAATTCACAAATATGCCAATTTAAACACCCAATGCCATTTATTTAAAACTCACATTGTAAACCTACAAATATCTATTCTCTCCACATGTCAGCGCCCATTCATATGGTTTGGAAATGGGGAGAATAGATTCCCCTTAAATTGCAAGTTAGCAGGTGTTTCTTTACAGTTGACTTTAGCAAAATTCATACAAAATAGTAATTAAGGATCATTTTCTTTCTTGTTAACTCATAAGGAAACCCCTTCAAAACTGCATTTTGTTAAAGTTTCTGTACTAGAACATAGAAAAACTAATCTACATAAATATCGAAAAATTAAAAATTTCTTAATTTTTTATTCTGGTACCACTACTACAATTTACTCGATGCAATGAAAACAAAAAGACAAAGACAAAACTACAGCAGGAATGGCCACCTGACTTACACTACACTGCATTACTTAATAGCTATACTTTTTTGCAAATTGGCTATGGCCATTCTGAACAAGAGGGGTTTCCTGTTAGAACTGCAGTAACCTTTTTGGCTATGGATCATCATTCCACTTGTGGTAGATTTTTAGTTTCTCTAATGTATTTGGATGACTCTCTCAAAGTAACCTGTAGCTTTCTTGACAACTCCTTGCTCTCTCTCCTGCTAAGAACTGTAGCCCTTTCCTGTTGTTTTTAGATCCTTCTGTTACCATATCCACCACCTGACACCACCAGATCCATAACCACTGTGGTGGACTGCCAAGATTTTTCTTCCAAAACTTGCCCCTTCTATAGATCCATAATTTGATTGTTATTGTCCAAAATAATTTCCAAAATTATTAAGTTATCACCACCGCCATAGTTACCTCCTGAACAGTCTCCTTCATTGTAACCATCATATCCTCCTCCATCACCACATCCACCACCTTGTTTTCCAGATCCTGGTCCACCACTACTATAGTCCCCTCTACTGCTATAACCAGGACCACAGCAATAGTTGCCAAATCCATTCTATCCACCCTCACCTCCTCCATAACTACCTCTGTTGTCACCACCTCCGCCACCACCATCATATCTTCCTCTTCCACCAAAGTTTCCACTACAGCCAAATTACCTCCACCACTCCAAAGTCCCTTCCATGGCCCATAAAGTTGCCAGATCCACTCCCATGACCTCTTCATAACTGCCTGGCTTCCATAACTTCCATTGTTTCAATCTTGCCACACTTTTCAAAGTAGTCTCTCAGTATTCTCTGGTAACTTCTTCAGTACCACCAACAAAAATTTCCTTCACTGTTAAATGGGCACCAGGCTTTATAGAATCCTCTCTTTGTTTCCACAACACACACATCCACCTTGTGTGTTTGAGCACATATTGCTGACTCCACCTCTTCAACAAAAGAGTACATCACAAAGCCAAAGCCCCTGGAACATTTCATGTGAGGGTCTCTCATCGCCACACAATCTATGAGTGCGACCCATTTCTCAAAATTTTGTCTGAACTATCATCTGTAGTTTCAAACCTCGGATGACCAATAAACAGTTTTCTCAGCTGCTCTGGTTCCTTTCCATCATGGCTCATTTTCCCCCATTGGCCGCTGCAGCAATGGCCAGAGACAGGCTGGGGGAAATTAGCAATGGTTTTATCTCTGCTTTGAGACTGGACACCCATCTTCCAACTCGAGTTCAATGTTGGACTGGAAGGAAGAGACCTGTTACAAATAGTTCTAAAGTTTTAAAGTACTGTAATAAATTGTTTGGATTTGCCTTAAAGCACTCCAAGAAAAGTGTAAAAGCCAGATTTTATGAAACTGAATTAAAGGTGTGATGGGAGGTAAGAATAAAAGGGCATGACCTTTTTGAGGGTATCTGGGTACTTAAAGCTCAAAAACAAAAACAAATTTTTACTGAGAACTGCTGGATGAATACAAGCTGGATGAGGAAAGGAAAAGGAAAAGGCTCAGCGGGGGGAAAGTATATGATAAGTCTTAGTAGTAGAACCAGCAGCAAACACAGAACATTCAGAGGCTTGAACAAAGTTTGGTGGTTGAACCCTAGACTTTACAGAAGTTAGTGGAGAAAGATGAGGAGGCTGAGGAGGTAAGCAAGATCATACAATCCTTCTTAAGAAGACTTCTTAATGTCCATAGGAAGCCATCAGGAATAGATTTAGCAGGTTAGCAGGGAGAGTGAAATTTGCCCTTGGAAATCTGGGTTGTTTTGCTAGAATGGATTGTTGATGTGATGATGGTGTCCTGTAAGGATTTCAGCCTGGAGATGAAGAGGAAAGGATCAGGAGCTACTCAGAGGAAGAAATAACAGCTTGGTGGGAGATTGTCTCAGTCTGAGGAAGAACAAAAGAAGCTTGGCAGAGAGGTTCCTTTGGGTCCTGAGGTACATACAGTGTGTGAAGAGGCAAGCTCCAGAGAAGGAAAGAGACAAGCTCCATAGAGGAAACTTGGCACAAACACAGTGATACAAGATGGAGACCTGTGGACCCTGAAGGCCCAGTGAGTGTGGAATAGTTGTGGAGCACTTAGCCAAGTCCAGAAGGGCGTTGGCCAACCTTCTCCCAAAGTCTACAAGTCCTTTATTGAGTAAGATATAGGTCTGGTATGTAAGGACCTGAATTGAGACTACGGACTTGAAATTGGTTTGTGGCTTACAGCTGAAGAACAGAAGTGAAGATAAAGCTATTGGATCTCTAATGGCTGGGGGGTTGGATCCAAACGGAGCAGGTTTTTTTGTAAATTTTTAGTTATACATGATAAACTTTACACCATTTGTTGTATAAATCTACAAGTGTTGACAAACACACCAGTGACACAGTCAGGGTACCAAACAGTTCCATCACCCCAAAACATTTTCTCCCACTCCTCCATTGTAGTGAAACTTCCCCAGCCCTCCCCTGTGGCAGCTTCTGCTATCTTTTCTGTTTAGTTGTGCCGTTCCTGAAGGTCCTAAAAATGGAGTCATTCAGTACATGGCTTTTTGGGTCTGGCTTCTTTGCTGGCCCTGTGGTCCCAGAACTACTCTGTTCTGCCTTTGTAGCATAAAAGCCACCACAGACAATATGTAGACAAATGAGTATTATAATAAAACTTTATTTGTGGGCACTGAAAATTTTTTTCATATCATTTCCACATGTCACAAAACATTATTCTTTTGATTTTTTTTCAGCTACTTAAAATATAAAAACCATTCTTACCTCTCAGGTCAGACAAAAACAAGTAGCAGGCTAGACTTGACTCGTGAGTTGTAGTTTACCAACCCCTGCTGTCATTAGCTCCAGGCACATCGTAAGTCCTGAAAAAATATATGCTACTTTTATTATTGATGACTAAGTTTTGTGACTCTTAGTTTATAATTGAAAATTGAGAAAGTAAAAATTTCTCCAGTGGAGAGCTGTGTACATGTACCTTCTATGGAATCACGGAGGGTGACAGTGTGTGCCCATTTGCCTGGGACAATTTTGGTTTTTCACCTAGTTTTCCTACTTCATGCCTAGTTAATACCTATTTTCATTTTCAAAATTGTCTTGGTGTAGATGATAAATTATGTGATCAACCTAGAGTGAGCTTAACTCGTTAGACAACAAAGAAGGTTCCTTGGCAGACGTGGGTTGTGGATGGTGCTTTTATAATAGAAGAATCTCCCCCTATGGGAACCTGTAGGACTCCTTTTATTTTCCTGGATTTGGCATCAGGTATGATTGTGTTTCACCTGTGGAATTAAAACAAAGGCAATTTTTTCCTTCTTTTTTATTTTTATTTTTTTTACTTTTTAGATTTCATAGTACTTCTAATTGTTTGTTGTCATGTATTAACGCCTCTATCCTGAGCCATGCCACATTCTTTCTTAAGCAAGGCAAGATGTAAAACATTTAATGGATTTTGCATTCTACCAGACTTTGCTTGTAAACGTCAGGTGTAATTAATTTTTGTTTTGGATAGTGAATATGCATGTGACACACATAAGGAGTCAAAATGAACATCCTCCCCTCCATTGGCTTATTTTAAAAAGGGTAGTGGAAATGGTTCCATAGCATCTTTTCCCTCCTGTAATATAAATAGCATTTTATTTATTTATTTATTTTTATTGCTGGGGATTCATTGAGGTACAAGAAACCAGATTACACTGATTGTAAAATACCTCTTGCCCCCAAAAGGTGTGGCACACACCAAGATCCCACCCCCTCTCTCCTTCTTTCTCTCTCTGCTCTTCCCTTCCCTTACCCCTACCATGTCATTAACTGTCATTAATTGTCCTCATATCAAAATTGAGTGCATAGAATTCATGCTTCTCCATTCATGTGATGCTTTACTAAGAATAATATGTTCCACTTCCATCCAGGTTAATACAAAGGCTATAAAGTCTCCATTTTTTAATGGCTGAATAGTATTCCGTGGTGTACATATACCACAGCTTGTTAATCCATATCTGGGTTCGTGGGCATTTAGGCTGTTTCCATATTTTGGCGATTGTAAATTGAGCTGCAATAAACAGTCTAGTGCAAGTGCGCTTATGATAAAAGGAATTTTTTCCTTCTGGGTAGATGCCCAGTAATGGGATTGTAGGAACATATGGGAGGTCTAGCTTGAGTTCTTTGAGGGTTCTCCATACTTCCTTCCAAAAAGGTTGTATTAGTCTGCAGTCCCACCAGAAAACTAATACAGCAGTGTAAAAGTGTTCCCTTCTCTCCACATCCACGCCAGCATCTGCAGTTTTGAAATTTTATGATGTGGGCCATTCTCACTGGGGTTAGATGATATCTTAGGGTGGTTTTGATTCACATTTCTCTAATAATTAGGGATGATGAGCATTTTTTCATATGTTTGTTAGCCATTCGTCTATTAGGTTTGTTTTTTTGTTCAGGAAGAGCTTTATTTAACATGGTTGGGGTCAATGATACGTAAGTCACTATTTGAGACAAATTGCGTTATGGTCCATTATTTCACTTTTAAGAAACACAGTTGACGGTACCCTTTCTGATTCACTGTGCAAGTTTCAACTTGCTGGGCTTATTGGTGCTGTTTCCATTTGTGTGGAGCTTATTTTTCTTAATTTTTGCATATATTGAAACTTTGTAATGACCTATGTATTATTCTGTAATTTCTGTTTTACCAGTGAGAATACCAAGTCTCAGAGAGCTGAGGTAATTTACCATAATCATACAGCTGATGGTAAAGTGTAAGTTTAAGTTTTGGCCACTTACTGCTAAATCAAAGGCTGTGAACCCCTAAGCATATCTGACCTCTAAGATTTTCTCTTAATGGAAATTTATTTCCTGAAAACTGTTACCCATTTGGAATAAATTAGACTTTTGCAAACAATCAAAACACTTTAATTAATGTAACTTCTTGCACTAAATAATGGCTTCTTTTTATTCCAATTGTCAGTTGTATTTATCAAAGGATTCTACAAGATACCAAGTTTTAAAAATACGAAAATAAAATAGACTATTCATATTAGCTTTGTTTTATCATACAGCTTTATAAACTATACCATTTAAATAATATTAAAATAAATTCTGCCATTAATAGATTAGAGCATATTTGTGGACAAAATTGTATAGCCTTTTTGTTTATTGGCTTTGGACTTATTTTGTTGGCTTTATTCTTATAGTATATGGAGTGTATATAAAAAAACTGATTGGTAAATAGATTTTGTATTTCCTCTGAGTGTAATCTTAGTAATTTGCTCTTTCAACATAAAAGGAACATTTCAAATTCCCAGCTAGCTGAAATGAACACCACATTTTCATCTGCCAAAAAACAGTTGTAAGCTAAGTCATAACACAGAAAAATCACCAAGTTTTTTTTTTTAATATTGAAAATGTGAATGAGCTACAATGAAACTTCTTTCTAGTCACTGGTTTCCTATTTAAAGAAATGCTCTAAAATCCATCTGTTTTAGACAATTTACTTTCCACCCCTGAAACCTGTGTGCATATCAGACACTTCCCCAGCACATACCTCCTGGTGGCGAACGAGCAGATTATCTTCCTGTGTTTTCCTCTCTTTCCGCATGCTGACATTGTTACTATTTTAGCACTGTACTTTACTGCTCTAAAGGAAACGTATCATTTTTCTTACCCACCCCTTTCATTCTGAGCCCATTAATACAGCAGAACCTGATGTATTGCCAAAAAAATGTATAAGTGGGGCTGGCTTTAGGATTCTTCAGATTTTATGCTACTGCAATTATTAGAAAGTCAGATGTGCCTGACCTAGGAAAGTGATAGAGATGAAATAAATCATTAGAAAGGTAATTAAAATTGAATGTTCTTAAATTGCTTTTCTTTCTTTTTCAGTAGGTAGATCTTCATTTAAAAATAAGACATACACATATAAGATATTAAAGATATACAGTGAGTGGGCAGCTCCTGTGGCTCAAAGGAGTAGGGCACTGGCCCCATGTACCAGAGGTGGTGGGTTCAAACCTGGCCCCAGCCAAAGACTGCAAAAAAAAAAAAAAAAAAAGATACACAGTGAGGAAAATATCTTTCCACCTCGTCTTCTGGGTTTCTCAGAAGCAGTGACTCCTTTATCCCTTTCAAGCATTTATAGGTATAAGTGCTTTACATTGGTAATACAAATAGAATGCCCAGTGCCTTGCAAGTCTTATGCAATCTCTTTGGGGAATTGTCCCAGAACATAACAGCTTTGCTTTTTATCTGCACCCGTGGATAGACCAATAAGGTTTCAGAGTGTGGTGCCCTAGGCCAGCGTCAGCTTCACCCAGAACTTACTACAAAGGCTGATTTTTCAGACCTCACCTCAGACTGCTTCACAAACTCTCAGGTGGGTGGGGCTTGGCAATACGTGTTGTAACAAGATTACCCGGTGATTCTTCTACACACTGAGGCTGGACCACCAAGGCTTTAGATAAACCATTGTCTTTGTAATGGTTTCTATTCAGGCTTGTTTAGGTTGTTTCCAGTCTTTTTTTTTTTAAGTGCTTCGATGAAGATTTTTCCATAGAGACCTTTGTATATGGAGATTGATAGAAACTTCTCAGAAAGCTTTCCAATATTATATCAGGCTATCCCACTAGCAATGTATGAGATTTTTCTTAGCATTTCTGGGGCCATTTTTCATGAAATTTTCTTCTATAGTTTCATAACTGCAAGATTCAGTGTTTTGTTTTTACTTTATATCAAAGGACATGCCCATATAAAGTGGCCCATATATTTATAAAGCAGAAAGTAAGCCATTTCCTACCAAAGAAATAGATACTTACAGCTATTATTTGTTGAAAGCCTACTGTGTTTTCTAAATTTAAGTCATTTAATATTCACAAGCCTGTGGGCAAAGGACTATTCTCATTTGTTAGATACAGGGTCTGAGGGGGATAGGCTCAAAATGATTCATTATCTCACTGTTAAGTGACTGTGTAACTATGTATGATCATAACAAATTGTTATAAAAATAAGAAATGTATTTCAACATGCTCTTTTGAGAAATATGTAATTAAATTGCCTTATGTGTCCAGAACATTTAAATACATCTTTTGCTTAAGGATAATGTTCCAAGAACCTTCAGTGAATGCCAGGGTCCTGGGTAGATATTTTTGACTTACTGTATAATGAAGTATTCAGCTATTCATTCTGAATATTTGATAGAAAAGCAATTAATGCCGAACAGCTTTTGGTAAATGTCTGAATTGAAATGACTTCAATCGACTCAGCTTACATTTTAATGAAGGCTAAGGTGTATCAGAGGACTTTGCTACATATCATGGAGACATCCTTTTTTTGCAAAATTTCCAAATATGTAGCCCTCAGATCACAAGCCTGACTGATCTGTTTTATATTTCTGTTATATGTGTGCTTTATGGTTAATAGATCCAAAGCCCTTTCTCCTTTTTCAGAATAAGAATTTTTAGGAGTGGGGACTGGGAATCTCCAACTGAAACATGTTCCCCAGCTGATTCTTAGAAACCAAAGTGGATTTTCTTCTTCTCTTTTTCAAAAACAACTTCTTTTTTTTTAATTGAGCAGAGATGACTAAAGAGATCAGTATTTTAAAAGAGCATATAAATAATTCATAGTGAAATTCTTTACTGCAGTGGCGTGATTTACTTAAAACTCCGAACTTCCTCTAAAAATGATTAATTTAATTTTCAGTCCTTTTCTCTTACCTCGTCTTTCTTTTGGCAGGAAGTCAGTCGGCAGTGAAATGGCCCCAGAACAGACACAATAAGAAACCACAAAGAATCTGCATTAATTTTTATTACATAATACATAGATAATTCTTTATGATTTATATTCAGTGGCTTCGGAAAAGACTTGAGTTGGCTTATAGAAGAAAATTAATATAAAATGGGACAAGCTCAGATGAAAATAGAAGGAGACTGTTTAGCGGGATTAGAGGCACCTGGGAGACATTAATTTTAACAGCTGGGAAGTGTCCTGATAGCTGAAACCAAAATGGAAACATGTTGGTTGATAAATTTTTCATTTTGGAAGGAGAAAGCATACACAATTATCAGAAGAGGCGAACTTCTTTGGACTAAGGGAGAGGCGCATGTGTGGTAGATACTGGGGAACCGAGCAAACAAGGACTGTTTTCCAAAGGGTATAGAAAAACAGTTGTGAAATGCAGACGCTGAGGGCATTTTTTTAAAATATAGATGTGTAAAACCATTGTTATGAGGGCTGAAACCTTATAGTGATAGTAAATATTTAGTGTTTCTCATGCCACTGTGTATGTTATTTCATTTACTCTTCACAGCAACCCAAGAATATATGTAATGTTGCTCTCCTTGTTTCACAGTGGGGAAACCTCAGGTGGACGGAGGTGGGCTAAGTAATCCATGAGCTCCGCAGGTGAGCGGGTGGTGTTAGGACTTTTGAGCTTTGATTGTTGATGATGTGAACTAAAATAATACATTACATGTTATTAGAGAATAAGGATGAGTAGAGAGTTAGTATTTACATCACTAACAGTCCTCATTTTCTAACCCACGTGTCCTAATCACCATATGAATGCAGTACCACCAGAGTAAGCCCCTCCCTCCTGTCTGATTCTCCCTTACTCTTTTTTGTTGTTTAAAAGAAACATGTCTACTTGTGTGTCTTGTTTGTCAACGCGCATAGTGTGAAATGTGTATGCTGAAAGGAGATAAACATTAAGAAGAAAGGAAAGGTGGTACTCCACTTCTCAGCCAGACACAGAGCTAACCCTTTTCATCAAGAATGTGAGTCACAGAATTTACCTGAAGGAGGAATGAATAGATCCTCCCTCCATAGACCCATGAATCATACTGAGTATGTGTATACGTAACTGGTTAGAAGCCTTGGAGTTCTGCCCCATGTAGCATAGAAGTCAAAGCTTTAACCCGCAAAATCTTAAAGCAGATGTTCCCAGCTGAGTGCCTCATCCATAAAATGACATCAGGCAGTGGTCTACATGGATCATCCAATTTTAAGCTGGGCTGCACCCTGATGGGCCTGCCAGAATGAGTTATTCCCCCAGTAGCTGAAGAAATGACCTATTGAGGTTGTTTTTCTATCTTTATTAAAAAATTGTTCATGTTTTTAAATAGAACAGTTTAATTTGTGTTCTCAAGAGTCCTGCCCCTCCGAAAGTAACTTAGTGCAGTGTAACTCCTTATGAACTCTCCACTTCAGGGATGATGATATCTGCATGCAAAAATATTCTTCCTGTAAGAATGGAAATGGTAAACTTGAACTTGAAAATGGGACAGGTGGTATGAGTATTACCATGACATCATGGAAAACAAAAAATACCAGATCCTTTAACATACTCAATTCAACGTATTTGGGAGCATCTTGGAAGGACTTATTTTCCAGGCAATCCCTAGGCACCTTCGTTTACTTAATTGATTAGAGCTGTCTTTCAGAACAATCAAAAATGCTTATTGTACTAAATGTCTTCCATCAGTGTCTCCCAGATCTTTTCCACCTGACATATGCCCCAGGAGACCCATATGGACTCTATCCTCGCCTTCTGGCATTTGGGTGGTTTTGGCTAAGGGCTTAAGGCAACGGCAGGAAACTGCAGAGTGGAAAGAAAAAAGGTCAGGACATTATTCCCTGGCTTCATCTCTGCCATCTCAGATGTTGTCCAGGAATCCTCCTACTAGAGGTCACTGCTCCTAACAATACTCTTTCTGTGCAGCCACCCTCTCCAGGGTCTGGAAACCTCTTCTTTTCACCTTTAAGCATAAATATGGCAGTACTGGGTCCTCCCTGCCACCAGCCCTGAATCATTGCATCATCCCAGGGGGCTCATTGTCAGACTCCCTCTGCCTTGCAGATTGAAGTGTGCTGTCTCTATACGGGGAGGAGCCTGATGAGCACACCTATAAAATAAATGTATGTGAAACAGAAGAAGGAAAATGTCTTTGGAGCTTTTAAACTATTTCACATTACATTGACCTGTTATAAGACCTGGTATAGGACATTAGTATAAACATTAGGGTGAAATTTATTCACATGCCATAAAATGCAAATCTTGTTATTTTGTCTAGAAGAAAAAACTGTATTCTATGTGACCCTGGTCTCTGGGAATGTATGTAAGTTTTGGCTTTTCAAGGCAAAATACTTCTAAGAAACACCGTCCAATATAAATAATGTGGAGCCACATATGTAATTTGAAATTTTTCAGGATCCACATTTAAGAAGCCAAAAAGAAACAATTATTAATAATTATAATATTATAAATATAATTTATCTCAACATGTAATCAATATAAAATTATTAATAGGATATTTTATTTTTTCCATACTAAATCTGTGAAATTCATTTTATATGGTATTTTTTTTTTTTGGCAGTTTTTGGCTAGGGCTGGGCTTGAACCCACCACCTCTGGCATATGAGGCCGGCACCCTATCCTTTTGAGCCACAGGCGCACCACCTGTATGGTTATAGCATTTCTCAGTCAAATGAGCCATGTGTCAAGGGCTCAGTAGCCACATATGGCTAGTGGTTACTCTACTGAACAATGTAGCTTTAAGTTTATGATATCAACATTTAGCATAAAGGATCTCTCTCTCTCTCTCACACACACACACATAAATATATATATGCACACACATAAACATGTTTATGTGGGTATATAAATACACATACACAAACATGTTTATGCAGGTATATATAAATATACACATACACAGATAGCAAATCTTCCAGAAGTACATTACAAGGTATTCGGGTCCATACCAATTAAACCTAAAGGTTGATCTTCAAATCTACATAATTTTTTCTTTCCATCACAATTAATCCCTGAAAAACCCTTAGAGCAGCTCCTGGTGCATAGTAAAATTTCATATGTATTAATGTTTATTGTTGGTTGTTAAAAACTTGAGGTAGTATTACTCCGATGAGGAAACTGAGTCACAGAATGAATAAGCAGCTCGCCCAGAGTTACAGAGCTCTTACACAGCAGATCATGGACTCAAACCCATATTCTTCATAGTAAAATATCTCAAGAATGGAATAAAAGTATCCAGTGTACTCAATACTCCTATGAAATCAATATATGATCACCTACACATTCATATAATGGTAAAACATAACTATAGTCCGGAGAGAAGAAGAGAGAGAATGGAGGGACGGGGGCAGGGGAGCTGGGGGGGGGGAGTTCTGATTCCAAACTCAGAACTAAAGCACTAGATGTCAGGCCTGTGAGCCTTATAGGTCTGACCAGTGGTAGGGAGGTTTGCCCTTTAGCAGTAGATAGTGGGATGGAAGTTCAGATCTGCTGCCTACTTGCTTCACGCTAGGCGACATCATGTGAGTTGGTGGCGTGTAATGTAAAGAGCAGGACTGGCATGTACGGTTGTGACAACTGAGCACTGCACAAATGTTTTCCACATCACAGTCCATGTGGTAGATGCCCCCCTGGGGTTGCGCAGTGAACAACTTGTGCAGCCACAGGTGGCAGCGCTGACTTCAGGTTCATGTGTGCCAGAAACTACATTGAGACAAACTACTAAACTTTCCCACCTGTTTTGTCAGACACCAATGAAGAGCATTTGGGATGCCATTGCAGAGGCCCTGTCTCGTCTTGTGACTCCCGTGACAGAGCACATCTTTTTCTACGAGCGTTACTACAGCATTCCTCATTTTTGTTACCCTTGCTTTGGCAATACGCCTTAAGAGGCTGCATAAAATATACGGCTTTCCACCTTCATGCCTTAGCGCTACTTTTGCTTACTGTCACCGTTAACTACAGATCTTATTCAAGTATTTCTATTTAACTTCACTGATTCTAGTAGAAGACATGCATAAAACAAGAGTAGTTTTAATGTCTCCATATGTTAGTGTCAGAAGACTGTGACATTTTAGAAGGCTTTGCATTGCAAACATAATTTACCCACCTAACTAAAATATATCATTAGTGCGTTAAATACTATGAATGCTGTTAGTGGCATCAGGCATACTGAAAGGCAGAATTCATCATGGTGCAATACTGCGGTAGCCGTTTAGACACTATATACTTTATTGAAGTGATTCTGTTTGCTGACTTCAGGAGAGATAGCTGTATTTAATTTCTCCCAGTCTACAGTTTTTATAATCCTTCCATATTAGGATTTGTGGTTCTGTGGGCAAGGGGTTTGGTGCTATATAAAAATATTCACAATCATTTTATGTTTAGAATTTCCTAATCTTATCCATTTGGGGACTTTAATTAACATTGATTTTTTTATGGTTGATAATGTTCTTTAATTGAGCAGCAAAGGAACAGGCCATATCCAGCTAGTACTGACAGGTTTATAATAGTGAAAATTTAAGTTTTTGCTGAAAACGCCTCAATTAAAATGGTTTTCCTAGGAGTATATAAAATCTTAGTTAAATTAATAATTAGAAACGAAGCTATGCCACATTTAGTTTGTAGTACCGGTTGGGTAGGGTTAAGGGGCACCGAGGTAAAGAATATTTGCCGAAAGCTAAAAAGTTAATGCTATTGGACATAAGAATAGTCCAGAGAATTATATCATAATCCTGAAGCTTGTGATTCAGCAAGGTCCATTGTTGGGTAGTGAAAGATTCTGGAAAGAGACATTCAAAACCATTAGCTTTCTGGAAAATCTACTTCTCAGGCTGAAACATGCATAGTTCATGACAAAGAAGTGCCCATTCTTCCCAACACGTAATATTTTCACTTTTATTTATTCATAATTTTGTTTGCCACCTTTTATGGGTTGAATTGTGTTTCCCCAAGTCCTAACCCACTATCTCGGCATGTGCCCTTATTTGGAAATAGAGACACTGAAGGTTAAGATGAGCCCATACTGGAGTGGGGTGGGCCCCTAGCTCATTGTGACTAGTGTCTTTATAAGATGACGTCTATGCAAAGACATAGGGACGCAGGGAGAAGGCCATGTGACAGTGAAGGCAGAGACTGGAGTGATGCATCTGTAGGTAAATGAACGCTGAAGTTTGCCAGCATGCTACCAGAAGAGGGAAGAGGGGTGGAAGGATTGTCCCACTGGTTTCAGGAGCACAGCCTTGCCAACACCTGGATTTTAGCCCTCCGGGCTTCAGAATTGTGCCACAGTATAGCATTTCAGTTTTAAGCCAACTCTGTGGTCCTTTGCTGTGGCTTCCCTAGAAAACTAATATACCACCCAGTAAGTGCCAGGTCTCCACAAGAGTTCACTGCTCTTGCAAAACTCACACCATACTTGACACTACTGGTGCTGTGATAAACAGTCTACTAACAAAGCCCTCCTGGGGAAACAATGCCTAAGTTGAGACTTGAGGGGTTAAAGGTAGTTAGCCAGGTGGAAGGGTGGAAGAAGGCAGCCTGAGACGCAGGACGGGCGTGCCCTGTGCAACAGGGGGAATGGAGTCCACCCCACTAACGTGCAGTGTGCCGCCAGCAGGGGGAAGCCCAGGCTCAGGTCCTTCCAGACCACTGCAGCCATGCACAAGAGTTTGGATTCCTCTCGAGGGCAGTGGGGAGCCACTGAGGAGGGGGTGGCAAGATGTGACAAATGTGCAAGAAAGACGGATCTGGCCAGAGTTGGTCTAGCAGATGGGAGGAAGGTGAGACTGGACAGAGAGCAGGTTTCCATGTGTGCAAAGCCACGAGTCTGGGCTTGAGTGCTCATCATCACAGTGGGCTACTGAAGCAGGGAGTGAATGGTGGGGCTGAGAGGACCCCACAGCCCAGAAGGAAGGAGAGAGTCAGACAGCCGGGCACTGTCCTGGGCTGCTCACTGTTGAGCCCCAGAACTACAGCGCTGGCTCTGGTGGACAGACTCACTGGGGTATGCCTGTCTATTCTCCTCCAAGCCCAGGGCTTTCTCCTTAAAGCTGCTACTGTCGTCCCTGAAGTTAAGATGCTGTTCTTCTCCAGGCCAAGGCTTTCCCATATGCCTTTCTGGCCCAAACTGGAAACAAATGTGGAATCCAGGGGACTCAGGGCAGGGATCTTGTTTGTAACATCTCTCTCAGAGGAAGACGCTGAATCTGTAAGAACGCTGGTGAGAAGCCTGGTGTGTGGAGCCAGGCTGTGCAGGCCTCTGTTCTGGATCCATCACTTACTAGCTGTGTGACCTTGGACCTATTATCTAACATCATTGTGCCTCAGTTTTCTCATCTCCAACATAGGGGAAAATAAAAGTACCTCCTCCCAGGATTGCTGTGAGAGTCTTGCTAGGACTTAGTTCTTACAAAGAACTTAAAGGAGCAATGACATTTAGTAAGATCCGATTACGTGGGAGCTACTCTTATTTTTTCAGAACATTGACACCATCCATTCAACGGCGAGGGAACTCACAGTTCATCACAGACAGGCTTGTATGTCTCCTTCCAGCTGGGAAATGAGTCTGACTTCAGATTTGGAAACAAGCGAGAGAGGAAGAGAGGAGTTTAGAAATACTAAAACTAGGAAAAGACAAATTAGGTGATTGATTTAGTGTGTAGAAATATAGATAAGGAAGAAATGAAAAGTGCTAGAGTTTAAAAGGAAACAAGTATTTGGGGGTGGGAGAAACCCATCTTGTAACAAGAAATTTTTTAAAAAGTGTTAGTAAAATACGCTATTGCTGGGTGGACATGAGCAGAGAAGGGCGGTCTCTACAGCAGAAACAGCACACCCAGATGCAAGCAGGCCTGGTGTGGTTGGCCATGGTCCTGGTCCAGAGAAAGAGAATGAAACAGAGAATTTAGCCAGGAGAGAAGAGACTGATGCATGGTGGTGGGTGAACATGAATGTAAATAACCCAACTCTCAGCTCCTCTGATTTAAAAGAGTGTGTGTGTGTGCACGCATGTGCACACTTAAATGCATATACCTGTCTACAAGCCACACAAAGATTACATGCAAAGATTACATTTCTACATAACAAGGAAAGGTTTCAGGAGACAGACTTAGGTCAGATGGAAAACCCATTTCCCATCTAGTTTATTTGACAGTAGAAGCCTCCTACCTTATTTTGTAATAGTTATGCAGAAAATAAAATTGAGTAGAGAAGGAACATACAGAGACCTCAGTGCATAGAAAGTCAAGCTCAAAGACCCCTGTACTTGCAGCAGAATATTTTCTGTGAGAATGGCTGCCTAATTTATCACACTGGCTCAATGTAGAAGAGAATGTTTTGTATGGAGAACAACCTCATACATGGGATTGACGGAGTGCAATTTGTCTCCTACCAATTTCATGATTTCTGGCACTTTCAGTAAAGAAACAGGTTCAAAGGGTAATGTAACCTACTTCATACGTTGTCACATTTATTCCAACAAAAATATATTTATGTGCGTCCCACTTTCATTGCGTTTTATGCTGGGCATCAGCACAGTTGCCCTAATTGCTTTCTAATTTGTATACATTTTTGCACTTAAAAAATTTAAACTAAGAAACGTTTTTCAAGGGCTAAGTACCAAAGAGTGGATCTCCACTAGACTAATGGATCCGTGTGTCACTCAGCATCCTGGGTAATGCATTTCTGAAGTACAAAATTGCACTCTTGTTCTCTGTTTATGCTGGATCTTAGATAAAACTTATAAAGAAAACAAGTAGTAGGAATTTGTGCTGGTTGCTGAGCCAGAGAAACAAAAGCAAATGCATATTCGGAGAGATACTGATAGTGATGTTTCTGTGGCAACAAGCAGAATATCATAATATTTATACCCATTATTATGTGGTCGTTTTTTTTAGGGTATGGTGTTAAAATGACAAAATATATTTTTATTTTCCTAAAGGCAAAACAGTTCTTTTATTTTCCTTTATTTTCATTTATTCTCTTAAAGGACAAAAGATATTTTTATTTTCAACCTTCTTATGAGGTTGTCTATTCCTACATTAAACATTTTTAAAGGCTTACTTCATGAAAATTAGCAAGTAATCACATAAAAATGTCATTTTAATTATTCTCTCTAACTTATAAGTTACATACATTTGCTTATTTGTAAAAGTTTGACATTGAGATATGTGACGTAGTAAGTCTGATCCAGTGTTAAGGTTAGGGGTAAATAACAATTGTCCCTTAGCGGCATCTTTGGGGAATACCAAAGCTCCTGCTGATACCAAAATCCATGAATTGCTCAAGTCTACAATATAAAATGGTATAGTATTTGCACATAACCTAGGCACATCATCTTTAAATCGTCTCTACATTACTTGTAAAACCTAACAATCTGCCTATAGCAGTGTAAATTATGTTGATCAAAAAAAAAGAATAAAAAATGAGAACATACTCACTGTGCTTAAAACTTCTTTTGAAGATAGTTAATTATTTCCAACTTTAAAATGTTCATGGCGTGTCTAAGATCCTTTAGCTGGATGCCAGTCAAAAATCACTGGTCTATGGTCTTGTGAAGATTACTTTGCAGTGAGGATGGTGGACAGTAAATAAACATACTATACAATATTACATAGTGACTTTGAAGAAACATAAAGGTATGTAAAGTTATAGAAAGTAGTAACAGGAGCAAGTCATACCCAAGTATGGAGTTGTCAGTTACACTATGTGAAAGCTCTGTCCAGTGACCATGGCTTTGGATCTTTACGTCAAATCCTAAGGGGTTCCTGGGCAGGCTGTTATTCCTAGTTGTGGAGAAAGAGGAAACCAAGGCACTGCAGGACTGTGGAATCAGTTGGTCAAGTTCAGGAGATCAGAGCATCAGCCTCTTTCTCTCAGCCTCGTAGGCACTTAATATAATTTGTTGAGTAACTGAATCAATGATTTAAGGTCTGAACATACCTAAATATGACTTTCAAATAGGACACATATGATCAATTTTAGCTTTCTTAGGTGACATTTCTAAAGATTGAAAAGGAGTCAGAAACTTAAACTTTAATTTGGTTGTAATGTTCCTGCATTTTCCTTGTCTTAGGAACCAGAGGATGTGTCATCAGGCTAGTTCTGAGACTTAACCAGCAGTATGACTCCAGGCGAAAATCTAACCTGTCTTGGCCTTGCTTTGCTCATGTAAAAACTGGGAATAACAATACCTATATTGCCCATCTTGCATATGTTTTGAGGATCATGTGAGACAAAATATATTCAATTGTAGATGATTATACACATTTAAGTCATTTTGGTTTTTTTGCAAAAGGCATTCTTAATAAATGACTGGCAGCCAAAATATAAAAATAACTCTTTAAAATTAAACAATTAAAAAAAACCTAATTAAAAACTGGGCCAAAGACCTTGATAGACACCTCAATGAAGAAGAGACACAGATGGCAAATTATGAAAAGATGCTCCACATCATATATCCACAGGGAAATGCGAATCAAACCAAGGATAAAACACCACCACACAACTATTGGAATGGCCCCAATCCAGGACACGGACAGTCCAAGTGTTGGTGAGGATGTGGAGCAACAGGAACTGAAATGAAAAATGGTACAGCCACTTTGGAAGACACTTTGGTGATTTTTTACAAAACTAAACTTACTCTTACTGTGGGAGGTGGCAGTTATGCACCTTGGTATTTACCCAAAGGAATTGAAAACCTATGTCTACACAAAAACCAGCACACAGATGTTTATTGCATCTTAGTCATAATTGAAAATATTTTGAAGCCACCAAGATGTCCTTCAGTAGGGGAATGGATAGTAAACTGAGGCATATCTAGACAATGGAATCTTATACAGTGTGCCAAAAAGAAATGAGCCATCAAGCCATGAAAAAGAAATAAAAAGAGGAAACTTAAATGCGTATTTCTAAGGGAAAGGAGTCAGTCTGTGTGATTCCAGTGACCTGATGTTCAGGAAGGGGCAACGTGATGGAGACAGTAAGAAAATCATTTGGTGGTTGGAGAAGAGTGGACTGAACAGGTGGAGCCCAGGGGAACTTGGGGGCAGTGAAACTACTCTCTATGATACTACAGTGGGGAATATAGTTATATTCTGAAAAACCCATAGGGTACATGAAATAAAGAGTGAACCCTGATGTGAACTCCGGAGTCTGGATGGTAAAGACACGTCACTGTAGGGTCATCCGTTGTAACAAACTTACCACTTTGGGGGGCATAGTGATAAATGGGGAGACCAGCATGTATGGGGATGAGGAGTGTCTGGCGTTTCTCTGTACCTTCATTTCAATTTTGCTGCAAACTTTAAACTGCAAAAACAAACATTTTTTTAAAAATTGGACTAATCTCATCCTTGAAAGTTTAAAAGAACTCACTCAGAACTTCCAAGACCGGCTTTCCTTAGACATAACTTTTTAAAAAATGTTAAACTCTGTGTGGTGCCTGTGGCTCAAGGAGTAGGGTACTGGCCCCATATACCAGAGGTGATGAGTTCAAACATAGCCCCAGCCAAAAATTATTAAAAAAAAAAAATTAAACTTTTTCTAGTTACAGTAAAAGAAAAAGCTTTCTATTCTTAAATTATATTTGATAACTTATCTCTCCCCGAAACTTGCCCCAGATAACCAGTTCTGGTGCTTTTTTTAATCCTACCTTCTTCCTATTTTCTTACATTAATTTTTAGGTTCCTGTTTTCTGCTTTACTTACTTTATTCTACGTTTCCTAACTTCTTAAGTTAAATGCTTATTTAAATTGTTTCCATTCTCTGGGTTTTTTTTTTCCAAAATATTATGGGGGTACAAGTGTTTTTGGTTACATGAATTGATTTTGTTATGCTTGAGTCGTGTTGTAAGTGTGCCCATCTCCTTCTCCCTCCAACCCCCTGCTTGATTTCCACTGAGGTTCACATCCCTCTGTGCCCAGCCTGCTCCGCAGTTAGTTCCAGCTTAATACTGAGTACGCGCGGTGTTTGTTTATCGCGTCTTGAGATACTTCACTTATGATAATGGTCTCTAGTTTTTCCAGATTGTTGGAAAAGGCTTTAATTCATCCTTCTTCATGGCTGAGTAGCATTCAGTAGCATGTAGACAGTATATGCTACATTTTGTAAATCCACTCATGAATTGATGTCACTTGGGTTGATTCCACATCTCTGCAGTTGTACTGTGATAAACATTGGGGTACAAACTTTTTTTTTGATAAAATAGCTTTCTTTGGGAAAAATAGCACTGTTGCTGGATCAAATGGTAGGTCCGCCTTGAGTTCTTTGAGGTACCTGATTTTGATACAGGGTGTACTAATTTGTAGTCTCACCAACAATGTATCAGTGTTCTTTGATCTCTGCATCCACACTGGCATCTATTGTTTTTGAACTTTCTAATGACAGTCATTCTAACTGGGGTAAGGTGATATCTCACTGTGGTTTTAATTTGCATTTCCTTGATAATTAGCGACATTGAGCATTTTTTCATACATTTGTCAACCCTTTGTCTATCTTCTTTTCCAAATTTTCATTCTGTCTTTTGCCCACTTTTTAATGGGTTGATTTGTTTTTTTCTTGAATATTTGCATGAGCTCTTTGTAGATTCTGGTATCAGGCCTTTACCAGATATATAGCTTACAAATATTTTCTCCCTTTCTGTAAGTTGTCTGTTTGCCCTGTTGACTATTTCCTTAGCTGTGAAAAAGATTTTTAATCTATTTAAGCCCCATTTATTTATTTTTGTTGTTGCTGTGATTGCCATTGGTGTCTTCTTCATAAATTATTTACTTAGGTCTATGTCCATAAGAGTTTTTACAATATTTTCTCCTGTAGTTCTTATGGTTTCCTGCCTTACATTTGAATATTATAACCATCTCAAATTAATTTTTATGAATAATGAGAGATATGGATCCTGTTTCAATCTTCTGAGTGTGGCTATCTCATTTCCCAGAACCATTTATTGAACAGGACTTCTTTTCCTTGGTATATATTGTTGTCTGCTTTGTCAACGATCAGTCGGCTGTATGTGAATGGTGTTATATCTGGGTTCTCTGTTCTGTTCTCTTGGTTTGTATCTCTGTTTTTGTGCCAGTGCCATACTGTTTTGGTTACTATAGTCTTATAGTATAGTTTGAAGTCTGGTAATGTGATGCTTCTAGATTTGTTCTTTATTGTTAAGTCATTATTAATCCTTCAAAAAGTAATCTCCATTCTGCTGAAATTAGGGAAGTAGTTTTTTCAATTGGTTCTTAGATTAATCTTTGATTTATCTCTCTTATTTTGATGAACATTTTCAGTGTGAAGTGATCATGTCGTTAAAGAAAAAAATCCTAAATAGGTCTTTCTATTTAGCAGTGATACTTTTAGAATGGCAGATGACAGGAGTCCTCACCACGTATGAACCTACACTGTCAGTCTGGAAATGTGCTACTAAGTGGAGCATTGAAAATTGAATTATTTGTAAGTAAGTGTAAGAATTCCATGTTTGGCATTTTTTTTTTTCCTGTAGAGTTAGGAGAGTTATTGGATTATGCAAATTTATTTTTATTTTTCAAGATTTCTTTCACAGATAAAAGTAACTTTATACAGTAATATCTTACATCATTGCAAAAGGCACGTGTCATAAAGGAGACCATTTCATGAAATTTCTAAACGATTTCAATGACTGACAGATTCAGCCAGCCACAGATAGCAAATGTCAGTAGTTTCAAAACTCATGTGTTGAATTCAGCAAATATTATTAAGCAACTATACTTTTAACTTTGAGGGGAGAGAATAGAAATCATGGTTTCATGAGGAGAACATCTATGAAAGGAAAAGGATAAATATGGATAAATTAGAGTAGTTATTGAAGGTTTCAAAGGAAATGGACAACATTCAGCTTGGCTTGGATGACAAGTCAGTCTGGAGAGATGTGTCTTGGAAGAATGGACTGATCCTTGTCTGGAATAGGGAAGCAACACACTAACACTTATTGAGCACCTAATATAGTCTAAGAATTTACCATTTATTTTCTCCTATAACCCTCTTAGTCGATCTCTAACACAGTTTATATTATCTGTGTTTTTTTCAGACTAGGAAACTGAGTGTCAGAAATCTGCAAAATCACAGAGATTTTGTGGTGGATATGCCCGCTACACTCTATCTAACTTAACATTCTTTGCTGAAGAAACCACTGAGACATTGTAATGTAGACTATTAATTTTTTTTAATGTTTGAGTATATAGTTAAGGTTCCTGCATTGAAGTGGTATAATTTATTTCTGTATTCACAATAATGGTGTTTTATATGATGTCCTTATTTCCCAGTTGGTAAGAAGTTACCAGGTGAAGGGACCAAGTACATCTTTGTATAGCTAACTATTACATCTCCTCCAAACCACACTGCTATAGTGATCAGTTTTTGAAATATGACATTCTTTAATAGCCTGAAAAGTACAGCTCTCTTTCATTTGACAATGTTTTGTGTAAGAACATGGTTGTTTTTGTTTCTGTTGCCTCATTAAAATCAAGTTGACTTTTAAAGTGTACTTTTGGCAAACATTTTCTGAATGCTCTTAAACCTCACATGCACCTTAGAGATATAATGTTTTATAAAAAAGAAAATGATTTCTGCTCTTGCTACAAAAATGAAAAAAAAAAGTGTGGTTTTGGTAATAATCTGGGAATTTTTATATGCATGAAATATAAGAAGAAATACCTAGAAGGTAAAGATTTGTGTTATTCTTCAGTCGATATTAACCATGCCTGTTTTAAACTTTAGTATTATAAATAAAATTAATATCCATAATCAAATAGGAGAGTTGTTTTTGTTGTTCGTTTTGTTTTTCTTAGATACATTAGAAGAGCAACCTGTCCGTAGCAGAAACATTAAAGTATCCTTAGTTTTTCTTGTTTGTTTTAGCAAGCCAGCATTTTTTTTTTTACTTTTTACTAAATATGGAAAGGGCTTTTTACTTGATATAGTTAGAACAAACCACTGAGGCATTTTAATCTAGACTATTAAAAAGCTTTTAAAAATGTTTGAGTATATAATTAAGATAACTACATTGAACTGGACTGTTATTTGAAAAATTCTTTTAAAATGGATAATCATTTTTAAAAGGTACATACATATCCTAAACACTATATGTTTGCTTTGAATATGCAGCTGTGTGCTTTTTGTTTTGTAATGCACCAGTGAACTTCTTTGAGAAAAATTGGAAAATAGGAGCTCATTGCCTTATTTCTATAATCCTGTATCCATTATGGATTTTCTGTGATGTCCAATTACTGTTTTTCTTTCCAGTTGAGTTATCATTTTTTAAAAATTTGGAAGCAGAATTTCTGGGAACAGAAACAGAATAAATAGATTAAAGATTTTTATTTGGTGTTTTCCAATCTTTTATGGTTGTCTTGCCCAGACTTCTCTGTCTATTCTGGTATCACTTTGGAGGCAAAGAAGTATTTAAATTTGGTTTTATATATACAACAAATTTCTTTCTTTTCATATTCATATTTATTCAACTTCTTTGGAATTTCTCTAGTAACTTCATTTCCTTGAAAATGTTACCAGCCTAATGAATCAGTTTTGCTAGCAAATGTGACTAATTCAATTAATGAAAAAGAAAGGCACACTAGAGATTAGCTGCTAGGCACAAGAGCATTCCTTTCTCTCTGGACAACTGACAGTACATGGAGAGAATGGACCTCACTGCTTATGGTGAGGCTGTCTGTACAGATAGGTGCAGTGTGAGGCCTGCGGATCGCAACAAGAGGAGAGAGAAGAGGCCCTTAACTTTGGCCTTGGTCCTGCTGAGCAGACCAAGCTAAAATGCAATAAGCATAAACATCCAGAATGGATACATCCAGAAATCGTTCAGAGAAAGATTTCCTCACATAGGAGGGATATTTTTAATTAGACCTTGAGGATAAGTAGACTTAACATAAGTAAAAATGAGAAGGATGGGCATAAGCAAAATTTTAGAATCAAAAATAAAGTAGTATCTCCATATGACTTTCATAGGGGTTATACCAGTTTGCAGTCCCACCCACAGGGTATTAATGTTTCTCTCTGAATCCACTCCTGCCCCTGTTGGGTTTGGGACTTGGATAAAAGCCACTCTCCACCGCAGTTAGGTGATATCTCTTTGTGGTTTTGTTTTGCCTTTTCCTCATGATTAGAGACATTGAGTATTTTTTTTTTTGAATGTTTACTGGCAATTAGTCTATCTTCTTTTGAAAAGCTTCATTTACCCACCATTTTATGTTTATTTCTTTTCTTTCTCATTTGTTCGAGTTCTTCCTAGATTCTGGTTATCAGCCCTTTATCAGATGCACAGTATGCAAATGCTTTCTCCCCTTCTGTAGATTATCTGTTCTCTCTATTGATGGTTCCCTGGGCTGTGCAGGGGTTTTTAATTTAGTCAGGTCTCATTTGTTAATTTTTGTTGTTGCTGTGATTGCCTTTAGGGGTCTTATTCATAAATTCTTTGGCTAGGCTGATGTCTGTAAGAGTTTTTACATTTTCTTCTAGAATTCTTACAGTTTCATGCTGTAGGTATGAGTCTGTCTTACCATTTGATCCAGCAATACCACTATTGGGTGTTTACCCAAAGAAAAATGTCATCTTATCAAAAAGACACATGCACTCAAATGTTTATTAATTTACAACCCAGAGATGTGGACCTGTCTGTGCATGAGTGGTATATGTATATCATATGTATACCATGGAGTACTTAGCCAAAAAAAAAAAAGGTGAACTAATACCATTTGTAACAATCTGGGTGGAACTAGAGACATTCTTCTAAGTGAAGTATTACAGGAATGGAAAAACAAAACGCCACATGTGCTCACTACGAAAGTGGAACAAATTGATCAACATCCATGTACACACATGTTGGTAAAACCCAAAAGAAAGCAAGCAAGTGGGGGGGGGGCAAGAGGGAAGGGGCAAATTCACCCACAGTGGGAGCAACACACAGTACCCAGGTGATGAGGGGCAAATTCACTCCCAGTGGGTACAATGCACAGTACCCAGGTGATGAGGGGCAAATTCAC
>NW_003852410.1:12555189-12555522 GCF_000181295.1 Otolemur garnettii
CCCAGTGGGTACAATGCACAGTACCCAGGTGATGAGGGGCAAATTCATCCCCAGTGGGTACAATGCACAGTACCCAGGTGATGAGGGGCAAGTTCACTCTCAGTGGGTACAATGCCCAGTACCCAGGTGATGAGGGGTAAGTTCATTCTTAGTGGGTACAATACACAGTACTCAGGTGATGAGGGGTAAGTTCATTCTCAGTGGGTACAATACACAGTACCCAGGTGATGAGGGGTAAATTCATCCCCAGTGGGAGCAATGCGCAGTACCCAGGTGATGAGGGGCAAATTCACCCCCAGTGGGTGCAATGCACAGTACCCAGGTGATGAGGGG
>NW_003852410.1:12555546-12563058 GCF_000181295.1 Otolemur garnettii
GCAATGCACAGTACCCAGGTGATGAGGGGTAAATTCACTCCCAGTGGGTGCAATGCACAGTACCCAGGTGATGAGGGGTAAATTCACTCTCAGTTGGTACAATGCATAGTACCCAGGTGATGAGGGGTAAATTCACTGCCAGTTGGTACAATGCACAGTAGTATGTAGGTGATGAGCATACTTGTCATTTTGACTCAAACTGTACAAAGGAAATTCATGTAACCAAAACATTTGTACTCCATAATATTCTGAATTTATGTTTTAAAAAAGGAAATACAGAAACGAATACATGCAGACTGTGTTCTCTTGTCCAGAGAGAACCTCGAGCCTGGGCATGTGCTCTGAATACACACACATAGACATACACACGTGTTGATTGATTGAATGATGCTAGAACAAGGAATGCAGACTTTGTCATTTAGGCAGTGGGAAGTACATGTAGGATTTTTTTAGAAGGTGTTGAAAACTGAGAGCATATTTTATAAAGAAACTGAACTCAAGCCTCTGGGTACAGTGTGGATAACTTGGATGGGAAGAGAGAGATGGCAGATGGGGAGACCAGACTGAAGGTTGGCTGGACTTCCACGTAGTACAAAGATAAAAAGATCTGAACTTGAAACCGGTGGAACTGGATGTGAGTTATGGCTCCACCACTTACTACATCATTTTCATCAAATTCCAAAATGGCTTTCAGACACAGTTTTTTAGAACAGAAAAGAACAATATTTTTATAATAGAGATTTTATAAACAGTAAATAAGCTAAATTCCAGAAATTTCTATCACATTGCCTAGAAAATCCTTCTTTTTATAATTATTCCACGTATCCATTTAATCAGTGCTGAGAAAGCTTATCTTTGTGCTGGTGGGAGTTCTACAGTATAGAAAACAAAGAAGCAGGCACAGTGGGGCTGTGTGCATCCTCTGTGCCCACTGAATCTGCATCATGAAGTCGTTCCAGTGAAATTAAGGTGATGATAGTGAGAAATTAGAGAGAAATGGGAGGAGAGAAACTGCACTTTGCAGAACAGTCCACATGATCAAATTTAGTGGATTAAGCAAATATCAGAAAAGAAGTGACAAATGAGAGGTGAGAATCTTTGAGAGAATAAAAACATACAACGGAGGTTGGGAGAGGAACTGGATTATGTGTGCAGGGAAAATGCAGTGCCAAGTATGTGACTGCAATTGGGTATCCTAAACATGTCTGGGAGGCAGACAGAACATGCATGTTTTCAATCAAAATTTTATGGACACATCACTGATACAGACGTAGTGGTAGAATCTTAAGACTTGTGAGATTTCCATGGGCTGGATGCAGTGGCTTAAGGATGGTAGTCGCTTGAAGCCAAGGAGGGAGGATCTCTTGAGCTCAGGAGTTTGAGACCAGCCTAAACAAGTGAGAGACCTGTCTCTGCTAAAAATAGAAAAACAAGCCAGGTATAAGAGCATATGTCAGTTGTCCCAGCTACTGGGGAGGCTGAGACAAGAGGATTGCTTAAGCCCAAGAGTTTGTGAGCTGTGACAACACAGCACTCTATCCAGGGTGCCAGAGTGAGACTCTGTCTCAAAATTTAAATAAATAAATATTAAAAAGACTTCCGAAGTTTCTTAAAGAATGTAAGGAAAATGCTATCAACTGTCATTTATTGACCATTTATAAATCAAGTGCCGTTTTAAGTAATTTGCAAGGGTTTTCTTATTTCATCCTGACAGCAACAGCAGAGATAATTGCTATCCTTATCCTCACTTTGCTGGTGGGGAACCCGTGGATTAACAAGTGAAGCAACCTGCCCCAGGTCAAACGGTTGGAGTGTATCAGGAGAAGGACTTGGACTGGGTTTGTCTGAGGCTAGAGGACATTACTTTAGTTCACCTCAAGTTAAAAGGTGAAAGGAAACAGAGATAGAGCCGTGGACCTGGGGTAGGAGACATCTTTAAAAAAAAATCAGGCATGAGGATCGTTGGAAGGTATGTTTTGTTTTTAAGATAAGGTGATCTGTGAATGTTTGATAAATTGTAATGGGCACATAAAGAGAGTTTGAAGTAGGTGTAGTTGTTAAACCAGAGACTCAAAAGGAATGATGAAACTTTGTGCTTATTTAATTTTCTCCATTTTTCAAAAGGCTTAGAAGCTTAAGGATGCTCTCTCAAAAATCCCCACGAGGTTCAGAGGGCAGGTTTGAGCCCCACTTTACAAAAGGAAACAGGAAGACATAAAACATGCCCACAGGAGTGTGGAGCCCAAAGACCAGATTCCTGCTGTTCCTATTCCTGTGTTCTTTTTCTAAATCTCTCCAATAGAAAGTTAGGACATGTTGTCTTGGGGAAAGCCACCTAGCTTTTTGCTGTTTCAGTGGCTGGTAGTGAGAGGTGCTGGAGAAATGGGGCTACTGAGAGACAGAGTTGACCTTGAACTACAGAATACCCCTGTGGGGAGTCTCATAAAGCGTACTCTGGTTTTTAGAGCTCACCCTGCGTGCTGACATTTCCCAAGTTGTACTTAGAAATAAACCAACAGATCTGGGGATATTAAGAACGTCTCAGGTGCTTCCCTATGTCCTAAGTAGGCCTGGAAAAGTGTGGAATAGATACTTTATTCTCTGCTTGGAGACTGAATTTAAAACCTGTAAAAAGGCTGAGCCTTGAGTAAAACATCTTTGCGGTAGATATTTTTTCTACCCTGTATCGCGTCCCCTCTGCCTACCTGTTCATTTGCAGTAGGGGTAGAATGTTCTGGGTCAATTCACAGTGGGAGCTCTGATGGAGATGGGGCAATTATTTCCGTCAAGGGAAACCCTCCACTATTGGGGTTGGAAGCCTATATACAAACACCAAGCTCCCATCTCAAATGGGTAATTCTGGAAGGCATCTCTGTGTGTTCCTTGCCTACAGCAGGACCTTCACTAATGCACCAGATGTTGGTTTTTCCTCCATCTCTTTCTTGTTCTTCCCATTCCCTCCTTCCTTCTTCCTGAGATCACATCCCCTGTAAACTGTCACCCAAGTCCTTTCAGAGGCTTTTGATTTGGAGAAAACAAAACTAATGTCCTATAAAACTATGTTGACCTTGCCACTGTTTTCACATAAAGGAAATTTTTATTTTCTGAAGACACCTTGCCATGGAAGTATTTTGCCTTTAAGGCTTTATATTACAGTTAGAATTTTGAGAATTGTATTAATGTATTAAATAAGAAAGCAAATGGAATAGGAGGAGACCCTTTGAGTTTGGGAGTTGGGATAGAGAGCGGGAAATAATGGCCAAGTTTTGGACATGCTGTCGCTGACTGCGACTCAGAGTCAGTGGCTATGTCTAATGTTCAGATGTGGGAGATCTTCCAGATGCTTCTGCAAGTGCCAGAGAGTAGGAGGGAAAAGGTCATGGTTATTCATCCATCTGGAATGTTTTTCTTTTTGTAGCTGGCATGCTTCCATGAGATTCATCAACTGATTGAAATTTTTCTACTTGACAGTGAAACCAAATCTCTTGCATGGGCTTCTTGTTTATTTATGTCACCTGACACCGTAGAGGTAGGTGTGAGAACCCAAACCTAACTGCACTCTTGATTTTGATTGCCTTTTTGGGTGTGTTCATTGAACTTTTTCTTAGCATTTGTGTGGCATCACACAACTTCCTTTTTAAAATTTTTTTTTTCATTTCAGATTAATATGAGGGTACAAATGATTATGTTACAATGTCTGCATGTTTTAGGTAAAGTCCCTGTTGTAGTAGTTGTGTCCCTCGCCTAGGATGCACAGCTTTCTTTTGGTGGCAAGGACCTGATTCTTTCAAAGGCAGTCTTGTCAGTTACACTCTGTGAGTAAAGATTTAATTCGGTAACTACCAGTCAGTGCACATTTCAACATGAAACACTGAAGGCGTTTAAGGCACTGTGATTGGAAGACCATTACGTTGCCTATATCTGTATTTCTGGTACGGTTTATCACTACTCAATAGTATTTTGCATTTTAATTGAAGAGGTAACACTTTACATGCCTCAAAGCATAAGATGGGATGGTGTTACACAAGTAATAAAGCTCACATGGAATTTTCTCTTGTACTGATTTTATTAACTGTTTTTGCTCTAATTACAAGTGCAGGCAAAATGTTTGGAGGCAGAGTTCAAAATGTTTTAACTTTATAACTACATTTAGTTATCTGAGAGATATTGCCACTTTTATGTACTATTTTAATCATTTTAAGGAGAAAAAAATAGCTTGTTTTACTTTAAAGTCTCTTATTGCCATCCTTTTTTAATATTTATATACCCAGTTGCATATACAGTCTTTGCCAACATTGCTCATAAAATGCTGAACATAGAATTGTCTGGTCAAATATGTTTAGGACTCTTGTTAACGTCCACCTTGATTTGGTAGAACTTATCCATCCACGTTTTCTCTTAAGGTCTCACACTCACCCTACATAAAACTAACACTCATTTAGCTTGACTTTACAGGGTTTCCCAAACTTACTCATTGGGAATGAAGTCATTCTTTTGACTGTTTCTGAGTCAGACAGAGATGTACTTGGGATTGTATCCCTGCTATTATATTGATTGACAATTCAGATACTACATGTGATAGTTGACTGCCTAGATTAAAACACATGAGAAACCAACATCAGTAATAGGTCAGAAGAAGAACCAGTGACCAAATTGAGTACAGGAATGTCAGAGGAAGTCAGAATGACCCCAGTCTCTTCTCTGTATCCATTATTGGTTTCCTGGGATCTTCCTCTCTCCACAGGGTGAGGAAATCAACCTGAAAGTGAAGTGCTTGAGTAGCCAATAGAAAACCTGGCCCCGTATAGAACCACCATAGTCAAGGTAGAGAAGAGGGCCTTTCCCTCAGGGATCCACCAGTGCCCTTTGATAAGCTCCCACATACCCTCCACCCTCCTTAAACAGTGGCTGGCAACCACTTAGAAATCTAAGCCCATTTCTAAAATTTTGGTAATTAAAAAAAAAAAAAAGTAGTTCACTGCTTTTCATTACATTACAGCAGGATTCCACAGTATATATGAGCTCTGTTTGTGTAGCCCTTCACACATGGTGGGAACTTGGGTTGTTGCCAGTTTAGGGCTGTTACAAATAAAGCTCTGTGAACTTGTATGTGTATCTTTTTTGGTTTGCATGAATAAATGTTTCAGGGTGAAGGCCTACGAGTGTAACTGTGGGATCATATGGTTGTTGGGTGGTCAGTTTTCTAAGAAGCTTCCAAGCTAGTTTCCACAGTGGCCCCAGGATTTTACATTTGCACTGGCGATGCCAGAGTAGTCCTGTTTCTCTGCATCCTCTCCAAGATTCAACACTGTCGCTGTTTTAGATTTCAGTGTAACCTCTTTGACAGGTGTGCAGCGACACCTCCTTGTAGTTTTAATCTGTATTTTCCTGATGGAGAATGATGTTGAACACCTTTTCACGTGCTTGTTTCCATCTGTTCCTCCTCTTCCGTGATATGTCTGTTCCTGTCTTCTGCCCATTTTCTGATGAGATTGTGTGTTTTTTTACTATTAAGTTTTAAGTAATCTTACTTATTCTAGATACTCTTCCTTTATAGACTAAGTGGGTTTCAAGTATCTCCCAGTTTGTAGGTTTTCCTTTCATCCTCTTCACTTGGCTTTCACAAAGCAGAAGCTTTTGATTTGGATGAGGTCCAGTTTCTTGGTCTATCGAGCCTTCTTTTATAGACCACACATGTAGTGTCAATTCTAAAAACACTTAGCCTCGTGTTAGATCCCAACGATATTCTGTGTGTGTGTTCTTTATAAAAGTTCTATAGTTTTATGTTTTACATTTTAGTTTGTGATCAACTTTGAGTTAATTTTTATATTCAAGTCAAGTTTAGGTCAAGGTTTCTTTTTCCCCTCCTTGGTTTTCCACTTGCCTCAGCACCGTTTATTGAATTATTGCAAGGCTGTCCTTCTTCCATTGAATTACTTTTGTACATTTCTCAAAAATTGTTGAGCATATTTGTAAGGGTCTATTTCTGAGTTCTCTGTTTTATTCTCTCCATCAATGTGTTCCTGCCTCTGCTGGTACCACACTAGCTGAATCACTGTAATTCTATAGCATAATAAGCCTTAATGTTAGGTAGAGGGATTCTTCCCACTTTATTCCTTTTAATCAAGATTGTTCTAGCTATTTTATGGCATGGACTTTTATACATAAATTTCAGAATAAGCTTGTCTATATCTACCAAAATGTAAAAATAAATAAATAAATCCTTGCTGGGATTTTGATCAGAATTGCGTTAAACTCTCACAGTAATTCATTCCTTAATGACATAGTAATGTTCTGAGAAATGTGCTGTGAGCTGATTTCATCCAGATCACAGAGTGTGTTTATACAAACCCATAGGATGGTCTGCTACAGATTTAGGCTGTATGCTATAGCCTGTTGCTCCTAGGCTACAGACTTGTGCAACATGTTACTGTACTGAACATTACAGGCAGTTGTAACATGATGGTAAGTAATTGTGTATCTATACATATCCAGAAAAGATACAGTCCAAAAACAGTATAAAAATAAGAAAGACTGTGGTACACCTGTATAGCGCACTTACCATGAATGGAGCTAACAGGGCTGTAAGTTGCTTTAGGTGAGTCAACGGGTGAATGGTGGGTGAACATGAAGGCCTAGCATATTATTGTGCCCTGCTCTAGACTTTACAAATATTATACACTTAGGCTATAGTTCATTTAGTTTATTTTTAAAAGTTCTTTCTTCAATAATAAATAACCTTAGCTTACTGTAACATTTTACATTATTAATTTTTACATTTTATTTTGCTCTTTTGTATTAACACAGCTTAAAACACATTGTACAGCTGTACAAAAAGAGATTCTTTCTTTGTATCCTTATTATGTAAGCCTTTTTCTGTTTTAAAAGTTACTTATTGTTACTTTTTAAACCTTTTTTGTTAAAAATTTGGGCACAAACACACCATTAGCCCAGGCCCACACAGGGTCAGGACCATCAGTATCACTGTCCACCACCTCCACGTCCAGTCCCACTGGAAAGTCTTCGGGGCAAGAACACACAGCTGTCATCTCATCTGGAATACCTTCTAAAGGACCTGCCTGAGCCTGTTTTAAGATCAACTTTTTCTTTTAATAATAAGAAGGAATACACTGCAAAATTACAATAAAAATTATAGTATAGTAAGTAGAACATAAACTAGTAGCAGAGTTGTTTATTATCGTTAGGCAGTAGTATGTTCTGTATATATATAACTGTATGTGTGGTGCTAACATGAGATGGCAGCACCATAGGTTTGTTTATACCAGCATCACCACAAACACGTGATTAATATATTTCACTACAACGTTATGACAGCTGTGATGTCACATATGCAGTCTGACATTGAAGGAAGTGGGGATCTGGGGTGCATGACAGTGTATCAAATTGGGGAGCATGGCTACAATGTTGAGTCTGGTCCATGACAGTGTATCAAATTGGGGAGAATGGCAACAGTGTTGAGTCTGGCCCATGACAGTGTATCAAATTGGGGAG
>NW_003852410.1:12563237-12592536 GCF_000181295.1 Otolemur garnettii
TGTTGAGTCTGGCCCATGACAGTGTATCAAATTGGGGAGAATGGCAACAGTGTTGAGTCTAACTCTCCATGAACATAGTATGTGCCTCTCCTTATTTAGATCTCGGCATTGTTTTCTTTTTCATTGGCATCTTGTAATTTTCAGTATACAGATCACTTGCATGTGTCATTATATGTGTACCTAAGTAATTCTTTTATTTTTTTATTTTTTGAATGATTGTGACTGGTTTTGAGTTTTTTAAATTTGACTTCTGTTCACTGATAATATGTAGAGAACAATTTAACTCATTTATTTTCACTAGGGGTGTTTTTCCAGACTTTTCTTGATTTTCTGTTTAGACAATCATGTCATCTCAATTAAGGATAGTTTTATCTCTTCCTTTTCACACTAAATTCTTTTTATTTTGTTGTTTCTTGTTGCAGTGCTTGGAACTTCTAATGCTCTGTCAACTAAAAGTGGTGAGAACAGACATCCTTGTGGTTTTGCTGATATTAGGGAGAAAACATTCAGTCTTTCATTATTAGGTGCAATGTTGTTAGCTGTAATTATTTGTACATGCTCTTTATCAAGTTGGTTTGTTTGCAATGTCTAGCTAATTAGAGGCTCCACAATAATGGCAAGGTTTGCAAGAATTGGAGAAGAGGCAAAAAAAAAAAAAAAAAAAGCTGAGAATTTTCTACTCAGTAAATATTGGAATGCTTATTCCTTATTTTTGATTCCTGAACAGAGTTTTTTCTAATATGAATCTTGCCAAAATTGGACCACCTACTGTTTGACTTGCATTTGGGCTATACATGTAATCTGCCAGGAGGTTTCTCAGTAATTTGAAACTTTTTAGACATTTTTACTACTTTTTTCTTATAGTTTCTAGTTTTTCAAAAACAGATGGAAAGGCTCGGCACCTGTAGCTCAGTGATTAGGGCACCAGCCACATGCTTCAGGGCTGCTGGGCTCAAACACAGCCCAGGCCTGCTAAACAATGACAACAATAACAAAAATATAGCCAGGCATTGTGGTGGGCACCTGTAGTCCCAGTTACTTGGGAGGCTAAGACAAGAGAATCTTTTAAGCCTAAGAGTTTGAGGTTGCTATGAGCTGTGAAGCCACAGCACTCCACTGAGGGTGATATAGTGAGACTCTGTCCACCACCACCACCCCCAAAAAAACAGAGGAAAAGTCTTGCTGTACCTTGACCGTAACATGTGCATTCTTATGCACTTGTACTTACTGATGCTACTCCCTCTATGTGAAAGAATGCCTGTCCCTGTTCCCTGATCCCTACCACCCCCCATCCACTTGGCCAGCCCTGCTCTTTGAAGCATGTTTCACACCTGTAGTTTATGTGTCTATTGCTTTATGTACTTACTGCCCTTTCAGCAAGTACCATTTAAAATGCCGCTTTGGGTCTCACCTCAGCCTCCTAACCAGACAGCACTCCCCTTGAAAGGAGGCCTGTACTAATTCATATCCTCAAAGCACACCATAAATAGACCCAAGTTTTGTAGGCTCCCAGTAAATACGTTTGTCGTAAGTAACTGATCCCTTTTCATTCTTGATACTCAATGGATGCTTAAAGGTTCTATCTTATAGATATTTTCATATGTTCCACAAATTTGAGTTATATTCTAAAATACTTCATCTGGATTGAACCCTATACGTCTTATTGGAAAGCAGAAAATAATATTTGATGTGCTTAAGTTTCAGCTAGTAAGTTTATTAAAAATTCGCATCCCTGCATTTAGCTCCCTGAGATCCTAATTCACTAGTTTTAAGTGATTCCCAGATATCTACATTTTTAAAGTAGAATTGAAGGTTTTTAAGTTGTTCCTTAGGCCACCCTCTAAATAACATAAGCTATGAATTCAGGAAATACTGCTCTATAGCAAGAAAAAAAAAAAAACTATTGTAATCACAGTACTTTGCAGTCAACAAAGCCCTAGAAAATGGGTTGGGAGCCCCTTTGGTTGTTTTTCCTTGTTATCCCTAATGCCTGTGTTTCATGAACTGTTGAATGTTTCATATCAATTACCTAAAACAAAGATCTTTGCTCTTCAGAGCTATCAGTCAGGTGTCTAGACCAATGGGCAGAAAGGTGCCAGGCTATCTTTGTGCTTAGGCAAAAAAAGATTTCATCACTGGAAGAGACATTATTGATTTCTGTAGAACTGTTTTATCCTTTTTCACACATTCTAGTTAAAATAAGTGATGGAGAACTTCCCTGGTGTGAATTTATATGGCAGAAGAAAACAAGGAATTGGGCAGGAAAGCAGCAATAATGCGTATTTGGTTGCCAAAAAATAAAAGATAAAAAATAACCTTAACCTTTAGGAATCATTTTGCCACGTATTGGCTCCATTCAGATATAATGTGTTTCCCCATTTAACCATTAGGAAAACATCTGGATGGTCCGGTTTTGTAATGGCAACTCAGTTACACTTCAAAAGCCTTAATGTGTTGAAAATGTTACATTTTAGTTACACACTCAGAATGTTACAGTGCTGTGTTACCATATTTCTAGAGGGTAACCTGTGACCATAGACACAATTTTTTCTTCTTTTCCGGGCAAACATATGCCAGTTTCATTGAGTCACTTTACTCCAGGCTTATCACCTAGCTATTTAATCCTGTTTTTCAGTAACAATAAAATGAGCTGTATAGGCCACCCTGTTCCCCGCAATGTACTGCTTTACAGTGCTTAAAATATCCAGAAGTGTCTACAGGTTGTGGTTTTATCCATCTGAAGTACTATTTTGCTTTTTACATTTTTTAAAGAAAAGTTTAACATTTCCAAGCTGTGGTCTAAAATACAGATACTGCCTCAAAGATGAAAATACTTGTGCTCACAGTCACTTAGGCAATTTATATGAACCCTTAAGAGCTATGAAGTGAGTGGATTCTTTCACAAATTGACAGTACAATTGTTCTGATACAGAAAGTGACACCACAGAGTGTACTGACTACATAATTCTTAAGCATTTTTAAAGTAGAAATTCAGAGAAACAGTTGGTCTTGCTTCCTTTTTCCCCATAGATTTAAGCATTTTAGAAATGAAGTCAATAGAATTTTCTTTCTACTGTAATTTAAACTGGAAGATATGAACCAGGGTTGGCTATCCTGCATTGTTATTAGAAGAAATTAAATGTTTTCTAAAAATAACCATTGATAATCAAGATAGTATTTGGTGTTGATTGCTGTTTGTTGTTAAGTTTATCTAACACTTGAAAAAGCCTGTGGGTGATTATCAAAATAATTTATATTTTTCTGATGGTGTTAACTAATTTGATGGAAGTATTTCAAATCGTACATAAATCCAGCACATTGTACCCCATAAATGCATTATCATACATAGCTATGATTTAATAAAAGTAAATAAAAAAGTACATTCCTGAACAGAAAAACTAAGTATCATAATTTATATTTTTACAACTATAAATGAAATGGAATTTCAGGATTTAATTTACTTTTATCCTTCGAATTCTACTTATGTGGCAAGTTCCAGTGATACATCTTTCACAGAGCCCATCAGGACATGGGATGAATAGGACATATACCCTGAAACTGAATATTTTCAAATATTTTTGTGAACAAAAAATATATATACAATCAATATAGCTATAACAAGCTGTTTATGACAATATTTTGGACTAGAATTTCATGAAGTGTTGGTCATTATTACAAGGTGAACCTCAAAGAATTCATCATATGTTGAATTACCCAAGCGGATATGGACATTATATTTAGGTGTAATTTGATTCAGGCTATTTCATTTCTTCCTTTGTCTTATCTTGTCTGGTTAGTTCATTCTACTGTATATTTGCCTTTGTGGATAGTTCATGTCAATTTTGACACTGTTGCAGCAATGTGGGATCAATGGGTATATATTTATTTGTGTTGCTAATTTTCTAGACACCTTCATTAAGAAATCAGAGCACAGCTTCTCTACTTCAAGGCATGTGTTCTCCTCCTGAGGCACTTGCTTAGACATTTAAAAAAATGTTTTCCAAAATAATGCCTTGGTGTAAAACTTTTGATTTTATTGCTGTTTCTGAAATTCAGTTTTGTTTTGTTTTCAAATCAGATCTTGAGAATTTTAAAACCAAAATGAGAAGTACAGTGTCTGTGCGTGAAGGGCAGGGGGTCGTGCTGCTCTGTGGCCCCCCACCACACTCGGGCGGTAAGTAGTGCTCTGTTGCTAATTCTCGTATTTACTGAGTAAGTTTCAGGGCAAAGCCTACAGCATTTGTATTGTTATTGCTTCTGTAAATTACCTTGAGAAACTTGATAACCCGAGTATTAAATTCTGTCAGCTGAGTGGGGATATGAGAAACTCTACAAAAAATAGTTCATGCAGGGAAGTTTATGAACAATTGGCTCTTTCCAACAAGGAGGGTTTTAAAGGCAAACAAGATCAAATTTATTTCGATTACCTACTAGGGCCCAGCAATGCTTTATCCTCACCCCATTATCATTAGTTATTTAGTTTTGCACCATGACACAAATTTGGAGTCTCTGCAGTTTCTCTGTCTCTCTCTGTCACACACACTCATGTATGAGTGTGCCTGCACACTTATTAATATGTGCCATTGGACCGCTTTGTATGTGTGATATATATTTATGTGAAAATGGTATGTGTGTGTACATTCACATCATTTTCATTGGGATGTTGGAACTGTCAATTTTATGCTACATTGGTATAAATTGAAGTAGAAATTCAGATACTTAATGAGATAGCTACCCAAAGTGAAATGAACTTCAGCACATATGAAAATAATTTAATTAGCTCCTGAGTATGAGCCCGGAGTATTGGTTTGATTTTCCTCTCATGCTCATTTTCACAAACTTGGTCACTTGCAGGAACAAAGGAAGCTTCATTGATGTGTAAGTCACTGAACCAGAAACAAACATGTTACTGAGAGTTACAAACAAGTCAGAAGCAAAACTGAGAAATCTGCTTCCCTTCATGGTAGAGCTTATTCAAATGAAAATATGCTGGACTTTATTTGTTCTGTGACATACAAACCTGGGTGCTTTCCCTCCAATGACTCGTCAACTTTAATCACAAACTCTCAGCCCAATGAAACAAACATCTCCTGTCTTCAGCCATGAGAAATGTATGAGCCGTCTGGTGACTGCATATTTGGGACAAATTAACATAAATGATTGCCATCCTCTAGACTGGTGCGGGCTTCAGTCAGGTTCCCCAGTCTGTGTCTTGCTGGAATCTTGACATTCCAGAGAACTGGAACTTTGAAAGGAAGTGTAGAGTCTAGTGATTGCAAATAAAAGTAACTGAGGTCAAAATAGCTTGAAGAAAATGGGGAGTTTACAGGCTCAAATATCTGGAATGATCAAGTGGTTTCTAGTAGAGCTGTGTGATTTACAAAGGGAAGTGTCATTCAACAGGATTTGGTGTCTTGCGATGGAGTGTGGGGTCAGTAGATGGCCTCTAGTACTCTGCTCCTTCCTGGTGGGGCCCAGCTGCAGAGAGCAGCTTCCTGAGGCAGCCCACATCTAGTGACTGGGGATAGAAAGGGTCTGTCATTTCTACAGGCTGCTGGCCGTGTTTATGGGCAGTAAACTACAGCTTTCTGCCATGATGACCAAGTCTTCAGTGGACCACATCACATCTATTCCTTTCAGGTCCCAATCTCTTTTGACATCTTTTCCTTTCACATGTTTTAATCATCAATTAAAAGTGCTTATTTCAAACTCTTGTTTAAGCCTCTGCTCCATGAGAGCCCAAGTTGTTGGGTTCAGGGTTTGGACCAGTTCCATAAACAATCCATCTTTCTCAGCCTTTCTGTCTGTGATGACTCCATTCTCACATACAGTCCTTATGGGGGGTAGGTGGCCCTGGCAATGCTAAGCTCTTTGATCCTTAGGGCTAAAGATCCTAATGAACCAGATGTGCTGTTTGTCAGTTGCTCCTGAGTCTAACTGTTCATGCAGCCCTGTTCATGCAGCCTAGGGATAGAGTCAGCTCCATTTATGGGCAAGCACTGGAATTCCCAAAAGAAAAGCAGTGTCTTATTATAAGAGAAGGAAATACATTAGGAATAAATCATGGCTAGAACTACATCTGGTAAGGAAGTATCAAAATAATTTAAATTTATATTAGCTCAAATTGACATAAACTAATAACTGGATAGTCTTGTCTGGGATGAGTTTTGGAGGTGCTGATTCAATTTAAGATTCTGATTGAGTGATGTTCCTTAAGTGCTTTTATGATTAGATACATTCATAGATTTTTTTTTTAAAAAAAAAGGAGGAACCTTTTGGTTAACTAAATATGGACACAGTGAATATGTCTTAATAAGCTCTAGGATGAAACATCTTCCAAAACATGAATCTTTTTTTTTTGGCTGGGCCTGGGTTTGAACCTGCTACCTACGGCATATGGGGCTGGCACCCTACTCCTCTGATCCACAGGCACCACCCTTAAGATGAATCTTTTCTAATGTTATAAAACTGGAGAACCCTTGGCCCATCACAGGTGCCCTAAGTAATGACATCCTGATTTATCTTTGCCCTTGGTGACTTTCACCTAGTTCTCTTTTCATTTTGAAAGCACATGAAATGGGATGACTGTGGAAATCAAGTAGATTATAAGTGAAGATGGAAAGTGAAGATGGTCACTTATATGCATTAACATTTAAGAACCCAGAGCATGCACAGGAGAGCAAATAACGTTGACCCCAAACAGACCTCCCTCAGTGCTGGGTTGTGCAGATTTAGATGCTAAAAACGTGATTGTCATTGATCTGAGTCTCCCTGATGCTGAGATATTCATAGTTCCCATCTGTTATCCTCATACATTAGAAATGAGCTCCTTGAGGACCGGCCCATGCTAGCTTTTGTCTGCACCCAGGTGGCTAGCACCAGACTGGTTTGTAATGCAACTTCCTATATCTGAACTATGTGCATACTTTGATATGACAGCCCTGCACGCCGCCATTCACTTGGAACCACATAGCCTTTGGGATGTGAGAAGGAAAACGTGAGACACCAAACAGCAGGTAGTGGAGGGTGAAGTGGCTTCATGCTAAAAATTGCTTTGTAAATCCTGGCGTGACAGAGGTGAGACCTCTTAGCAGCATCCCCACGTGGTGTGGGATTTACACCCTCTGTACCCACATCTTTGTTTTATTTTTTTCTTTACTAAGCTGGATAGACCAAAAAACAAAAGTCATCTCAGGTAACTTAGGTGGGAGGACCCGCAGAAAAGATGCCGAACAGGAACTTGCATCTCCATGAAGACGTGTCCAGTTGTTAGAGAGACTTCCTCAACTTTTGAGACCTAGTGTTTAGAATGTAATTGTAAGCAGTAATTTTCCCAGATCATTTGATCCGTAATAATGCCATTTTATCATAGGGACTGTTTTCGTTTGAGTTTCATTCTCTGCCAATCTGACTATAATCCAGTCAAACTTTCGAAGAGTAGAAAGAAGTCGTTTTTTCAAAATCTTGAAGGCGAGAGTAGATAATGTATTGGTGAGAAGGCAGCAGTTTCTGGCTTCCATCATGTTTGCATCACAGGCTACGGTGGACACCGCTCCTCTGAGAACCCAGTGGTTTCCACCTTTCTGAAAGCAGCGTGCCCCCAAATTGCATCACCACAGCTTGTATACCATCCAAACTACAAAAACCAAGATGAGGAACTAGACGATCAATGAGTTATTGAGAAATCAGTACCTGCACCGTAGGTATTACTCCCGATTTATTGCTAACTCATAGGTAGGTTCACGTGTCATGGCACTGAACTGGAGAATATACCTGGAGAACAATATATCAAAATTGTAAACCTGTTTTTGGATACATGTCAATACTCATGTGACTCTTGACATTTCCCAGAGTCCAAAATATTAACAGACTCATGATAGCATTTTGGCGAGTGTCTGAATCGGTTGACACATAAATCTCGACTGTTCTTATGTGGATAACTGAAGAATATTTCCACCTCTACAGGAAATGTTTGTTGTAGTGGGTAGTCCATTTTGTAGTTGGAAATGGAGATGAAAATCCCGAGTTTCTTAATATGCTTACTTGTGGGAACTAAATTAAAAATAATCATTGAATCTGCCTTCTTTCCCTCCTTTTTGCTTTCCTTCCAATTGTGTCCATGTGGCATCATTCCATCCATCCTTCTGTTTTATTCATTCATTGATTTCTTTGTGCCTTATAATAATGTTTTTCTGTAATAAGTATGCCCCTTCACATGAATGAGCTTGGTAATAAATAAGAGAAAAACCCGGAGTATGGCTGATAAACTTAATAGACATATATTCAAACTGACATTTGTTGAACACTACTTCATACCACCCCCACCAAGTGAAAAGCATTGAGTTCAGTGTGGAGGAAATAGAAAGATAAATAGGAATTCTCCTGTTCTCAAGGACTTATGACCCTAAGGGAAGGACAGACGCCACATGTTTCAACAGCTGTCCCTTGGACTGTCCCAGCCAGCATCTATTTTGGATTAAAGTCAGCATTGAACCCACCACAGTAGCCCTGGAAAGAGTTGGAGTCATGGAAGGCAATTTGGAGAAACCGTGGATTCATTCGTTACTGCTTACATCTTCTGTGTAAGAGTAAATTGTCCCCAGATTCCAGAGATGCCGCTGTCTATTCCTGTTATATTTCTCACAGCAGTATGACTTCACGCTTCCCCCTCCCAATCCATTTGAGAAGTAGTCACCTAAGTAATCTCCTGCAGTGTTCTGAGAAAACATTCTACAAAACCATCTTTCAGTTCCTTTCCTGGTTCAGTAATCTGTGGTTGAGGATGAAAGAGTTGGTGGTAAAATAAAACAATAAAACAATTATAACAAAATAAAACAATTATGTTTGGAGACAAGGAATGGGGATGCCATTGAGATGCCCTTCCTACACAACAGTCTCTCCCTGGGACCCCAGCTGGCATCTTCCAGCTGGCTTTGGCTGATTGGCCCAAGGAGGACACCTGCCAAAAACTGGCCAATCAGATGCTGTCTCCTGGGAATTTGGCATACATTTGACCTGTAAGTCTACAATTCTGAATTTGAGAGATTAAAGCAGTGCCTTTCTGTCACGTAAGACAGACACGGTTACCTAGAAAGCTGATGCCCCAGGAGTAGAGCCACAGCCCTGACTTGATAAGCAGAGACCAGGGACAGTGAGTAAGGCCCGCCTCGCCTGCAGCCCGCCCTTCTTGGAAGCTGCTTTCTTGCCCATGGGTGTTCTGCAGTAGCCCACACCTGATATTTTATTTCTATCCTGACTTAAGCTTACTCTGGTAGGGCTTCTGTTTCTTACAAACAATAACTGATAACTAATGCAATGGACAATACTCTGTGTGTACGTGTGTGTGTGTCTGTGTCTATCAGTGCTGCTGCATCTAGTGCAGCGGTTTCAAAATGCATCCTCTTCCTTTTTAGATCTGGCTTTTATTTAAAATCTGGCTTTTCTTTCTATTAAATTTGGTATGTTGGACTTGGAAATGATACCCAAATTTAAAGGTAAGAAATTGAGAAATGAATTATTTGTGAAGTTTTCAGTAAGATTCCACGAATCCATTTCTAAATTTATTTGTAGACACCCACAGGAGTAACCTCTCACTATTGTCAAAAGTCCTCAGGGGCCAGCCAACTGATTCAAATGAGTGAGGAGGGCTAGGTGTTGAAGCCTAGGCAATTATTTTTCTGGTAACGTAGCTACATTTCTTAACAGCATCATTTACTTTATTTACATTTTTTAAAACATAGAAAATGCAGTTCTTTTTCAAGTTCATTAAGCTTTTTGTCACATGTATTTCCCATTTACTGGTTACAATTCTTACCGTGGCATTTTTTTTCCTGTGTCTAAGTTAGATTCATTAGATACAGACGCTCTTTGCATATTAAACACATGGAGATATTTTCCACTGTTTATGTGAAGTGCCTCATCCAAGTCAGCTGTTCCTAGGTTCTGTTCTCACGCAAACAACTACAGAGTTTCAGAGGCTTCGTAATAACAGAGATTTAGTTCCTAGCCATGTAGCCTCGACCAGGGGTATCCAGCCTATTTTCTTTTCTGCCACGTGTTCTAAGAATAAGAGTTGCCTTGGGCCACACACAGACACTAAGGAAAACTAATGAGAAAAAAAGAAAATAGATCCACCCAACAGCATCAACCAAAACAGGCCTCAAATAATCTGCGTGAGGCCCCCAGAATGCAGGTTGGACACCCTTGAAAAACAGTCAGTTTGACAAAGCTGTAACTTCTTGGGTTTGCGAAAGTCTGGCTCCTATCTGAGATATACCATTTTCATGGCACAGAGAAAAGAAAATTATCTGAACCATTTGTTCTTTTCACAGGTGGTATGTAGATCATTTTCGTTCTCATACCATTTTTCAAAACAACTATTATGGCCATTACAGGCCAGAAGCTCTCCTGTCACAGACTGAAACATCAACAGTTCTTAATAGTGATTAGCTATATGCTGTCTTATATTTTCTTGAGCTGTTTGACTTTTGTAGTCTTTCTTTCAATTTCTCCACACTTAATAGAGATCTATGTACAATAACTTTACACCATTCCAACTCTACCAGGAATAACATATCAGAAAAATAATATATAATGAAGAAAAATGGTATAAACCTCAAATAGGGGAGACTGTGGTTAACTGACTGTTCCCAAAGTGTTCAGCTGCGATGTAGCTCCAGCTGATCATTGCCATTGAGAAAGAAGATTTTGGGATTAAAACAAGCTCCAGAAACTATATGTTGGTGAGATTTTCAAAAGCTTTTTAAACAGTGTGGGTCAACCGGTACACAGATGGGAGGTCCCTTCAGCCTGTGGGCCTCAGTTGGAAGTCTCATCCTCAAGGGTGTTCAATTAATACTAATAAAAAATGAATAAGCCTTATTCGTTCAACAATCTGGGAGAATACAAATAAGGGAGGCAGTTAAGGGTATGGCTTATAAAGTCTTTAAAAATTCACTTTATATTATAGATTCAGGAGTACATAAAATAATTCCAAATAAGGCTAATTAAAGCAGCTATTTATGGCCTGTGGTATTTGAAAGTAGTGTCTCAATCCTTCTGGAAATAGCTTTCCAAATTTGTTTCATACATGTTTCCCGAAGTAATTAAGTATTCTCCCCCGTCTCATCTAGTTTGCATCATTACTTTTCTTAGCAAATATTTTATGACCCCCAAAGTGAGGATAAATCAGTCAACAAAACACAACCAAGTAATGGGAGTCTTAAGAGTGAGACTGTGTGCACGCAAGTACAAACTTTGAGGTTGATTTTATCTGCAAAGAGATGAATTGGAAAGATGTATTTACAGGTATTGGCTGAAGTCCATTTCCAGTGGGGACGCATTCTATTCTGAAGAATAAACACACTAGCTAAGCAAAACTGCACCTAATCCGGGCGCAGCTTTAATAGGGAAATTGGTTGTTTTTCTCAATGTAAATTTTTATGTAAATTCTGAAATTTAAGGATTCTTTTCCTAACATACTCAGTGTTTTCCGTAACATTATTATATTTGAAAGTATTCTGCATTTTGCAGCCCACTCCTGTTACTGCTTTTAAGTTCCCATTTGAATTTTATACAACACGCCAAATTCTTTCTACTACCACTTGCTCATGGCTTTCCACGGGCGAGTAAAGTTACTATGCTCTGCCTCCCTGGCAAGACTATCTAATCAGTGGGTTGATACATCAAAATGAAGTACAACTGGTCAAGGTGAAGTCCATGTTCCCTCCCTAGACGCCTTATTTCCTATCATGGTTTTCTACCTTTATCAGCATATGTGATGCTCGGGGACCGTTTGTGTGACGTGGAGCGGTGTTTTCACAGGTGTTCTCTTGGAATGGTAATAGGCCTCATGCAAAGGTGTGAGGGCAGTTTGTTAAGACGTTTATTCAGAAAGTACTGGGGAAAGTGAAAGAGAGCATCTGTAAATTCTCACAGCTTTTAATAGGACAGTAGAACCCAAGGCATCTAACATGCAGCATTTCCTAAACTTACATGAGAAGCCCCCTGTTCATGGAGCATTTTGCAGGAGCAGATGTTCCAAGCAGCACACTCCAGGCAATGCTGACCTCGCCTGAAGAGAGGGTACACCAGTAACTTTCATAATAGTCTCTGCTGAGGGCTCTAAGGGTTTGTGAAAGTATTAAGGGGGCAGCTTTGTGTACAGGCTTCTGATTTTCTACCACTTCGCTTCAAATGGAGTGATTCTGTTTTTACCTTTTTTTTCAGTATTATACATCTGCATGAATGTTTTTATTTTAAAGATGGGATTCTGGGGCGGCGCCTGTGGCTCAAAGGAGTAGGGCGCCAGCCCCATATACTAGGGGTGGTGGGTTTAAACCCGGTCCCAGCCAAAAACTGCAACAACAACAACAAAAAAAGATGGATGGGATATTCTGTACTAACAGATTATAAGGAAAAGGGAAGCAAGGGAGGAAAGAAGGAAGGAGGGGAAAGAGGGAGGGAGAGAAATAACAAGGAAGGAAGGGATAGAGGAAAGAAGGAATGGAGGGAAGACTCGAGACCCTCTCCTCTTGCTTTACTCCTGAGTAAGTAGCATCACTTGCCGCAGTTTATTCAGACTCAACTTGGCTGTAAACTCCCTGATATATTAGTGGGTACTTTCTTCATTATGTCATAATGAAGTCTGGGGTATAAAATTAAGAAATGCTTTGAGTAGTTAATGTACTTCTGGCATTTTGTGAATTCAGTTAATTTTGTGTGGATGACATTACATCTGTTCTACTAAAAACAACGGGCTGCTGTTTTTCGGTGAGGGAACTAGTCCATCCATCACCCATAATGGTTGATCTTCAGGTGAGGGGACCCATTCTGCCCGGCTTACACCAACTGTGCTGTGTTGTCAACCCGACTGCCAAAACATTTTGTATTCCACAAAATCTCTTAAGAAGGACTATTCCGTTTCCACTTGAGATACGAAATGACATCTGTAGTGGTGATATATGTAGACTTAAAGCAATCTTTTTCGATCATTATAACCTTTAAGCACCACTAACATCCCAGTGGATTCCTTGACCTTTTCTCTCTGCATTATGCTTTTTGACAGCTCAGAGAGTGAGGCAGTGTACCTGACAGCTGGTATAAACATGAAATGTTAATTCTTGGCAGACACTTAATATTGCCAACCACTTACAGATGCTCACATGATATATTTTGTTTCTCCCAGGGCTCTAACCCAGTCTGTGTGAGTTTTCTTAAGCCAGTGCTAGGAAGAAATCAAAGTTATTTTTGGGTTTATGGAGCTATGGTTTTGAGTCTTAGATTCATAGGTTAGGTGGAAATGGGTGGAGCAGTCTTGAGCCATGGAGTGAGAGGATTTTCTTCTGTGTGATACCAGAGTAAAGAATGGAAAGAATTTATGGGCTATTAGACCCAGATACAGATACATAAAGAGAACTGTAGCATCCACAGAGTGCAGTTAAGGCATTCTGAATCTTCCTGTGTGGGGAGTATAGGAGCAAAATTCTGTATCACTAAGAGACATCCATTCCCCCTGCATGCTGGGAAATGCATTAAAGAATCCATGACTTCTCCCTGATTCTTGGTGAACTATATCAGAGGCATGTAATACAAGCTATGAAGCATCAGGAATTTTCAACTAACCTCATCTCTACTAAAAATAGAAAAACGAGCCATGGCTTGTGGCTGGTACCTGTAATCCCAGCAACTGCAGAGCCTGAGGCAAGAGGATCACCTAAGCCCAGGACTTTGAAGTTTCTGTGAACTGTGTCACCACAGCACTCCACCTGGGTGACAGAGTGAAACTCTGTATTGAAAAGAAAGGGAGGGATGGGAAGGGAAGGGAATCTTCAACTACATTGAAAGAAATGCTGGTTTGCTAAAACAAGTCATCCTAGTATAGGGAACACATTTTCTAGGAAGTAAAATGAGTTGATAACATCCCAAATTGAATGGATATGCAGGTAACTAAGTTGGGAGAACTTGAAAACAAGTTAAAAGTTAACATCTTAGCCAAAACAGGCAGGCATCGAGTCAGATAACTCATGAATCTCAGTTGGAAGTGTTAGGTAGAGAATATTTAGCACCAAAAATATGAAAAGCTTTGCCCAAGGAATAGTGTCTGTGTATTTTTGTGAAACTTTAGTTCTTCTGCACACAATTAAGGATGAATTGTAGGAAGAATTGGAACAACTAGAAATTGGGTTATTAGAACTGTTTTACAAAACTTTAGAGAAACTAAATGAAACACAGTTAATTTGAGCAAAGAATGATTGATGAATAGGGAATCACTAAAAACCAAAGAGGTTCAGAGAGCTTCACTGGAATTCTTTCACAGGCTGAAAACAGAGGCAAAGTAGAGAAATTACCTGATTGGCCATGGTTAGGTGAGGTGTTTGCCTCATTTGGGTGTGATGTAATGAGACATTTGCCTTATTAGGATATAGTCCAATGGGAGGTCTCTATTTGTATGACCAATTGGCTGCTTGACTACTTGTGATTGGCTAAGGGTTATGTGCTTTTGTTTTGTTTTGTCTGTTTGTAGTTAGTTACAAGAAACTTTTCCAAGTTAAAAGTTGTCTCAGCTCCAGTTACAGAGACAATCTCAGGCTAATGGCTTACTCTTTCTTTGCTTTAACAAGACCTTGGTAAGACATTTTGATAGGGGACACAGCGTGCAGCCCTTATGTGTGTGTATATAAGGTTCTTTGTGTTATGGAAGGCTGCTTCTTCTAAGCTGTGTGTAGTGCACTGGCAAACAGAATATAGAACTTTTACATTTGAAATTGAAAAAATACAATAGGGTTGAGAATTGTATAGACAGTTTTACTCTCTTTAGTTCTAGAAGAATAACACTCTCATAGTCCCTTTGAAACAATGATGAGGCTTCATTAAAAGACAAAAAAAGAGGTGAAATGCACAGAAATTCTTTTGGAATCAGAGGATGCAAGAGTTGTGGGTAATTACTTGGGAGAAGGCAAAGGAGTCCCTTACAAAGCTGCCTCCAAGATTTCAAAGGGAAAGTCTTGGACATTTTCCAGAGGGTACCAAGACCTATCACAACGATTTAACATAATCTCTGTCATGAATGGGGGCCCGGGGTGTACTTGCCTACGGTTGAGAATGTCGCTGCAGTCTGGACGTGCATCTAGAGAAATGTAAAGGGCAAGTCAGTTTCAAGCTCAGTCGTGTCCCCTCCAATGGCAGGAACAACTTCCAAATCTCAGTGAAGTTGAAGGATTTCAAACATTCACTGCCTCCTGAGCATGCGCTATGCTTGCCTTTCTTATTTCTGTGCTACCTTTTCAAAACCGACCACTGTTATTATACCTAGGAGATAATCCAGAATCAGATTTTTCTTCAGTGCAAACCTTTTATTAAAGGCCTACAGCGTTATGTTCTGGGGCATTTTGTTTCCCTTTTCTTATATATTAGTTAGATCAGATTTTCAAAAGCACATCAGAAATATTCCTCGTCTTAAATCCAGGGATTTATACAATACAAAGTTGCAAGACCAGTGGGAAATTAATTTCCTTTGAAGCATATAAGCTTGAAGTTTGCTCCCTCCCACAGTGGCGAGGAATTTATTCAAGCATTGTTGATGACCTCTCAAAGTCCTACCTTCCCTGAGTTATAAGCTAACTGCAGGAAGCCAGTGATTGCCTGGGCCATTCTGGCTAAGTTGGAAAATAACAGGTCAAAGAAAGTTTGACTGGAGACTCACCCTCTCGCCTCATTCCTACCAACAACCACTGAACCCATTGTGTGTGTGGCCTGTATGACATGCCTTCTCTTTGTATGAGAGGAAGAATACAGTTCCCTTAAATGTCAGCAAGTTGTGACACTTTATCAAAATGAAATACCTTTGAATGGATGCCATGTGGTGCATCCATTGATGTTTTACTATCAGGAACTTATCTGTCAATATTTTCCAACTTAACTGTTTTAGGAAGCTTCGATGGGAGCAAAAAGTTCTGGGTCCTCTGCTTAAAGCATTTCTCATGCCTGTATTTCACACACCTTTTATTTTTCTCAGTTATGATTCTTCTAGCACACAAAGAGTATCTGTATTCTTTAGTTTATTGTTTCTCTAAAGATCCACCTTGCTTTATCTTGGACAGAAAGATATCACAAATTCCAGTTTTAATACTAAAACTTGAAGTGGTGTTCAGCATTTGCTCATTAGGGCGAATGAAGGATCCCTTCCATCCTGCCACCTTACTCTGTAAATTCTCGGATCTGAGAATGTGCTACTTGGCAGGATAATTTCTATTTTTTTCTTTTATTCCTTTGTTTCGTTCTCAAGATGCAAGTGTAACAAAGTAGAATTGTCATTTTAGTCCTGAACAGACTAAGTGCATGTTCTCTGCTGAATTTCTCCTGTATATCTTTTCATTATTGCTTTCTTCCTCTGGCAGAAACAAAATAATTACCAGCAATGAGAGATAATGTAGCTGTTATTCATATTTCAGCTATTTCCTTCTGGTGAGTGTGTGTGCAAGTGTGCACACACATACATAGATTCTTTTCCTTTCTGCAAAACTATAGCTTTGCTAAGGAGGAAAACTGCCTGGGTGAAGGAACAGTGCCCACGAGGAGAAGGGAGATGTTTGCTGTGCACAGTTACACAACTTACGGGCAAAGCCAGGAACATATGAAAAGTAAGTTTTCAAAATGAACTGCAGTCTGTCCCTTAAAGATACTTAAAAAAAAAAAAAAACATAGTTCATTTTGTTCAGCTGATAAAAACAAATACTTATAATAGAACATTTGAACAGTTAGCCAGTGTAAATAATGAAGGTAAAATCATCTGTATTATTATCATGCAAAAATAACCATTATTTTCATCTGTTTAATTTCAGTCTTATTTTTTCTTACACATATATTTTCCATAATTGAGAACGACTCCTCTATAGAGAATTTGTACTTTTTTTTAATCTGTATTACTTAAGTACTTCCCAATGTTAGTATAAACACTTTAGAAACTTTTATGTATGAAACACCTTTATAAAAATAATAGCTATTCTATTATTGCTCCTTATCTTTTAGCACAACTAATGTTTTATGTTTCACATAAAAAATTTTTTTCTATGTCACTTTTTTTTAAATTGTTTAATTATTATTATTTTTTTCTTTTGGAGACAGAGTCTCACTTTGTCACCCTCAGTAGAGTGTTGTGGTGCCAAAGCTCACAGCAACCTCAAATTGTCAGGCTCAAGAGAGTCTCTTGCCTTAGCCTCCCGAGTAGCTGGGACTACAGGCACCCGCCACAATGCCGGCTATTTTTAGAGATGGGGTCTCTCTACGACTCAGGCTGATCTTGAACCAGTGAGCTCAGGCACTCCACCCACCTTGGCCTCCCAGAGTGCTAGGATTGCAGGCGTGAGCCACTGCACCCAGCCAAGTATGTCACCTTTAGACCTTATAGTTAGTGGATTCGAGTTTCGTTTGCCTGTATTGCCTGTAAAGTATGCACAGATGCTCATTGTGGGATTATAACAGAGAAAGTTCAACCAATCTAAATGACTAAACACAGAACAATGAGGAGTGAAAGATCTTCTAAAGGTGATAAAGAGCATCTATCAGAGCAACAGAAAGCAGTATCCTTACTGATAAAAGAGCAATGTAATTATACTCAGGGATGATTCAAAAATCGCTCTTGTGAGACTCATGAACATTACCCCCAAATCCTTTGAAACTAAAATAATGGCCCACAGATTTGCAGATAATTAAGAAAACTGATGGTCTTCTTGTATTCTAGCTACAATCATTGTAAAGACATACGTAAATGGATATATAGGCAATACCCTTTTTTTAAAGGTGCAGAAAGAAACAGCAATGTAAAGAAAAACCTCATAGTTTTAATGATGAAGCTATAGACAATATTTATGAATATGAAATCTCAATATTGTAAAGATACTAGTTTTCCCCAAATAACACACACGTAATAGAAAAATAGAAAATTTCAATCAAGATCTTAAAATTTTTTGAAATTATTCTGATGTGGATTTAGAGGAATTAATGCATTAGTAAGACACTGTGTATATTTATATATATACGCACACATACACACACACATATATATATTTGCAAAATAAGTTGTATACTATAGGAACTTTTCCTACAAATTACTAAAACATTAAGGAATTAATATATGTACGGAATTTAATTATTAAAGTCTGCTGTAGGGACAGAGCCATAACACAGAAGAGTGAGTCCAGAAACCCATAATGCACGTGGGTATGTGTGTCTGTCACGCTGCGGGATCAGGATGTTACATTACTGTGGTGGCGTTTCAAGCAAGTAGGACTAACTATTGAAGAGAGTTGGGGTAACTAGCTATACATTTGGCAACAGTGATGTCAAATTTCTTCCTTTAAATTAAATATATATATATATATAAATTCCACATGTATTTGAATTCCTTAATGTTTTAGTAATTCTTAGGAGAAGTTTTGATATTATATAACTTATTATGCAAATATATATATATGTGCATATATGTGTGTGTATATACATATACATAGTGTCTTACAAATGCATTAATTCATATATATATAAAATTTAAAGGAAGGGATTTGGCATATATATATATTTTTTGGTTTGTTTGTTTGTTTGGGTTTCTTTTTTGAGACAGAGCTTCCCTCTGTTGCCCAGGCTAGAGTGCCATGGTGTCAGCCTAGCTCACAGCAACCTCAAACTCCCAGGCTCAAGCAATCCTCCTCCCTCAGCCTCCCAAGTAGTTGGGACTACAGGTGCTAAGCACCATGCCTAGCTAATTTTCTTTATTTATACTAGAAACAGGGTCTCACTTTTGCTGAAGCTGGTCTCAAACTCCTGAGCTCAAGGGATTCTCCACCTCAGCCTCCTAAAAGTGCTAGAATTACAGGTGTGAGTCACGGCACTGGGGAAAATAAGTATGTTTTTAGTGTGGGGACAAGGCAGACTTTACCAACAAGAACAATAAAGAAAGAAACATATAGAAATCTAAAAGGTATAACTGTATAAAAATTTTAATATTGTAGTTTGTTCCACAACTATTGATTTCTTTTGTTTTTCTTTTTTTCCTATAGACCTTTTAGGGTAAGGGAAAAGAAGCAAAAAAAGAATTAAAAAAAAAAAAGTTTAGACAAGAGTAGTTGATAGTCAGTCCACCTGTAGAAACTGTGTCACTGGTCCTCACTGCTGTGCTCCTGAAAATGAATTTACACATACAAAAAAAATCACATAGCCTGAGCTTTTATAGGACGCTGTTTGCTAACCACTTCAGTATTTTACAGTGGTGTGTGGATCATGAAAAACACAGTAGTCTGATCTCTTTATTGTACAGATGAGGAAACTGAGCCTCCCATACTAAAACTCAGGGTTCCTGAGAATGCTAATCCTCCTTCCAGTATAGCATAGTGCCTCCTGGGTTATATTAAGAATATCTTGACATATAAAAGAAAGAAATATTTTCTAAGCTTTTCTGAAAAGAAGCAGACTTCAGTTCCAGTAGGGAAGAAAATATGGCGTTATCAGAGGGAAACAAATATGGAAATGATCTGTCATGTTCAAGGTGCCCCAATCGGATAAACCAGTGTAATGGACGTTGAGGAGACTCAGCACCCATCTTCATTTCCCTTCGTTTATCCAATGCGTAGGACATCCTAGCATTTCACAAAATCTAAGTGAATAATATGAATTAACATGTGTTTGTAGATTTCCTTTCGTCCAAACTGAATTAGGAAGAAAATTCCTGATCTCTTGGCACATGCTCTATAGTAGAATAGGCTCCTTAAGTTTAGCCCAGTGATTTAAGTAATTGTTTGATTTATAAACTTTTATATTCTGGGTACTGTATTGGATAAGAACATGCTATCAAAAAGATAAACCAAAAATACTTGTAATGTGTATCAGGGAGATTTAGACGTGGATCTGAATAGTGAATCCTGTAAGAGCCGAATGTACGGAAGTATGGTGAGCTTGGAACAGGGAAGCCTTCAGGGAGGTGGTGGCAGGTAGAAACCTGTTTTCCCCTATTAAGGGGAGGTGTTCCTGGCCAAGGAAGCCCTGAGGAGGCACAGCAGGGAGTATCAGTAAGTCTAGAGATAAAAGAGAATCAGAATAGAATTAATTCAACCATTCCATATTAATGAGTTTAATGACAGAGAGAATAAGGTCAGGATATTTCTAAAGGACCAGCAGGTTCCTTTTGGGTTTCATTATTACCTTGAACAGGTTCATGTTTTCTATGATATTTTCATGAATTTTTTTTTTTTTTTTTTTTTTTTTTTTTGCCAATTAGGTGGTACTGGCTGACTTCTACTATACGTATATGTTATGGTAGTGGAGTCTGCGCTTCCGAGCACGCATCACACAGTAGTGCACATTATCCCGACAGGTAGTTTTTTAGACCTCAGCCTCTCTCACCCTGCCCTCTGCGTGTCTCCACTGTCCACTATACCACTCATCGTAGCCTTTGTACAGCCGTAGTTTAGCTCCCAGTTTTTCTGTTTCTGCGTTAGAGCGGTGGCTTCACTGTTCCCTGTGAAAGTGAAGTCTCTGTCTACTTAGGGCAATGGCTTCTAGTTCTAGCCAAGTTGCTGCAAAAAATGCTATTTCATTCTTTTTAATGTCCAGGTAGTACTTCTATGGTATACGTTTTCTTTATCCACACCTCAGCTGATGAGACCTTAGGTTGATGCCCAATCTTTACGATTGTAAGTTGTGTTGTAATGAACATTATGACTGCAGATATCTTTTTGATACACAGTAGAACCTCTGTATGTTGACCACCAAGGGACTGTAATCAACTTGTCAACATATAGAGGTGGTCAACATAAGGAACGAGGCTTCCTGTACTGATACATACATGGGCTTTACCTTGTACAGTTTTTTGTTTGTTTGGTTGGTTTTTGAGACAGAGTCTCACTATGTCGCCCTCGGTAGAGTGCCGTAGCATCACAGCTCACAGCAACCTCAAAGTCTTGGGCTTAAGAGAGTCTTTTGCCTCAGCCACCCAAGTTGCTGGGACGATAGGCGCCTGCCACAATGCTCGGCTATTTTTTTGTTATTGTTGTCATTGTTGTTTAGCAGGCCCTGGCCGGGTTTGAACCCACCAGCCCCAGTGCATGTGGTTGGCATCCTAACTACTGAGCTACAGACACCAAGCCCCCCTGTACAGCTTTTATTAGAGTATATCATATGAAATAATACATAATCAAAACACAGTAAAATCACACATAAAATATTCAAAATCAATATATTTATTGTTTCCTCATGGTAATCATTCGTTCTGAAAAAAGAGTCAGTCTTGTTCTGTTTCTTATTCTTATTACAAAGCTAAGTGGAAAAGCATTTTCAATGTTGGCTATACCACTCAGCATTCCTGGGCATTTTTCCATAGCAAATGATTCAATTGCGTTATCAGATGCCTGACATCCTCTTCTTTTGGAGTCTGCAATTTCTGTGTCATTGTTGCCTGCTTTCTCCACTTCCTTAGCTGCTTCATGCACTTCTACACTGGTCTGCAATATCACCTGGAAAATTGTTTATCCAGGCATCAGGGCAAGTGCCTGTAGCCTCAGCTACTCAGGAGGCTGAGGCCAGAGGATGGCTTGGGCCCAGGAGTTTGAGGTTGCTGTGACCTGTGACACCATGGCACTTTAGTCCAGGGTGACAGAGTGAGACTCTAACTGCCCCTCCCCACCAAAACCCAGTTAGATTATTAGACACTTCATCTATTCATAACATAGTTTCAGATCCATGCCTTAAACTCATACCATAGGGGTTCTGGGATGTAGCCATAGGACAGCACCATAAGCCTAAGTTTCCTGTGAAGTTCCACATCTCACTTTGAAGATTTTTGCAGTTTTGTATTCTATCCCATAATACATCTGCAGGTGAAATCAAATTCCCAGAAACAGAGCAGTGTGAGCCCCAGGACCTGACAGATCTCAGGCATCTGCTCCTGGGAAGCACACCCTCCAGTCCCATAAACTCAGACCTCCTGTCTTTTGCAAAGTTTATTCTTAGGAGGTGATAGGCCTCGTTCTTCAGTGTTTCCCAGGCAAAGCCTGTTGCTTACACGTGAGAAGAAAATATTCACAGATAAAAATGTTGGATTTTTGGAGCAAGATAAAAGTGGTTAGAAGAATGGCTACTCTGGAGAAATGTCTCAAGGACCAGCAGAGGGAGGGGTGTGCAGAGGTGAGAGAATGGGGGAGTGTGAGGGTTGGGAGCAGTCATCAGAGTGTTCCCGCCTCCCCAGCAGTGGGTTCCCTGAGCATCTCCAGGCATCAGCTTAAAGGCCCATGTTACGCTGTGTTGCTCAGTGCTTATGCTGTAGGAGATAAATTATGCTCCTCATACTCATGTTACTAAGAGAAAGAAGTGTCTCAGACATTGGAGAATCATTCTTACAAATACTATTTTTTCTTTTTGAGACACAGTCTCATTTTTTTGCCCTGGGTAGAATGCCGTGGCGTCATAGCTCACAGTAACCTTAAACTCTTGGGCTCAAGTGATCTTTTTGCCTCGGTCTCTCAAGTAGCTAGGACTACAGGTGCCCGCCACAATGCCTGGCTAATTCTTTTCTTTTTTTCTTTTTTAAGAGATGGGGTCTCACTCTGGTTCAGGCTGTTCTCAAACTCCTGAGTTCAAGCAGTCCACCCAACTTGGCCTCCCGGAATGCTAAGATTATAGGCATGAGCCTCTGTGCCTGGCCTCACATACTGTTTTTAATGCTTCATCAGGCTCTTTAGTAAGCTTGTTTCAGAAAACTGTCTATGTGTGTATGAGAGAGAGAAACAATGAGAGTATGAATGGACAACGTGCAAATTCAACTAGAGGGATCATAGCCCTGTGGCTTGGATCTGAGTTGATTTAAAAAAAAAAAAAAGGTTTCTGTAAATCCTTTTTTGTGTCTTGTATACATGCTTTTATAAAAACTAGGTTGATTACAGTAGGGACAGTTGGAATCTTTTTTTTTTTTTTTTTAGTATGAACAGTTAAAAAATTGTGGTTACAGAAAACCCATCTTGTGAGTGATTGAGTTTCAAGAGTAAATTAAATTGGATCCTACTAAGTGGGGAACCAGAAAGCATTAAACCTTTTTTCTGGACATTTTCATTAATAACAGAGCTGTTCCTAGTAGCTGGGCACATAGAACCTGTCAGTTAAGAAGCATTTCTTCATTACAAAGCCACAAGTTTATCCCTCATGAGTTTTTCTCCCCTCCCTTCTTATGCAAGCATTAATATCTTTAATAGAAGTAGTGAAAATTATGAATATGTTCTCATTTTAAATACAAGATGTAGGGAATCCTTCTTTGCTTTGATCTCATAACTGATATTAAACACTGACCCACACATTTATGCAAACATAAATACTGTATTAAAATTTCCTTTGGTGTGCAAATCAATCCTTCAAGTATCATGGTTATTGCCGGATTCTTACAGATGTTTACCAAGAACTGAAACGTTCATATGTATACCTATGTAACCAAGGTAATTAGGAGCACTGATTTATAAAGCGGAGTACCCAGAGCTTTTATTTTATCCTTCATAAAGGTCACTCCATATAGCATATATGGTAATCTTGATCCATAAATAGTTCTCTAATTCCCTAAATGTAAACAACTAGAGAGGGGCATGTGGTGTTGCCATAGTTGCAAGGGGACTGTTGTTCACAATTACACTTGCAAATCTTCAGTGGCAAAACGATTTTCACGATGTTTTGCAAGTACAAGTTAGTATGGAACTTCCTGAAATAAGTCTTTCTCAAATGGAAATTTTCCACACAGGAGCTCTACAAAGGATGATTATTTTGTAGGCGAAAGGAAATGTGTTAATGACTAAGAAGCAGATTCTAATTGAAAGAGTAATGGAAGACGCAAGTCTTCTACCGTGACCCCAGCCGGGATCACGCCCGTCCGTAAGAAAGCAATTTAACAGCAGCTCTGAACTTCAGTGTTCCCATCTGTTAAATGGAGATTGTTAAGAACACCTCCTGTTTGAAGATCAACAAACGTGGAAGTTAAAAGAAAAAGTAATGAGATTTTTGAAGGAGAAGAAAGAGCCTGCTGTTAATTTGGAGAATTTTTTTCTTGGTGTAAAGTTTACTGACAAATTTTAATTAGACACATCATTCAGAAATTTCTTTTTAATGATTATGAGACTCAGTTATGAAACTTCATACCAAAGAGTCTAACCATTTTATCGGTATGATACAGCCAGGTCTAAGCACACGGAGCATGATTTTTGTTTGTTTGTTTGGAGATTCCTCTGGTATATCTAGCTTATTGAATTCACCAGGCATTTACCTTACATGCAATTCTGTGCTAGGTATAAAGGATACAAAGATAAAAAGACATCAAAGATAAACAAGTTGCCTGCATGCTGCTGGTAGTCTAATATTAAAGACCCAGAGGCATATGAGAGAGAGACAATTATAAGCCATGTGCTAAGTCATGAAGACAAATTACAAGGAGGATGAGCAGGTGGGAACCTCAGGTTGAACAATTGCTTGTTTCACCTTTTCCTAATGGTATTTAACACCTTTCTGATGGTAGGACTTTGCACCACTGTAAATCACTATGCCGAAAGTAAGGACCTAGTTTGACACACAATTAAAAAGTCGAGCTGAATCAGTTAAAATTTAGATGAAATCAGTGGCGGAAAAAGAGGTACAGACCTATCTTGGAGGTATTGTGGGTTTGGATCCACACTGTCTCAGGATGGCAAATACTGCAGTAAAGCCAATAATCACCCGATTGCTTGGTTTCCTAACACAGATAAAACTTATGTTTACAATATACTGCTGTCTGCTAAGTGTGCTACCGCATCGTGTCTAAAAAAAAGTCCATATCTCAACTAAAAAATGCTTGTTGCTTGACGCCAGCCCCATATACCAGAGGTGGCAGGTTCAAACCCGGCCCTGGCCAAAAACTGCAAAAAGAAAAAAACAAAAAAACTTGTTGCTAAAAAAATATATATATATTATATATATATATGCTAACGATCATCTGAGCCTTCAATGAGTCCTGGGTTTTGCTTGTGGAACGTCTTGCCTGGGTGTTGATGCCTGCTGACTCCTCGTGGTGGTGGTCGCTTGAAGGTTAGTGTTTCTTCAGATAAAACAGTGATGAAGTTTGCTGTGCTGACTCTCCCTTTCACTGAATATTTTTCTGCAGCCTGTGATGCTGTGCGATAGCGTTTTACCCACAGTAAAAGGTCTTCCAAAATTGGAGTCAATCCTCTCAAACCCTGGCACTGATTTATCAACAAAGTTTATTCTAAACCCTTTGTTGTCATGCCAACAACGTTCACAGCAGCTTATCCAGGAGTGGATTCCATCTCAAGAAACCACTTTCTTTGCACATCTACAAGAAGCGAAATTGAAAAATCAGTTCAATTTCGATCATGAGATTGCAGCGTTTCAGTCGCATCTTCAGGCTCCATTTCTAGTTCCGGTTCTCTTGCTGTTTTCACCATATCTGCAGCTACATCCTCCACTAAAGTCTTGAACCCCTCAAAGTCATGTATGGCAGTTGAATCAACTTCTTCCAGACTGCTGTTAATGTCAATATTTTGAACACCTCCCATAAATCATGACTGTTCTTTATGACACATAGAATGGTTAGTCATTTCCAAAAGAAATTTACCTTGCCCAGATTCATCAGAGAAATCACCATCTATGGGACCTATATCCTTAGGAAACATAATTTCTTAAATATTAAAACTTGTCAAAATGACTCTGGGGTCCCAGAGCTGCAGCATGGGTGTTATATAAACAGCCATGAAGACAACTTTAATCTCCTTGTACATCTCTCTGTCAGAGCTCTCAGTGACGAGATGCATTTTCAGTGACTTTGAAAAGAATTTTTTTGAAGAGCAATAGTTCTTACCAGTGGACCCAAAATATTTTGTAAACCGTGATGTAAGCAGATATGCTGTCGTCTGGGCTTTGTTGTTCTATCGGAGGTCTGCCCTAATCGAAGGTCTTGCTCTAATCTCAGGATCTTTCCAGCGTGTGTGTGTGTGTGTGTGTGTGTGTGGTATAAAGATGTAACTGGCAATGTGAACATTTTAGCATACTTACAGATTAGCTGAATTAAGTCAATCTTGGTTATGTTCTCCAAAGCCATATGTGTGATGCCCTCAAGCTGTTGATTGAATAGGGGAATTTGATTGCATAAAAATTCTCGGGTTCCACACTTTGGGAACACAGAGATGAGGACAGTGTTCTGCCCTATAATGCTTAGTAGAAGAAACACAAAAGGTCTTAAACGAGTTTGCAGGAAAGCAGTAAGTATTCTTGGCATGGGCAAGCAAATACCTGATCTAGACTTTTCAGGCCATTCATAGTTTTAAAACTATGATTTTTAAAAGTCAGAATACTAATTGATACTGTTTGCACTTTATCTTATGAATTTGCTCATATTGATTTCATTTGCACTGTACGTGAAACTTTTTTTATATATTTATATGAAATACAAGAGTCCTGTATTTATTGAATCTTCCCTGTGAATGCAAAGCACTTCCATACACATCAAATTACTTATCATCACAGCAGAATAACAAGGAGTGATTAAAATCCTGTCTTCTTTTAAAATTAAAGGCGACTCATAAAGAGCTGAGAGACAGCGATGGTTTTCGGGTTTGTTGTGAAGGTTCTTTCAACATGGGTTGCGAAGCCTTAGAAGCTTCCTCTGGTTTCCTTCATTTCACACCCTCTTTTCAAATTAAGGGACTCCACAAGAGAGATTAATTTTCCTTTTAACACTTGAAAATTTTTATGTCTCTCTAGATAAACATAAATACACTTTCCTTAGTGTTTCTTTTTCTTTCCTTTTTTCTTTTCATGGAAAATGAAGATAACAGTAGTCTTCATAATGACTTTTTACCGTGAACCAGAGAGACAAGTTGAGATTGTACATCACGTGTCACAATTGAGTGTACACCCTGATGTGGCTCAGAGGACAGATCTTTTGCCGTTTTGCTCTATACTGGATTAAAAATTAAGTCTTCTATTTCTTTTCTCTAATAGCCTTATAATATATCACTTCAAAATTGATTTTTCTACCATTTTATGCTTAATTAGCATCTGGAAAAATGTATATATTTTATTGAGACTCACCATATATCATTTCCACTGATCAGATGCAGTCTTTTTATGTCTATAATTTTATAGCTTTTAGCTTACTACCCTTTGAATTTATTTATTTATTTATTTATTTTTTTTTGAGAGGTAGTCTCACTCTGTCACCCATGGTAGAGTGCTATGGTGTCATAGCTCACAGCAACCTCCAACTCTTGGTCTCAAGTGATTCTCTTGCCTCAGCTTCCCATGTAGCTGGGACTACAGGCACCTGCCACAATGCTTGGCTGCTTTTAGAGATGGGGGGGGTCTCACTCTGGCTCAGGCTGGTCTTGAACCTGTGAGCTCAGGTAATCCACCTGCCTGGAATTACAGGCATGAGCCACCACACCTGGCCTTACCCTTTGAATTTTTGACTTAATAAACATGAAGAGCAATTTTGTCCATAAATTTAAATCTCAAAACCCTTTACCTTGTACAGACTCATTTCTACATTAATTTAAGATAAACATGTCCGCAGACTGCTCTAATTGCATGTTTTTGTTGTTATTCTTTTTGGACTTTCCCATGAGGAATAAGCAGTTTTCTGAGTTCTCTCAGTGATATTGTCTTGTTCTGCTACACAACATCTTCCTTACCTAGTTTCTTACTTTTTTGTTATTGAGATTTTTTTTTTTTATAGAATGTACTTTTATGCTCTAAGTGCTTTGACTCACAATGGTTGATCTGCCGTTATTGCTATTAAACTATCAGAAGTCTATCAGCCACAATTGTGCTTGTCATTCTCTATTCATTGGTGGATGGTAAAAGGTCAGGTTCAACGTTAAAATTTTCTGCAACTAGAACAGGGTCGCACTCTGGTGAATTTGTAACCACTGAACTCTGTCTGGCTTTTCCTTTCTCTCTGACCTTGTCTACACTGCTTACCTCACTTCCCACTGTGTTCCAGCTGCACTCACTGCCCTTACTGGTCCCCCTACCTGGCAGCCTCCATCCTGCCTGAGGGCGTTGGTCCTAGACGGCCCCACAGACTGAAACTCCCAGATCTTTTCAAGGTCTGCTCCTCCCTGATAATCACATTTTGGCTTAAGTGTCAGCTCTTTAATAAGACTCCCCTTGCAAATCATCAAGAATGAGAGGACCATGGGCTTTGAATAACATGCCAAGGAAGGGCTAGTGCCCTTAAGAGAAGGAAATTAAAACTTCTGCAGTTGCGTGAACAGATTTTCACAATTACGAGACCGCCAAGCATATTTGGTTAAAGAACAGCAGTCAGCTCTGCGCTGCTGAGCGGCAGTGCTTACCGTGGCTCCCGTGGCCCACAGCCTGTGCTGGCGAGGTGAATTAGAATGCTCATAGAGTCAGGAACTGTCTTTCTGCTCCTCCTCATGTATTAGAAAAACAATTCTCTCATAGCTCAGTGAGGATTGATGTTTGAAGACGTTCCTCTCATCACATTACGGGGGCTGTTGGCATGTTGGAAGCAAACTTGGAGTCCGAGGAAGCAAACTGGATGAAGGATCAGGAGATGGTTGCCTCTCCTGAAGCCTGGTGCACAGGCGAGAAGCCAGAAGTACAGGTGCCGTATGGATGCATCTTAAAATAGGACCTGGAGGAAAAAATGAAGATGAAGACTTAGATGTACAACACCGAATAATGTATATAAAACGGAAACACATAAATCAAATTGCTGGGAATGTTCTGGACAGGTATGTAATACATAATGTAAAAACTTAACCACTGGTACACTTAAAATGGTGCATGCTACCATGGAGATATGAATGTTAAACCTTAATTCAAAACTTAAATTAAAAAGCCTTGTCCCTGCCTACTGTGCCCTCAGTAACTCTTCCAAGTCCGTTTCTGTTGCATCAGCCTTTCGCATCCTCTTCGTAGCAGCTTTCACCATTTGGGATCGTTCTGTGTATCAGTGAGTTTGCTCACGAATGGGCTGTCTCCACTCCTAGGCTGTCAGTTCCCCGAGGACAGGGCCTCTGACTGGTCTGCGACTCCACACTCATGCTTGTACATAGTATCCGCTCTGAGGCCTCGCCATTTTGTTCAGCTTTACATTATCCTCTCAACCCGAGATCTCTTTTGGCTTGGAGATTTTCTTTTTCTTTTTTTTGAGACAGAGCCTCAAGCTGTCCGTGGCATTACAGCTCACAGCAACCTCCAACTCCTGCGCTCAAGCGAGTCTCCTGCCTCCGCCTCCCAAGTAGCTGGGACCACAGGCGCC
>NW_003852410.1:12592635-12739657 GCF_000181295.1 Otolemur garnettii
GCCTTAGCAGGTTGAGCTATAGGCGCCGAGCCGGAGATGTTCATAAATATTCTTTTATGATGTTCTAAAGGCTTAGTGACTGCTAAATAGATGTCTACTGTTTAAATAAAAGGAGGAAGGCAGAAAAAAAGAAGGAAGGTAGAAGGGAGGAAGGGAAAAGAAAAGACAAAACTGAGGAAGGAAAGAAAGGTGGAGAAGGTGGGAGAAAATACAAGTGGACCGAATAGAGCCCTCTAATTTACTTCTCCAATCCCCCTCCCTTGCCTAAGCCTGCCCTCTCTCTACCGGAGCAACACCTCTATTTAATTAGTGCCCCTGAATTAATCACATGCGGAGCTGGGTCTCACCTCCCGTCACTTCTCCGTGCCTCTTATTCTCTCTTCCTCCATTGTTTTTATTATTAATTCTTACCTGCTCTTTTTCATCCCGGGGCCTATCTCTTCTTCTGACATAAGTCAAGTCACATAGCAATTCTCACAGAAGTTAGAAGTCAACATCTTACTTAAGAGCCTAATAATAAGAATGCAAAATAATAATAACTAACATTTATGGAGCGTTTCATGTGAGCCACAGAGATGTACTTTACATACAGGAATTCAGTTCATCTTCATAATGGCCCTATTATTTCCTCCATTGAAAGTCGGGGACAGGCTCGGAGGGAGTCAGCCTCTCGCTCAAGGTCACAGAGTTGAGAAGCAGTCAAGCCAGCACTCCGTTCTACCATCTTCCAACATAGTAAACAGATATTTACTAGCTGCAGACTGTCCACATTATTAGCAATGTTTTGCCCTTGTCGTCATATAAAACTCTCTAGCATCTTTAATCTGAAAAATCCCATTTTAAGGAGGAAGCATATAATTAGGTAAAACACAGATTATTCAGGTGGAGCCTGTTTGCATTAAGCCAGGCTGCTAACTTCAGCATAAATCTCAAGATGATCATCGTATTTTATTGGGGCTGCCAAACTCAAAGTCATTAAAACACCTTCATTCATATTACAGGCTGTTACGTGTTTAATTCCTCTGGTAAGACACATCTCCGGTAATTCACGACCACGAATGGGTCCTTATTATACTTTGATAAATAGAGTAGTGGAGGAGAAACTAATAAATGGAAAAGAAAATTCTTTCGGAGTATGTGGTGCCTTTGAATTCCACCTTTTCACCTACATTAACCTTCATCTCATAATTCTGATTGCCCGGGTCCATCTCATAATTCTGTTTGTCTGAACACTACTAAATCTGACTTTTATTGTTACTCCATTACCATGTTTATAAAGGTGCGATTTGTGCTGGGAGAACATCTGCCACGTGCGAAGTAGGTGTTTAAAGACCATGTGGGGAGGAGGGGACACTGTGCACTAGGAAAGGTGTGGGCTGACCTGCCTTGCATGGCAGGCCGTGGCTGGCTTGCCGATGGTGGTGACAGTGCACAGTTTTTTCCGAGGGAAGACAACTTTCCTCCTGTGACCTTTGTTCTTTGTTTGGCCTTGTCCCCTTCAGACTGTGCTGTAGAGCTTCCAAATGGGTGAAGTCGATTCCTTGATTTTTTTTTTTTTTCCAATGTGCTCAAACCTTTCTGGGGCCTGATGGAAGGAAGAACATTGACACAGACAACTGTGGAATCTGAGCCAATTATTCTGTCATGAAATAGCCTTTCCTTTAAAAAAACATTTGCAGTCTCTCAGCAGAGAGATAAAGTATAAAACGGCTTGCTGTTAGGGATGTTTAACATTTTCCTTCTGTTTAGTCAACCCTTTAACAAAAGCCCGCGTTCCCTGCCTCCATCCCACCCAGGTCAAATACGGCGGGATTTGGGAAGCCGGCTCTATTAGAGCTCTAAGTCGATGTCAGGGTAATGCTCCTTAATGAGATCGCTCGGCTTATAAATGACACTTTTGTTCTTGCTGGTTCATACCGTACTTTTTGAAGATCCTTGCATATAATTCCCCATACTATTTAACTACAGTGAGAGGTGAGGGAGGTGTGTGAATAGGGATCAGTTTATAACCAAATATCTGAAGAAAGGCAAAGGTGAGTGTTGACGCCTACAAATTGCCCTCCTGCTGGCTCCCAGAAATCTTAGTTAGTACCTTTTGGGAGTTCATTATTAATTGTAGAGAGAATGAAAAGGCTTCCATCTGAATTATTAGGTTTGGGATCTAGATTTCAGGACTTCATTTCTTTTATCTTCGGCATATGGAATAGGGCTTGGATTTGGGAAGAGAACGGGTTGATAATGGCAGGTCTGAGTGAGTATACAACTGCTTGGATTTAAAGAGCAGAGACTTAGGAGTCAGGCTGAGTTCAAACTTTGCTTTCTCATTTATAGCATTTGAGATCTTATTTAACCTTTACAGGCCTCAGTGGTCTCATCCATAAAATGGGGTTAATAACTCCTACGGTGTGGGACATTGTAGAGATTTAAAGGAGATACTAGTGTGCAATAACATAATAGCTGCCACAGAATTAATTCTCATGAACTATTATATATTGCTGTTACTACTCCTTTATTGTGGTTATCATTATTACTATATGAAATACTCTTTTCAATAATATATAACACTTTTTGGAGCATAGCACTCCAAAATAATGTCACAGTCTTTTTGTGAGCTGCTATTATTTATCATATTTGTTTGTATAAAATGGTTTTTAAATAGACCTTTACAAAAGTCAGACATAATTTTCCCATGAAAAAGAGAAGATACATGTTTTCTCTTAAAAATCAATCCAGTTTATTAATTCCATGACCAAATCAGGCTGATTTTAATTTAATTTGCTCTTTCTACAAATATAAGAGCCAGGGTAATTCCATGAGGTTTGACGATAACTGTCGACTTCCGTATGTAGCATTGGAGAGATAAACAGCAGGAGTCTTTAATAATTAAAATTCTATTTTAAATACCTCAGTTTCTCCTCTCAGTAACTCACACGCAAAGTCAGCTGAAACTGCAGGTTGACAGTGTGAATCCAAACTGAAAAATTAATCAGTCATGTAGAACAAATGCCAAGAATCCATGTATTGATCGCTACTACAGAAAACAGCAGGAGCTCTCTTTCATAATCAAATTAAAATGTGGTAACTAACATAAGAGATGAAAAAAACAAAGTCTGGAGGACTAGCTGTCCTTTTAAATAAATATAAGTAAACAGTGAATCTTTACAAAATCTGACTTCGCTACCTTTGTCCAGGACTTCCTGATGTGTGGAGTACAGGGGCTTTCTTTGTTGAGGTTGTGAGGCCAGCCAATTTTCTTTTGCTGGTGTGCTTGCTTGTGAGAAGTTTTGTGGGATGCCCTGCGAAGAAAAAAGGGTATATTATTATGTGTCTGAAGATTATTTTAACTATCCCTTGGCAGATAGCTTGTCAGGAACTACTTGTTAAAATAAACAGAATCACTAGGATTTATTGTATAGATCATTTTTTGGTAGGAAAGTTTTTCTATAAAAATAAATATATTCTTGGATTTTAAGAGCTATTTTCTGTACTTCTTTATTTTCATTTTTTAAACAGTTATGAAAACCTCTGCGTACTCACTTGCTATGACTTTTTATACCCTGAGTTTTTGTTTCAGATTTAGAACATTTGAACTTCTAAAATTAATGATTTAAAAGCCACTCAATTTGAGTCTGTCTGGTCATAAGAATTGTGTAATTAATATTTTCAGGATGATTTATATGCATACCCAGTAAAGTTCTTACATTTTAGATTCTCAATAAATATTTAAAGTTTAGACTTTTATTTAAATTTATGTCCCTTTTAAAATTTACTGTTAGTTTTTTTTTTTTTTCTTTTTCTTTTTTTGGCACTCTGTTAGCACCCACAGAAATGCTAGGGTCATTTTAATTCAGTGAAATTGTATTTATCAGACACCATCCATCCTGGCAGTGCACTGGGCTCTGGTCTGGCTGTTCGGAGAGGCAGTGCTAGGCCATCTCGCTTCAGACATCAGCCGGGGAGGCTTCTCTGGGCTGACCGTCTGTCTTTAAACATGCTCCCTTTAACTCAGGATAAGCCTCACCAACTAAAGAAAAGAGGAGGATAATCTTAATTACCAAGATCTCATTATATATATATATATGATGTTAGACTGTTAAATATAAATTAAGTTTCTTTTCCCACCTTGTGTCATATGTCATCATCAAAGTTCAAAAGTTAAGAGGAATGGGGACCTTTCTCTTGTTCTCACTTAGTATCTGGGACACCACCCAATCCAATGCCTTGAGGATAGGCATTTAATAAATGGCTGTTCTGATTTTAAAGGCAAAGCATGCTCTCACTGGCCTCATAGAGGTGTGATGAGAGAGAGGTATATCCATGAATTAAGAGTAGAAACAGCTGACATTTAAAAATGATTATTTGCAAATATTTGGGGATATTTTCAAAAGCACCTTAGGTCTCAACATCACTGCTAGCTTCCGACACTGTGCAGAGCCACAGACTCACCCTCCAGCACATTCCACATCAGCGATCCCGTGCACCCCGCCTCTGTGGCAAACTTAGCTCTGTCAGATTAACTGAGCAGGATGGATGCTATGTCTTACCATCCCTGCATTTTGAGTATTTCTGAAAATCAAAGTTCAATCCTTTTAAGCTTTCTATTCAAGAGAGACCAGATGATTTCATTTTTCCCTAGAACATGTACACTGGCTGATGTGCTCTGGAATATGATATTTAATATCGGCTTCATCTGCATCATGCTCTTATGTTGCTCTCTCTCTATCTACTATTTAGTCAGTTGTTTTGATAATAGTTTATTCTTGCCATGTTCTGCATCTATTGTAAATATATATAATAGGAATTACGTGCCCAGTAGTTGTTTATCTCAAAATCTTCTTAAAATGCACCAAAATACTATTAAAAACAGCTTCCTACTATTCAACCTAATTAGTGATAAGAGTCACACTCCTCCAAAAAATGGTCTCCAGAGAGCTTTCTCTATTAACAAAGTGCAGAGAACTTACTTGACAGCGCCTGGCCTCACCACCTTACTCCTGGTGTGGTGAGCTCCTGAGGTTGGTTTTGCTTACACCTGCCAGTTCTTCTCCACTTGAATCAGAGAAAGCCAATTGGCTACAATATGTGTGTTGTTCAGCCCAGGCTCTCCGCTTCTCACACCTACTTTGTGAATATTTCTCCTCCCCACTGAGGACCATCAAACAAGACCAAACCAACAACAAGCACAAGAACACTACTAGTGTCCAACCTTTACTGAACATTTACCATTTGCTGTGCATGCAGGATGCATCTTCTTAATGCAGACAACAAACCTATGAGTAGGTGCTGTCATTATCTTTTTTTTTTTTTTTGAGATAGAGTCTCACTTTGTCACCCTCAGTAGAGTGCTGTAGCATCATAGCTCACAGCAACCTCAAACTCTTGGGCTTAAGCGATTCTCTTGCCTCAGCCTCCCAAGTAGCTGGGACTATGGGCACCCGCCACAACCCCCGGCTGTTTTTTGTTCTAGTTATTGTTGTTTGTCAGGCCCGGACCAGCTTCGAACCTGCCAGCTCTGGTGTTATGTGGCCAGCACTCTAGCTGCCGAGCTACGGGCACCCAGCCAATGCTGTCATTATCTTAACTTTACAAAGCAATTGAAGCATAGGGTTAGAGAGACTTACCCTGCCTTACAGAGCTAGTAGGTACCAGAAGGAGGATTGAATCCTACGCAGTTTCTTTTTTTTTAAATTTTGTTTTTTGGTTGTTTTTTGGTTGGTTGTTTTTTGTTGTTGGGCTGATACTCATGTTTTTAACCACTATCATAACAGTCTTTTATAAAAAATGAAAATGATGGAAAATCAATATTCTGAGGGATAGAAGAGCTCCTAAACACCAGTAGTCCACAACCCTCTGAAGTCATGCATTCATTTCAGCTGCCACAAGTGTTACGATTACTCAGTTGAGTAGCTACATGTGGAAGACCTCCCAGCTTAGGGGTTCAGGCTTGACCCACACTACCTAGATTTAGAACCTTCTGTTACATGGGCCTCTCTGCATTGTCTTAGTTAATAAGAGTTCATAGGCTTTTGTAAGGAATGTATCAGCCAGTATGTCTAAGTTGCTACGGTCAGTATCTGACTCACAGGAAGAGCTCAGCTGTTCTTTGTTTTCTTATATTTTTGAAGGAGAAAAATACGTGTTACCCAAAAGGTATGATGAATTCACTTAACACCTTTTAACTGAATGTGCATTTTTATTAATCACAGTCTTTCTCACACATTTTAAATAGCAAGACCTACATAGATATTATATAACATAAAATTTATCTAGTGTCTCCATCAGCCACAACATGCATGTGGATTCTCCAATCCTAATGGTGATGCCACAATCCCCCAAGAATCCATATTGTGCAGGTTGGTGACCAGGGCTATCTCAGGCAACTCTCTCATTTTTCAGGTAAGAGAAGGGGTTGAGACCAGAGACTTTACATGAATTTACCAAAGGCACATATCCAGAGAACAAAAACAAATCTAAACCTCAAATTCCATGACTCCATGACTTCCAAGTAGAGAGATCTTCTTCCAAAGACGCCCCAAGAAACTTCTTTCAAGATATGTCAGAGAAATACCCTAAACAAGGTTGAAGATGTGAACTTAAGTGTATTTTACACTCTCTGAATTTCTGTTATCCATATCTTTGCTGTTTTTCCTTGATGGGTGATAGAGAAACTTCCCTTCCCCTTCATATGTTCATATATAAGAGGCCAAAGAGAATTTGGAGAGATTCTGTGTTCAGCTACCTGCACCATTAAAGGTCACCTGATACCCTAGAGCAATGGTCTCCAATCTTTGGGACACCAGGGCTGGTTTCTTAGGAGATAATTTTCCCACAGACTAGGGGATGGGGAGTTGAGGATGGTTTCAGAATGCTTTAAGCTCATTATATTTATCATGCCTATTTCTATTATGATTGCATTGTAATATGTAATGAAATGATCACCCAACTTACCATAATGCAGCGTCAGTGGGAGACATGAGCTTGATTAACCACAGCAACTAGACAGCCCCGTCTGGGATTGCTGGGGACGGTGACACCCGAAGTGTGTGGCATATGTCCAGCCGACTCTGTAAACACATTGTGTTTGCCATCACTGCAGAAAACCCGGCTGTCCAAAGATAAGATATTGGAAGTGGAGAGCAGGCTATTTGGCCCTGATGTGGCAATATCAGGATATCCTGCCTTACTTTAATCCAGAACGTCTAGAGACATGAGGTTTTCTCAGACATAACTTTTAAGGGCCATCACTTCTGATCTTAAGCAGCTGATCATGTTCTAACACAAACAGTCAGTTCACCTGCCTTAGTCACAAACCAGACAGAGATCCGTTCCTTCCCTGTTCAGGAGTCTTTTGTGGCTGGGAAGTGATGCTCAAACTCTTCTGAAAGCTGGAAGTAAGAAAAGTCCAGCTCAGTCTCTTTCAAATCCTCTGCTAATGTTCACTCGCCACCCCCATAATTCCAGTTCGGCTTTGTATGATGCCACTTTATCTGCCGATCTGAACCCAGTTGTCATCCTCCCCTGAAGTGACAAATTGAGTTTGTTGAGCAGGTTGAATATTTCACACCAATAAACAAATTTTTGACCCATTCGTCACCCATTCTGTGTCACTGAAACGTGCCACCAGTGGTGACTATTTCTCAAACAAATCTCTGGAGTGGCTCCCATAACTCAGAAACTCTGGCGAGTGACCTGCCTTTACAAAGCTGTCTCATTTGTGCATGTGAGAGCAGAAGTGTGTGCTCTCCATCCATCTCAGAATTGCAAGAACATGCAGGAGTTAAGGGCACGTTCTTTGAAGTGGTTGATAACATGCCACAAAACATTGTTTAGTTCAGGTGACATTTTTTGGCAAGCCAGCATTTCCCCATGGATGACAACGGTGCCTAGACTCATATTCAGAAGCAATCTCTTTACCCAAGCACTGAACCCATCAGGCTGTCCAGTCGTGGCCACAGCTCAGGCCGAGCACACACCAACACAGAATGATCCGTTCAGTTTTCACGCTAGGTAATAGTCAAAGACTTGATCAGTTCTGCACCTGTGCTGTTGATTGGCAACAAAAATACACATTCCATATCCTCACACACATCCTGCTGGCAAATTATTGCACCTAAACAAGCATTGTTGCCTTGTTGTCAACATCAGTGGACTTGTCAACCTGGATTACGTGCCGTGGTGACTCATTAATCCTCTTCTAAGAATTGTGCCTCAGTATCCTCTGATGTTTCCTCAGTTTGTCTAGTTAGGGTGCCAGCCAGAAGAGGAAACTCCAAAAGCTTGTTTTTTAATCAGAGTGTCTCGGTGTCCATGTGGCAGAGCAGTTGTGAAAGTTTCATGGCCTCTTTGGATAGCCAGTCACCATCTGTTGTACAAACTGGGTTTGGAGTACGTGAATCACCTGTTGTAGAGAGCCCGTAATTTGAGTAGAACTCTTGGCATTTTCTTTTAAATGCAGCTTTCATTTGTTAGTGGTCTTGGAGTCTGCTGACCCATCCACTGGGTCTTTGCCATTGTCAAAGCAGCTCTCCAGCACCCTTGGTCTTTTGTTCATTTTGGCTACCGTTAGCTTGCGAGTTTACCAAAGCTGTGACTGGGACAAGTACAAAGTGTGGGTAAGAGGCGTGGGTGGAAGTGGTAAATAAAATAGTGGGCCACGTGTGGACATATATAAGTGTCAGACCCTGCCTTAAAGCCTCCCCCCAGATGCAGCTGTGCAGCTGAAGGGAGACGCTTACTGGACATGATGAAACCTGCGGCCAGATGCAGCTTAATTGGTGCTCGGCACTCACTGATAGGGCTTTGATACGAGTCTGCAAGCAGCTGATTTACGATGGTCTCTGTGCAGTCAGACCTCTTTGCTAACGGTGATCTGTGTTTGCAGCTGCTCCCCAACGCTAGCCTCGCTGCCTCAGCTCCACTCAGATAATCAGGCACCAGCTTCCCACAAGGAGCCAGCAACCCAGATACCTCACGGGCACTTTCCAGTAGGGTTTGTGCTCTTGTAAGAGTCTAATGCTGCCACCCACGTGACAGAAGGGAAAGCTCTAGAAGGGATGTGAGCAACAGGGAGCAGCTGTAAAAAGAGATGAAGCTTCGCCGTCACCCGCCCACTGCTTACCTCCTGCTGTGGCTGTGCAGCCCAGTCCTTATCAGGCCACAGACCAGCACCAATCTAGGGGTTGGGGACTGCAACCCTAGGGAATGATGATCAGATATTTATTTCTAAAATATTTTTCATAGCCTTCATTCTCATGTCCTCTGGGGACCAAATGATGCCAAAGCAGATTCTCTAATTTTAACTTAAAGATCTTTCTCCAAAGAGAAATGCTAGAATTTATTATTTTTCTCAGAGACCAGGTATGGTGAGTATCTGTGAGTGACTATATATGTATATGTATATATATGGCTATGAGGTTGCTTAATCTAAAACAAGAAAATCTAAATATTCTGAGTTAACACATGGAAATTGGAAGCTAGAATGGCCCTTCATTGTATGCCAGTGGAAAATCAACTAACTGAATTAATAAAATAAAAGAGATAAAAGAAATAAACATGCTCATAAATTTCCCAGAAGATATGTTATGGAAATAAAATATGGTACAAAACAAATATGAACAGTTTTGTAATTCCCTGAGCCCTATACAACATACGGTCTCAGAAAAGACAGCACAAAGGGTCCCAGAGCAGAGGACTGGAGTCGCACAGGGTAACTAAAATAAGAGGCCTTGCCTTCGCTTATAACCAAACACCAACTGCCGAATGTAACTGATAGGCAAGAAGAGATCTTTGCATCTTTGTATCACCTCAGATAAAAGAATCAAAGTAAGCAGGGTAAATCAGCAGGGCAACTTGCTTAATGTGATTTTATTTGGAAAATAAAAAATGTAACTTTGTTAAGGAGAAGAAATTGAAGAGGTGCTATGGAATTCGTCGTTGAAGGAATAAAGTTGAGTACTCTGCCACTTGAAAGAGGATCAATTAACATTTATGTCAAACAGATTAGAACTTGTAGGTAAGTTGATTCTTGACTTTGATCAAGGCGGAATCTAATCCTCTTCTACTGCACATCTACGTATTTGCTTCTTGGAAGAGAAGCTTTTCATCATGTTGGCTGAAGAATATGCACATGATTGCTGGTTTTTCTTTGCGCAGGAAGACCCATTTCCTTTATTAGAATCGCTTTATACAGCAGTGTTTAAAAGCAGGAGCAGGTGGTTACATTGTACATTGCATTCTTTAGCATTTCTTTATATTGTTTCAGGTCAATATATTTAGAGCAAAAGGGGGGGGCAGTGACCTTCTTACAATTTCTACTGTAAGTTTGTTTTATGAAAAATGCAAATAGAAAGAAATTTATTGAAGTCTAAACAGACTTTACTCCAGTGTAGGAATAGCTCTTAAGTAGAACCATCATACTTAGACATGTTATATTAAATATTTGGGTTAGTTTAAAAGGCCAATCAATGCCCTTTTTACCAGTTGAGTATTATGGCTTGAGCTTTGAACCTTTCTACCTAAGGTAAAAACTAGTGGAGCTACTGCTTTTAAGTTGACTTAGGACACATTTCCTTTTTATTTCTTCACCTCTCTCTGCCTCAGTGGCCTTCTGTTCTACAATTTTGAAAATCAAGACAAAGAAATCCTTGCTTAAAATTCTGCCTTTGACATGCCACACATTAGTATGGTTCTCATTTATTCTTGTGTATCTTTCTTCATGGAACAGCTCAACATACATCTATTACTTGAACAATCACATACCATTGGGGGAGGGTCAGGGACCGACCCCACCATAGTTTTGTTGTTGCATATTTGTTATGCAGGGAGTTGGGTTTTCACCATTTTCGATTTCTGTTATTAGAGCCTTGCCCACCTGTCCATGACACTTTCTCCTGTCAGCACTCTTGACCAACAGTTCTCGACACTTATCAGCAGTGATGAGCTATCGTCTCTTTTCCAGGAAAGGCTAGAATTCTATTTTTTTCTAAATTTTCTTTCATAGGGAAGTTAGTAAGCAGTGTGTGGGTGTTTGGTGACGATCAGGGTCTGACTGAAAATGTAGACTATCTGAGAATTCTGTAAATCCATTTATGTGATGCGATGACCTACATTTTATTTTTCAAGATACAGATGCAAATATAGCCAAAAGGCAATACGATTTGTCAGTCGCTGAGAAAGAAGGAGAACTGATAGTGTGAGATTTTGAAGGAAAGGATGAGGGTGTTCTCAGTAGTTCAATGGTGAACAAGAAGAATTTGGGGTGGTGGAACATGAACGTATTCATTGTGAAGAAACGAGAGAAGGAGGAGGAGGAGGGGGACAAAGAGGAAGGGAGGAAGACATGATAGAGAAGAAAAAACGCCAGAGGCAGAGCTCAGGAGAAGACACGCTCGCTCGTTATAAAAATAGAGCAACCTGCGGCTCATGGCGGCGCCGTCAGGAATGAGAAGGAACTCACAGCTGATAAAGGATCGCGGCAGATAGCAATTGGCTAATATCACGAGGACTCAGCCCAGGAGGATGCCTGAGAATAGAACCCCAATCTCCACCAGCTGCTTTCCAACTATTTATTGATAGTGAAACGATGGATGTAATTATCAAGTCTACAAACCAGAAACTACATCTAGTCAAACAGTTATGTGAGGATATATTCATACAAAGTTCTGGCTATTTCTACCAAGAAGAAATATTAGGAATTCTTCTAAATTTCTGGTATATACTGGCAAAATAAAGACAATATCCAGGATCTTGTCAGTTGGGAGAATTTTCCAGTTTACCATGCTATGTTTTCAGAAATAGCATGGAAAATAGGAATAATGTGATTCCTACTGAAATGTCTACTTTTTTTCTTTGAGACAGAGTCTCACTCTGTCACCCTGGGTAGAATACCATGGCATCATCAAAGCTCACAGTGACTGAAACTCTTAGGTTTGAGAGATCCTCTTGGCTCAGCCCCCCAGGTAGCTGGAACTACAGGCATGCACCACCATGCCTGGCTAGTTTTTTTCTATTTTTAATAGAGATGGGGTCTTGTTCTTAGGCTGGTCTCAAACTCCTGAGCTCAAGCGATCCTCCTGCCTTGGCCTCACTAAGTGCTGAGATTACAGGTATGAGACACTGCCCGTCCAGAAATGCCTGTGTTTTGATGATGCTGGAACATGTAAAGTGGGCCGAGAGCATGACAAGTTTGCTCCAGTTTAAGAGCTTTGGGATGTGGTTAAATATAAGTTCTCACTCCATCCTCGTGAGTCTGTCACTGTCAGTGAGGAATGGACGTCTTTCCATAGGCATTGTCCATTCAGACTTCACATACCAACTGCACCTGGCAAGTCTGTGACTGCAGGGAATCTTTGTGTGATTCTTCTACAAACTCCTATTTTGTGGTGGAGCCATCTCCAAGGGAATCAGAGAATCCTCTGAGAAACTGCAATAGTGGCTCCGAGACTGTAAAAAGACTGGTTCAGAACTGTCATTTGGATCAAGCTAGAGGAAGTATCACCATGGACAGAAAGTCATCACTTCAGCTTTCCACTTGCTTCAAAAGAATTTAACCACAGCTGGCACTGTTTGCAGCGATAAAGGGGATTTGCCTCTAGAACTCAGGCCAGTATTGATGAAAACTCTCCATGTGGTACAGGAAGGTTTGCCTTCTCTCCCCGTGTGGCGTTGGTAAGTTATGTCCCAAAGATAGGGAAGGTGGTTACAGTCCTCTTGACGTAGCATGAAGGCCTAAAGGTGACGGAGAACAAGCTTGATGTAATCCATTTTATTATGCTACTAAAGCAGCTGTGGACACACAGAAGCACATGTGATGGTATTCCTGTCACCAAGGAACTTGCTGTTGGCCCCTGGCTATTTCCATCAACATTGTTGACATTGCAGCATACAATTTGTGTGTGATTTTTCGAGAAACTCATAGCCACTGGTCACAACTTCATTCAAAGAAACAATTGGTAAGAAAATGCTTTTTGAAAGATTTGGCACAACAGCTCTGTGAAGAAAGCATAAAATGCTGTGTCCAAGAGACCCTTGGTGTCCACAAAAGACATACAATGGCAATGAATCTTTGTCTGAGCTTTGATTCAAGTGCAATCAAGGGCGCAGTGACAAGAGGAAAGGTTGGTACCCAACCAAAAGGAAGAGTCAGGAGACAGGCAGGGAAAAGCTGACCAAAAACAGGGTCACGCTACCTTTGACCCTGTGGGAGACTGGAAAGGCTTGCAGTGAATGTCCCCGCCACACATCAAAAGAAGGAAATACCAGGAAAAGGATATGCGGAGAATGTGATTAAAGTGTCGTTAGTCACTTGTACAACAATGTGTAAAATATACAGGCTTTTCACAAAATTACACTACTATTTATTCTAGGGTCAGAGATTAACCCCCCACTAGTGATCATCGAGTCCAGAATTGGCACTGGTATGCAACTGCTATAATGATACGTTAGTAAATACCTTGGTGGAATGCTGAAAAATAAAATAGGAGTAAGGGAAAGCTATTGAAGCATTGAGGGAACAAAGGGAGAGATACTACTAGAAAATGATTTTAGATCCCAAGGTCTTTATATCATTTCTCAAATGATACAAACAGCCATTGATTTTGAGGGGCTTGTGAGGACAGGGTATAGATGGAATAAGAGTAATTTATTATTTTTCTTGCTAACTTTCCCCTTTAACTGAATAGTGGTGATTGTGAAATAGATTCTGAATTAGGGGGACTCGGATATTTCCTTAGATAGGAATCCCTAATTAACCAGAAATTACTCTTTCACATTGACTGGAGTTTACCATAAAGAAGGACCATAAAGTCATGGGTGGTGCCTGTGGCTCAAAGGATGAGATCAAATATAAAGTACCAGCAATACAAAGGGTTTGGTAAGCAGATCGATCAACATAAAGAAAAGAAAGAGTAAATTTCTGAAGGGCCATCTGCACTCCCATCTCCACTGCAGCACAAGATGGAATGGCCATAACTGATGAATACGTTCATGGAGGAGTGGATAAATAAAGGTGAGATACGTACACAGTGGATACTATTATGCCTTAAAAGTGGAGGAAAGTCTGTCATGGCTGACAACATGGATAAAGCCAGAGGACTTATGCTAAGTGACATAAACCAGGCACAGAAAGTTAAATGCCATATTATCTATTATATATGAAATCCAAAAATAAATAAATAAATAAAGCTCATGGAAGCAGGGAGGATAATGGTGGATGACCAGAGACCAGAGGTGAGGGATGGGAAATGCAGAGATGTGGGTTGAAGGGCCCAAAAGTTCAGTTAGGAAGAATATATTTTGGGGATCTATTGCACAGTATAGTGGCTACAGATAAAAAATAATTTGTTACATATTTAAAAATTGATCAACTTATTTTATTATATATATACACATATATATGTGTGTTATATATATATATATATATATTTATTTATATATTTTTTGTCTTTCTTTTTTGAAACATAGTCTCACTCTGTTGCCCATGGCTTCAGTTTAAGGATCCTCCTGCCTCAGCTCCCTGAGTAACCGGGACTACAGGTGCCCCCCACAATACCTGGCTAATTTTTCTATATGTAGTAGAGACACGGGTCTCACTGTTGCTCAGGCTGGTATTTTTGTTTGTTTGTTTCAGAGTACTATGAAGGTACAAATGATTAGGTTACGTTATTTGTATTTCTTAAAGCCAAGTTCAAGTTGTAGTTGAGCTCCTCATCCAGGGGCTGTGCTGTGTACCCTCAGATTGTGCAGGTTAGGGGAGCATTTACCAATCCCCCTTAGTCGCCCTCCTCCCCACTTGAACACACTTGTGTTTCTCTCTGTAGACATGTAGTTGTTTTTTTACTGGTTTCATAGTAGTATTGAGTACATTGGATCCTTGGGTTTCCATTCTTGTGATACTTTAATAAGAAGTATTTGCTTCAACTCCATCCAGGTAAATACAAAGATGTAAAGTCTCCATCTTTTTACGGCTGGATAATATTCCATGGTAGACATATACCACAGGTTATTAATCCGTTTGTGGGTTGCTTCCATGTCTTGGTGATTGTGAACTGAACTTCAATAAACATTCTACTACAAATGTCCTTGTGGTAAAATGATTTTTTCCTTCCAGGTAGATACCTAGTCATGAGATTGGAGGATCAAATGGAAGGTGTTTTTGCTCTTTGAGAATTCCGCATATTTCTTTCCATACAAGTTTTATTAGTTTGCAGTCCCAGCAGTGAAAAAGTATTCCCTTCTGTCCACATCCATGCCAGCAGCTTGGAGCGTTGGGATTTTGTGATATGGGCTATTCTCACTGGGGTTAGGTGATATGTCAGGGTAGTTTTGATTTGTATTTCTCTGAGGGTTAGGGATGAAAAGCATTTTTTCCTGTGTTTGTTGACCATTCGTCTGCTTCAGAGAAATTTCTGTTCAAGTCTCTTGCTCACTTATAAATAGGATTTTTGCTCTTTTTCTTGTTGATTAATCTGAGCAGTCTGTAGATTCTAGTTATCAGCCCTTTGCCCAGGCTGGTCTTAAACCCCTGAGCTCGGCTCGGCGCCTATAGCTCAACCGGCTAAGGCGCCAGCCACATACACCTAAGGTGGCGGGTTCAAATCCCCAGCCCGGACCCGCCAAACAACAATGACGGCTGCAACCAAAAAACAGCCGGGCGTTGTGGCGGGCGCCTGTGGTCCCAGCTACTTGGGAGGCTGAGGCAGGAGACTCGCTTGAGCCCAGGAGCTGGAGGTTGCTGTGAGCTGTAATGCCACGGCACTCTACCCAGGGGGACAGCTTGAGGCTCTGTCTCAAAAAAAAAAAAAAAAAAAAAAAAAAAACCCCTGAACTCAAGGCATCCTCCCACTTCAGCCTCTCAGAGTGTTGGGATTATAGGAATGAGCCACCCCACCTGGCCTGCTGAGCATATTGTCAATGTTCTCACCACAAAATATTAAATATGTGAGTTCATTAGTTCAACTTAATCATTTCACATTGTATACACATATCAAAACATCAGGTCATACCCCACAAAATTATATAATTATAATTTGTCAAATAAAGATACAAATTTAAAGTTTTCATGAAAGTTAAACACTAAACAGGTGAGCATTTTAACTAAAATCTGAATCTGAGCAGTAACTTTTTATTTATATGTATTTCTTCATAACAGCAGGCTTTTATTTTATTTTATTTTTTAGCTAAATTATTAAAAATTGAAGAAGGGCTGCTGTAATGTATTTTCAGGCTTTGAGAGATTTTTCTAAAGAGTCATAGAGTGCTAGGTTATCTTTTCCTGGACATATCTATATAGCCAAGATAGATAAGAAGTGGAGACAGAGCAGAAATATACGTAGAAACCTAGATATTTGCTACTTAGCATAACAAGCAGGGACAGGTGAGTTAATACACATGCTGAGTTTCCTTACCGTGTTTTCTGTCACTTCTCTCAAAGCCTGCAAACTATTATCTATATTTGACTTGAGCCTGAGGCTGCTGTGAAATTTCCAGCATGACTTTCAGTACATAAAGAAATTAGCTTTTATAGAGCCCTGCTGATTTGAAGAATGGGGATTGCTTTTGATTACTTTTGATTATTTCCTTGGGCATTATTTTTGTTATATTTATTGTAGATATTCAGGCATAATTGCATATCCTTCCATAATCAAATATTTAGATAGCCACTATTTCTTAAAATGTCAGGAGGCTTTATGCTATTTCCATAATGTAGCTTACCATCAAGCCATTAGTTCTTATTTTAACCTATCCTTCAGAAAAGTCAGATCAGAAAAGGTAAGATGTCTTTTAAATTAAGTTTTTAAGTGGTGTTTATGTTGATGAATGATTTTCTGTGCTACTAATAGTATTACTGTGTGTGTGTGTGTGTGTGTGTAAGAGAAAGAGAATAAAAAAATTAATTTCTTCAGCTTCCTAGTCATTGATTGTCCCTGGTTAAGGAGACCCTGGTGATTAGGCAGGGTGACTTCATCTCTGCTCATGACCTCATTTCCGTTTACAAGAGAGAGTGAACGTTGCATTCTGCTTTTAAAAATCAGGCTCAGTGCCTGTGGCTCAAGGGGCTAAGGCGCCAGCCACATACACCTAAGGTGGCAGGTTCGAATCCAGCCTGGACCCTCCAAACAACAATGACGGCTGCAACCAAAAGAATAGCCAGGCGTTATGGTGGGCACCTGTGGTCTCAGCTACTTGGGAGGCGGAGGCAGGAGACTCGCTTGAGCCCAGGAGTTGGAGGTTGCTGTGAGCTGTGATGCCATGGCACTCTATCCAGGTGGACAGCTTGAGGCTCTGTCTTAAAACAGTAACTAAGAAGATGACATGAAGGCTATGTTAACCAGTTTGATGGAAGTGTTTTGCATTGTGTGTGAAAACCCCACACTGTACCCCAGAAGTGCATTAATGTACATAGTTACCATTCAATAAAAAAAAAAAAAATCACCCACATCATAGGAAGAGAACACTCAAGGCCCCATGACATTTCTTTAGGAAGATGCTTAAACTTTCATAAAAGAAAAGGAGGCCTTCTGGGGAGTAGACAGAGTGATGGTGATGCCGCACCTTGATTCTCGAACCCGTAATTATTTCAGTTATTTTATTGCACATCTCCCCTGCCTCTGAAGTTCTTTTGTGTCATTTGCTACCCCTCTCTGCAAATAGCTTCTGAGAGTTGGTGTGGGAATTGGAACCCAAAAGCACCACCTTTCGATTCATTAAATGGTGGGCTTCCTGTAGTCAGCTTGTACTAAAGAAAATTTCCATTTCGCAAGGGCAGTGTAAATTTTGCATATCATTTTAATAGCAAGGCAGGTCAATCAAATTATAATTGGCTCCAATTAGCACTTCCATGAGCTGCAAGATTCTTTACCTTCTCCTGGACTGCACTTAAAAAAGAAAATGTTATTTACTGTCACTAAAGTCATAAGAAAAAGAATGTTCACTGTTCAGTACAAGTAATGAGGAAAGTCCAAGTCTGGCGACAGAGCTTTGGCATAAATTTAAGACCCGCACACAGAAATGCACATTGGGGCTGGCACGGCAGCGTGTGGAATGTTCTACTGCAAAGCACTTTATTTTAGCTGCACAAGCAGGTCTTGGCAATGAAACTTCTAATGGTCGACAGCATTTTGGCTAATCTTAAAATTGCTATCTAACATTTTCAGGGGCTCTGAACCCTTTTGACAAGGTACATTTTGATAATAAAAATGAGGACACAGAGAAGCAATGCCTCACATTTCCCAGCTCTGTTCTATCTTGAGTGGCAGTGCTGCCATTGGGGCTTCTTTTCCTGAGTCTCATCACTGTATCAATGCCAGGGACAAGCTGAGGGTCGGGGGGGAGACTGTGGGTTGAGACTGTAGCAAGGGGGAATTGTCAGGGCCGCCTAACAATGACAGTCTCACTTTCTGCTCTGAAAATTAAACTTCTTTTTTAGTGATGCCATGCTCTTTTAGCAGCCTTGCCTAAGGAAAGACGTCCGTCCGTAAAGACCTCACCAATACTGTTGCTAGTTCTTGTCAGGTACTCCAGGCCACTGCTGGAAATCCTGGAGCATCATAGAAGTTGGCCCCAGCTTTGCACCTCTCCACCTCATAATCTCCTTAGAACAAGGAAAGAAGGGTAAGGTCAATCCCACAAAAACAACTTGAACGGAGGATGGGAGAGAAGTTCATTGTTAAAAAATGCTCTTCTTGGCTGGGTGCAGTGGCTCACGCCTGTAATCCTAACACTCTGGGGGGCTCAGGAGAGTGGATTGCCTGAGCTCATGGGTTCAAGACCAGCCTGAGCAAGAACAAGACCCTGTCTCTAAAAATACAGTCAGTCAGGCATTGTAGCGAGTGCCTTAGTCCCAGCTATTTGGGAAGTTGAAGCAAGAGAATCACTTGAGCCCAGGAGTTTAAGGTTGCTGTGAGCTATGATGCCACAACACTCTACCGAGCATGACAAAGTGAGACTCTGACTCAAAAATAAATAAATAAATAAAAGTGCTTTTCTTGAGAAAAAGAAATATTACACATGTAGGAGAAAACACAAAATAACTTCTGCAAGTGCTCATCACACATGTAATGAATGTGGAGGCAGGCACATGGCCTGGAGGACACGGCCATGTCCCCGGCAGCAGCCCTGGTCCAGGAACGTGAGGGGAGCACCCGTTAGGAAGGGAGCTTCCCTGGCACCTCACTCTGAGAGGGGAACCCAGAGCGTGGGGGTGCCCTGCACAGTCAGAGTGTGATAGCGATACTGGCATTCACCGAAAACACCACCACTCCTAAAAGGAAACAATAGAACCAAAAATAGTGGGGCAGGCCCCAGGAAACGCATCATCTCCTGGAAGCTTCTGCTGCATGATGAAATGGCTCGTGTGTGCTCACTAAAGCTGGTGGCCAACGGAGAGAGGAATGGGAGGCAGACGGGCCATCCGAAGTCTCAGAACCGCAGGGCTTTGTGAAACTCCAGGTGGAAGTTAGGACATCGTGATAACCCTACAAAGAAGAAAGCAGTACAGATAAAGTAAGACAGTTCAGGGATTGCCAACTCATCATGTGGTCTGTAAAGAACGCTGACTTAGGACAAAACTTACCAAACTTTGTCTCTGAAAGGTCAGTTAAATATTGCAGTCTTACAGTCTCCTGCACAGCTAACCGACTCTCCTCTTGTACACGAAAACAGCCGCAGACAAGACTGATCTGATGGGTAGGATTTTCCTCTGAAAGCCTTAGTTTGCAAAGCAGACAAGTGGCTGGGCTTGATCCCCGCTCACAGTCTGCCGACCTCTGGCCTACAACCAGCCCTAAGACGCAATTTGTTAGTTTTTACCCGCACTGGTCATTGTTCTTCTTAAGACCCTCCCATGTCAGACTTAGTAGTACCCTAAATCAGAAGGGATTAGGCAATATTCATAGTCTAAATAAAAAAAAAACTTACCGTGTATCATGATGTGCCCCCCACCACAAGCAACAACTTACAAGACACCTTCTGAAAGACGACACGTGGAAATGTTAGATTTGCTGATAGATGCTGTTTGCTCTATAGTACGAACTCCTCTGTCCTGACGTTGGCCACTTGGTCTTGAACCTTAAATTATTTTCCATTGCCTACACTGCTGTAAACTGTTGAATATGTCCTGCGTCCCAGGCCTTCTGCCACAGTGGTGCTCTCTGTAAGCCCCAGAGCAAATTCTCTCCCCAATTGCATGAGTCAGTGATAGAAATCTGGAATGAGATCAAGCAAGTTTTCCCACACTTTTAAATGTCTTGTTTTAAAGTAGGTCAGATTTCCCAGTCGGCACCACAGGAAATGGCCCAAGTTCCTTTTATAATTTTGCCTAACCACAGTTTTGTTTGACAGAATTCCTACTAGAAAATGTCTATGCAAAGGATTAAATCTCCTTCCTAATAGAATTTTACAATAGAACTGGAAATAAACCCTTAAGTGTCAGTAGTATGTGTATTAGTGTACCTCCAGGTAAACACCGGAGTGACATATTTCATGTTAAATTGACTGGTCTTATACTTTAAGTGACCCAGGAAGGAATATGGCTGGGAGGGATGTCATTCATCATATAGTACTTTTTCAAAGCAGAGTTTCACTACTTCATTGTTTAAAATTTATGGCTTTGATTGGTAAAACTTCTTGGTTCTCTAATAAAAAATGTTTCATATTCCTAATACTCATACAGCATTGTTAATAGAAAGCTCACTGGCCAAGTCATTTTAGTATAATATGCCTGTAATTTACACAAGAGGTTGTGGAAGGTTTTGCAAAGTCTAGCTTGTTTGAGTACATAAAATTATCATTTTTATTACAGCTTTTTTATTTATCAGGGTACACAAAGTGATCTTGAAAAATCTCCAAAGAATGCGGATTTGATATATATTTGACTTTGCGTGGTACAATTAATGTTTATGGCAAATGCAGATTTTTATGATAAGTAAATTCTGATGGTATGATTGCATATTTTTTACTGTATTCAGAATGTAATAAATCACATAATGCTCAGATGTTTTCAGTCAGAATTACGTATGTGCGTGTGTCTATTAATGCAGTTCCACAGGCAATCAATGAAAACTTAAGTGTAGATCTTTTCTCGAAGATATAAAAGTTGTGTTTCATTCCATCTCAGAGTGAAAGTCTATAAATTAAAGTCTGTGCTACAAATTCCTGCACGCCCCTCGTGACAGTGTACTCTGCATTCAGGGCACGTCCGCTTCCTTTCCATAAGTCTTTAAGGGCACGAGATTTTGTAAACAGTAATTAAGCACCAATTCATTTATTTTGGGCTTGTAGTTTGGCGTCTCTTTTGGAACACCCCACCATGATATTGGTCTTATAATCACATGATATAAACTCTGATTCTTCTTCGGGCTTTCAAGGCACAGATTTTCTCCACTTCGGTGTCTCTGGTCATTTGTTTTTCTCTGGAAATGCTGGCAAAACACTTAGCACAATACAGGACGCGTAACACACTCAGTCGCTGTAGCTATCATCATCATTTGTGTCGATTTCCTGTTGGGAACAAATTACTGCAAACTTCGTCCCTTAAACAACACACAAGTACTACCTTACAGTTCTGTAGCTCAGAAGTCCCAGGAAGGTCTCACTGGCCTCAAGTTGAGGTGTCAGGTGACAGAGGTGCTGTATTACTTCTCTGGGCTCCAGACGCTTCCTTGCTTTTTGTAGCTTTTTGAGCACATTCTTGGCTCTTGGTCACCAAGCAAGCATCACAGCCCTCATACCTTTGCTCACCTAGTCGCGCCCCTGCCCCTGACTCCCCATCTCCCCTTTTCTTTACCAGGACCCTGATGGCTACACTGAGCTCACACACTCTGGTGGCAGTCTCCTCTGTGTAGCCCCTTTCCCGCAAGCATCACTTACATAATGCTGCAGTAACAAATCGCTGTGAACTTCGTGACTTGATAACAACACATACTGACTCTCTCATATAGTTTTGGAGGTCCGAAGACAAAATCAGCTTTGCTTGACTAAAAATCAAGATATTGGCAGGACTGCATTCCTGATGGAGACTCAAGGGAGAATCTGTTTCCTTGTCTTCTCTGGTTTCCAGAGGCCGTCTGCACTTCTTGACTCAGCTTCTTCCTCTGTCTCCAAACCAAGAGTACAGCATCTTCAATCCCTTTCTCCAGTGATCTCCCCTTCCTCATGATTCCCTTTCTCTGATCTGACTCTCCTACCTCTCTCTTATAAAGACTGCTTGGGACTGCATTAGGCCCAGCTGGATAGTCCAGGATAATGTCGCCATGGCACAATCTTGATCCAATTATACCCTGTTCCAGCCCCAGACAGGCTCCTTGTCTTATTTCTCTTGTTTCTTCTCTTGATTCCAACTCAGAACCCTGCATTAGTCTTTGTTAGTGAAGGATCTTCATTTTCTGAGGTTGAGAGAAAGGATGGAGAATGACTGTTATATTATCCAGTTATACCTTATTTCAATAGTTAGGCCAGATTATCATGCTTTTAATTTAAAATTATTCCTATGGTACTGTTGAGATATGAAGAGAAAGGTAATGTTTGCAAGCTCTTCTCAATGGCTTTCTATATTGTGGGGTATAGAAGATGTGCACTTTCTATCAAATTCAGGAGGAGCACATATGCAACTTTGCAATGACTATTCAAGAATGTAAGCTTATGGTAATTCAAGGGATATTAGTATACCAATCCGAAATACATCTCTAAATTTGCCTGCTTATAATAATTCCTTAAAAGAAGCATGCAAGGATCCTGAGTCCTACAAAACAACAGCTTTTCTCCATTTGTTGTTCAATATGTATGAGGTTTAGGGCTTCTGCTCAGCAGCTTGGCCTATGAAGATAGGGGATCCATAAATGTTAAGATTTTTTTCCTCTTTCTTTACTGGGGATCTCAGGGTAGCCTTGCACCATTTTTCTTTGGGATACTGACTTACCTTTACTTACCTGGAGGGCTAGGACCAAGAACCAAGCAGGAGGCTATTGGCAGAGTGAGGTGGAAGGATTATTTTGATGGAAGTTAAGGAGAAGGACCATTACAGTGAAAGTTATAAGGACCGTTATAAGTCAGTGAAAATTAACATTTCCTCCATATCCAAAGGGAGAGACAATTTTAAATGCACAGGAGACTGTTATTCAGTTTCAGCAACTGCATGTTAGTTCAGCTTCTCTAAGAAGCGCACACTCTGATGGGATTAAAGGATCAGATTTGTAAAAAAATTTACAGAGCCCTTGTCTTTGAAAGATCCAGGGAGAAGGAGCAGAGGTGGGAAGGGGGTGCCTCAGTCTGTGGTGGAGGCACCATGTCTGGGAAGAGAGTTGATGGAAAGAATGTCAGACAGCAGCACAGTTCAAAGAATACTGGGACTGTTAAGATGGGACGTCTCCAAGCCAGAGTTGCCCATTAGACAAATCTTTCATGGAGCAGGAGTGAACCAGCATTAACACCTGGTCCAGTGTCCAATTCAGCAGCCCTTGTACTGCCATAGTGCCATGGGGTAGCAGGTAGAGGCCATTGGTCAGCTGCTGTCTGGGCAGTAGGTTCTCTTGAAGTGAAACCTGGTTAAGTAAGACACCTCCATGTCTACCATAGTGCACACCTTGGCCCATACATGTCTGCTTTTTCGTGCTAATTTTAGGAGCAACCTTAAAATGATTTTAATTTTAAATTTTTCCTTTTGCTTGTGATCATCAATTAATTACTCTGTCACCTAGGCAGCCACCACAATATCTCTATAGCAGTATAATAATTGTATTTTAAGTATTAACAACATGAACTTTAAAAGAAATATTATAAATTGAGTCATATAAATAATACTTTGTGTTGGACATTTTCAACCAAAATTAAATTGTGATGTTTGTTCCAAGTATTTGTTGCATAGAGTTATTGTTCAAATAGCCTCAGCACCATATAATATTCTCTTGCATGAATTTACTGGATTTTAGGTTGTCTGACTCTGAATTGGAGTCCTTTCAATTGGACATTCTTATCTCAATATAACTGGTTAAGTAAAATTCATTCCTAATGCCCAACTAAGGTCTTCTATATTGGGGAAGCAATGGAAATCTGGCTGGATAAAAGGGACAGAAACAGCCTTATTAATTTCATGTAAAGAACACTTCGAAAAACAGAGTAAGATTGCACTGTCTCCTTTAAAAAACAAAATGTTGCAGGCATTGGGAAGAACAGCAGGAAAGCCTCAAAGGGCTATTACGACAATAGCTGACACTTTTACCTAATGCAAAACAAACTCAACCTACCTTATGACATTCTTTTCTCCAGTGGTTTATTCAGTACAATTGTAAGGGAAAGCACCATCAGAGTTGGCATGAGGCTAACTGCAGAGAGGATGGTTGAGACACTTTTTTTCCTTCATACAGTCCTCTTAACAACTTTAGATTTCACAACTTATCACATGACTGATTGGAATTTCGTGAAACACTGCTGATAGGATAGAATGATTTAAAGATCAGTTTGAGATAAACAAAAAAAATGACATTTCTGAATGCCTGTACAATTTGCAGTGGACTTGCTAATCTTTGTAAGCATCTATCATTTGCACTTGCATTGAGAGTTCCACCAGATGCCCTCTCCTCTGAAGGCCTTTCCCATGTTTTGTACTCTACGCTGCTTATCAAAGTGTTGTCCTGTCCCTTAAGACCTGTTCTTCAGTCTTGAAAGAATATCACCTGACCTTTCTCTGAAACCCATGCAACTCTCATTCAGCCCTTATATGTTATCTCATTGTTATTTGTATGTCAATTTACTGTTCCCTTTGCACATGGGAAGACCCTTCACTATTGGAGTTATGCCTTAAATATAGTTGGCCTTGTTGTATAACACATTTATTTTGATTTCTTATGTTTTATAAAAGTTCTTTTGGAAAACCATTACGGTAATGAATCAATGCAATACCATCAATACAGTTGTAAAAGAAGGTAGGAATAAGGAAAGAAGTAAGCTAGTAAGCCAGCCATGGTTACTGTGCTTAAATATCAACTTGGCCCTGAACCAGTTGGATGTCTAGAACAAAGCAGCATAATATTTATCCCTCGTTGTCACAGAAGAGAAGAAAAATAGTTTCTTTAGGGAAAGTTGATTTTCCTTGGCCTTAAAGTTTAAGACAACTCTCATATTGGACTTTATAATGGAAATAGTTAATGGGATAATTTTATTCTTAATTAACTCGGTAAATATTTATTGAGTTATAAATGCCTTTGGATGCTTCATTTTGCCAGTTTGGAGAGGAGGAAGGGCAGATGAAAGAAAAGCTAACACCTCTTGTTTACCAAGTGGTGGGAGGACAGATAAGTCCAGTAGAACCACTGTAAGTTGACGACCCAAGGGACCGTGACAAACTGGTCAACATACAGTGCTGGTCAGCATAAGGAACCAGGCCTACTGTACTGACACCTACATGTGGTGTATGTCTAGTCCATGAAAATTAGGTCAACTTAAGGTGGTGGTCAGTGTAGGGAGTGGTCAAGTATGGAGGTTCTACTATAAATGGATTATTATATACTGAGTTGTACCTGCTTTAGTTGAAATAAGTATGGAGTTGTTCTGTATAGGAATATCAACCCAGAGAAGGAAGATTAAGGAAGATTTCTCTGAGGAGGTGATTGATTATTCCTTATGTTGGAACCAAGATTTGAAAACCATTTGGAAGTTATCTAGAAGAATGGGGGTTGGTTGTTGAAAAGGGGGAGATGGCAAAAGTGAGGACAGAGACTAAGGGAGCTGTAGGCCCCAGGAGCAGTGTGTAAAGTCTTAGGTCCAAGAAATTGCCTGGGGCTTCTGAGATGCTGAGGCTTTAAGCAGGGGCTTAGTAAGACTACCTGCAGCCCTCCAGATCCCCAAATGTAGCCCCACAACCAAATCCAAACTTCACAGAACGAATCCCTTTATTAAAAATATTTTTTTCTGTAAAATGTGCCATCAGTCCACAGGCCACACTCAGGGATCCAGAAGGCCACATATGGCCCCAGGCCTCTGGTTCCCTACCCCTGACCACGGAGGTTCTAATGTTCACTTTAAACAAATTTACATTATTCCTGAGAAGTTAAAAGGTTGTGGAAAGTTTGATGTCAGGAACTGATAGGATTGGGTTTTTACTTTTGAAAGATCACAGAATGTGCAGGATGAAGACACAAATTAAAAGCGAGCAAGACTCCAGCCAGGGAGGTTTGTCAGAAGGCGTCTGGGGCAGAGATGGTGACAGTAATAACGTTGTTCCCACAAGAATGCCCATCAACAGCCGGCGTTCTCTGTAGTAATAAAGAAGGAAGACAGGATCATGTCACAGAACTGCTTCTCTTCATGACCGGCAGCAAAAGCGTGCAGCCCTCTTTGATTTTGTGTAGTGATTTGGTATAGTTCTCATATGCTATAGAAAACTGGCTTTTAAAAACGGATTTTTTTTTCTCTCTTCCACGATGTTATTAGAACTATCATATGCTTGGATCTTCAATGAATACCCATCATTTGTTGAAGAAGATAGTCGGAGATTTGTCTCTCAAGAGACAGGACACCTCTACATATCTAAGGTGGAGCCCTCGGACGTGGGAAATTATACGTGCGTGGTGACAAGCACGGTGACCAATGCCAGAGTGCTGGGCTCGCCCACTCCTTTGGTGCTACGTTCCGATGGTATGAAATATCTCACAGTATGACAGTAAGAAACTATGCTGTTACTTTAAGCAAAAACAAATGGGAAAAAAACAAAAAGTATATCTTGAAGGATTAATCACTTCGTCTTTTGAGAGCAAAAAATATTATGAGTATGGCGATGAAAATCATTTCATAGACTACAGGTCCTTGTTCCTGAGCCTTACCCAGGACTAGCTTCTTAATTTGCAGGGATCAGTGAGAGATGGAAATGAGCAGTTATTTGTTCAAAAATTAGTAAAGAATTTCAAGACAGTGACAGCAAGGCATTAGACCCACCATGAATGAGGGCCTTCGGAGCCTGGGAGTGACTGAGGTTACATTCCCACAACGTCACTGATGTTTACCAGCTTAAGGGTTTTTAGGGCTCCGGATATTTTGCTATAAGCTAAAAAGCATCACTAAAAAAAAATAATTAAAGAAAAAAATCTGTTTCATCAACACCTTGATGGCTGTATAAGGGCAGTTTATGAGCCGCAGAGGAAGCAGATTTGTAAGCCGGAGTTGTCGACCCACTTACACAAAACCACATCTGATACACCATAATGCCATGACCACAGAGTATTGAAGCACTTTTTTCCAGTCAGTTATAATTGAATTTGACCTTTCCCATTTATTAAGTCACTGTTTCTTGACTCCAGGGAGCCATTTAATGTTTGAGATTGGTATCTCTGCTATCAGAGTACCATTAAGTAAATTCTCTGCCATAATTTTTGTTCTTTAGGAAATTTCAGGAAGTCATAATATGTTATATATTTCCGTTTGACTAGAAATGTCTAAAGTAAATACAGAATTACAAAAGCCTCCCATTTTTTATAATGTAAAAGGCATAGTGGTTTGCTTGGAACTACTCTGTTAAGTGGTAACTTATGAATCAGCAAATCCAACATTTTTCCATGTGTATTAACATTGCACTTTTGAACTCAGTTAGCAGTCGTAGGTCATTTCAGTCACTAGGAGAACTGGTTCAAAGTGAGCAGAAGAAAGTTTTATTTAAGAAAAAAGAAACGGTGCCAGAGGAAATGTTGAAACTATTATCTTTGTATCGTGGATTTACAGGTGTGATGGGTGAATATGAACCCAAAATAGAAGTTCAGTTTCCAGAAACTCTTCCAGCCGCTAAAGGTTCAACTGTGAAATTGGAATGTTTTGCCCTTGGAAAGTAAGTTCTATAACATTTTAGTCTTATCTGCTGAAGTATTAGGTTGCTGTATGAGATCAGGGTGGTTTTTGACAGACTCCTCTCCTGTTATTATTTTCTGAGATTTACTTTCATTTGAAACAAAGGAAAAAATAAAATGCAGTACAATTTAATTTGAAACTGTATTTAAAGGCAATTGGAAAAAATAACTATGCCTCCCTAATTTAATAAACTAAATTCTGAGTTTTGTGAGGTTTTTTTTTCTTGTTTATTTGTATAATTTAATACAATGGATATGGATTAGGCTTTTTTTCTCTAAATCATGAATTGCATCAAGAAAAACAGTTCATTTTACTAAAATATCAACTTAAAGGATAAAATCTTTTCATCAGGTTCATGTACATAACCCACCAGTAGAAGGGATTTTCTGCCTTTGAAAACCTGTGCCTTTTTTCCTTACCTTCACAAAAGCTTTATTTTCTCGGAAGATAGATGCCTCCAGAAGGCATCGTGTGATAGCAGCAGACAGCTGATGATTTTCTTTTTAGTCCCATACCGCAGATTAATTGGCGAAGAAGTGATGGACTGCCATTTTCCAGCAAAATCAAATTAAGGAAGTTCAACGGGGTGCTGGAAATCCCCAACTTCCAGCAGGAAGACGCAGGTTCCTATGAATGCATTGCTGAGAATTCCCGAGGGAAAAATGTCGCCAGGGGGCGTCTCACTTACTATGGTGAGCATTTCAGGGGAGAGATTGGAACGTTAGGTTGCTGAGGGTGGGAGAGTCCAATGCAGAGCCCCAGTGTTCAACATGTTCTGACGCACGTTTTGTTAAATGGTAAACACGTATCATCGGAGAAATGAAACACAAATAAAATTTTATAAAGTCGGAGATGTAATATATTCCTTTTGCATTTAAAACTGGTTTCTATGATACTGAAATATTTCTTCTATTTTCCTAAGAGTAACATTTCACATACTTTTCAGCCCATTAGCGAACGATCTGGTTTCTGTCTTCTCCTCCAGAAAGGGTGGTTTTATATCTCTCTTTATTACCATTAGTAAGCAGAAAAAAAACATCTATTGAGGAAAGTTGCCGTTACTCTATCACCCAAACCACACCAACTCAGGTCTTGTTTAGCATTTCAGTGTTGTTCTAGCTCATCCAATAATGTTTCTGTCCTCTGTTTGTTGCCTTTAATTTGTAATCACATTTATTTGATGTACTGCTCAATTGGGGTAAAGAAATAATAATAATGTTACCTTTAGTTAGAGCCTATTTATAGGAAAATTACATTGTCTCTTTTTTTTCAAACTTTGTTTTCAAGTCCCTTTGATTTAAAAAAGCTAGGATTTTGATTAAAACTTGGTTTATAAAGAGTAAATACATGTTCTTAGGAAATGGACCTGTTAAATATATGGAAATGTAAGCTCAGTGAATGCATGTGTTTGTAGTTTAATCACTAGAATTATTAAAATTTCTAAAATTGGTGGAGATTGACCGCTTTTGTGAAAGGCAAATAATATACAGTTTATATTAGAAACTAGAGATTGAAACACTTTCCAGTGCATACATGTTATAGGGAAGAAAACATTTGCAAAGACAGATATTAAGGGCAGCTCCTGTGGCTCAGTGAGTAGGGCGCCGGCCCTATATACTGAGGGTGGCAGGTTCAAACCTGGCCCCAGTCAAACTGCAACAAAAAATAGCCAGGTGTTGTGGCGGGCGCCTGTAGTCCCAGCTACTTGGGAGGCTGAAGCAAGAGAATCACATAAGCCCAGGAGTTGGAGGTTGCTGTGAGCTGTGACACCATGGCACTCTACTGAGGGCGATAAAGTGAGACTCTATCTCTGAAAAACAAACAAAAAAAAAAGACAAATATTAAAATTATAAGGCTTATTATGACCCCCTTCTGGAAAATTTGAAGACTGAAGACTGTAGGTATTGTAACTGTGACAAGATTTACACTTGTTATATTGTTTAGTACGTATGTATACAGTATATATATATATGTGTGTTTATGTGTATAGATATATGATTTTGGGATCTGTCGGCAACAAAATGGAAGCATGGTTTAGTAGTACGAACCATTCTGCTTCGTCACTTTCTCATCTTATTACATGATTAGTTGAGAATATAGAACATGGAAGTTACCCGGGTGTCAGGCCTGTGTGTTCCTTGGAGGACGTGGAGATAGGGATAGGAGCTGTGGCTATGTAGCCATGAGGCCCCCACACAGCAGGTAACCTTTCTTCATGCTCTGGCTCACTTTTCTCTGAGCACCCACTGGTGAGTGCAGGGTAAGAAGGAAAATGCGGGATGTTCTGTCTGTTTTCATGTTTCAGTAGAAATGTTTGTAACTCTGTGTAAGAGCAGCCCTGCATAATGATAAACAATTAATTGTATCCTCCATAGAATGAAAAATCCAAAGCTAGATCGTCATTCACGTACTTTAACATCAGGGCTGCCTCAGTTTCTCTGGGATTTATTTTTCTACCCTTATCTGATTTTTCCCTTTCTCTTCACATTAGTTTCCATTATGATCACAAAACGGCTGCCAGCAGTGACCAGCACGTCAGTTACATCAGTTGTTATTCATTCTCTGTACCTCCAAAATATCTGGCAATCCTCTTCTGATATTTCACTGGCTCTATATTCATTGCTAAACTAATCACTGACAAGGAGAAACTGGATTAAATAATTAAAGAGTCTTTTTTTACTCTTTTTTTTTTTTTTTTTTTTGCCGTTTTTTCCCCGGGTGGGGTTTGAACCCCCCACCTCAGGGATGTGGGGCCCGAGCCCAACTCCTTTGAGGCATAGGCCCCATCCTAAGAGCCTTTAAAAAAAAAAAAAAAAAGTCTTACTTTTTCACCCTGAGTAGAGAGCCATTAACCTCAAACTCCTGGGTTCAATTAATCCTCTTATCTCAGCCTTCTGAGTTGCTGGGACCACAGGCATGCTCCCCGATCGCCCAGGCCTGGCTAGTTTTTTTCTATTTTTCGTAGAGACAGGGTCTCACTCCTGCTCAGGCTGGTCTCAAATTCCTGAATTTAAGTAGTCCATTGCCTTGGCCTCCCCACCGTGCTAGTATTACAGGCTTGAGCCACTGCGCCTGGCCAGTTTAAGAGCTTTTCTTTAGAACAGAGAATAAAGTCATGATTCAGTGGATTTTATGGACAATGCGAAGTGATAGAAGTGAAGATAACTATATGAAAAATTGGGGTTATTTTAGGACTAAGGATGAGAAGAAACGAATACACAAAGAAAGCCAACAGCATCTGCTATATTTGGTAAAAGAGGAAGATTATTGCTTTAGTCCATTGTGTAGGTAATATGATATATATGTGTGAAATAAACTAGAAATTAGTAACGGAGCATTTCATGAAACTTAACTTACAATTCTGGCTTAAGATAAATACATTTAATAAATGTTTTACATTACTGTGCTTATCTGCTCTAATATGTCATGTAAAAATGGTCTGATAGAATATTTGGATTTCATATAAGAGGGGAAATCATGATTAATATGATAGGTGTAATCGCAGGATTGGTTTAGTCTAACGTATTATCCTCCCATTTGTAGAAGAATATTAGTTTGGAAAGCCTGTGGGAATTTTTGCAGAAACTCAGGTCTCAGTCGAAGACTCACGTGTGAGTCTATTCAGAGTCATATTCCATCTCAGCCTGGTCCTTCCTGAAAGAAGAAAATAGATTTTAATATAAAACAGAGAGAAGTGATTTGGTGCTGAACTACACTTCATACTGGGCAAGTCGTCTGGGTAGAATGAAGCCCAAATAAGATAAAACGTAGACCTGAAGGTTTTCTGTAAAAGCTAAAGAGCCGTAGTTTCCTTTCAATTTCATTTATAAAAAGCAATTTTATGAGATGGAAATGGAAAGACAAATCTTCCCGTGGTTGCAATTAAATAGAAATAGATAAACTGCTTCTCCATATGGAGGATGCAGATGTGAATCCCACAGCACACGCCGCATGCATAATGCAACGTGAAACCAGTAAGACGTCTCACCTCCCAGCTTTGAATCTGAAACACAGATGAGACTTGGCCAAACACGCCGTGTATACTGAGTGGCTTTCACTGTGAGTGGTATGGTGTTTTCATCTGTAAAAGGATTTTCCAAATACTTTCTAAAACTGAAGTGAAGATGAGAAAGCCATTTGTTCCAACTAATTTGCATAGGTAATTTAAAATCACATCAGTTGCTTCTTTTTCTGGTATAAAAAAAGAAGAAGAAGAAGAAATACATATGATTCCAGTTGAACCAATCTACCCATCCTTTCTGCTTTCATTTTAATTCACTGAGAGGTTGATACTAACTGGTTTGTATTTAATGGAGAGTTCTTTGTAACATGAAGGAAATAGTTTTTCCTCAGAGATAGAAGCTTTCTCTTCTATGGATGTTAATTTTTAGTTCATAATTAAGAGCAATATGTGCTGTCATTCACTGATGAAGTTTCATCAGTTCTGATGTCATGATTCAAAAATATGCTTGGAAAGGAAATCAGTCTGTGTACCTGCATTCCTTTTGACTGACATCTGAAGAGTAGACTGCAGTGCCCAGACTATTTTAAATAGAGAAAGCGTAATGAACTTGGCTTAGGAAATGACAGATTGCAACATCCATCCTCAAATACAGAAATGTTTCGTGCATCCACTCAGTAAATACTTAGTGAAGAAAATATAATTCCAGCCTCTACACTCACTCCAATCTCTTCCAGTCTCACGTCCATTTGTATTTACCTGGATAAGGTAATAAATATGTTTTATTTGCTGGGGGTTTTGAATTTCTTCTCTCCATATTTTTTTTCCTCCTCTTTCACTGAAGCAAAACCTCACTGGGTTCAGCTTATAAAGGACGTGGAAATAGCTGTGGAGGACAATCTTTACTGGGAATGTCGTGCAAGCGGGAAGCCTAAACCATCCTACCGATGGTTAAAAAACGGAGAGGCCCTGGTGCTAGAGGTAAGGTAATACACCTGCTTAATCGCCCCTCTCTTCCCACTTGGTTAAGAAAATGCCTTCATTAGTACCAGAGTAAACGGTTGAGCTTGCACACTTTTATTTACCTCTAAGAAGTAGTACAAGGAGGAAAAAATATGAAATCATGTACCCAGTCTTCCAGTGAGGAGATCTGTTCACTGCATTTCATTGGAGAAAGATGATTGTGGGCGAAATAATATACTAATTTTTTTTTGGAATTAAAATTAGAGAAAGCCTAACTTTAATCAAATGGAGAACAAATTTCCTTTTTCTATTTGACAACTTCATGTGGCCTCTGTAGAATAAATATATCTATTAGTTAGTTACCTTGTCGCATGAGTATTTATTTTCTCCATTATTTTTTTTTCTCAACCCTTATAATTTTTTGCCCTTTTTGTGTACTGACAATTATGTTCTTTCAAATTTCTATACGTAATATTTCATGCTACTAAAAGCTCTGGTAAATTAGTGTGTTTCTCAGAACCCTTTTTCATGCCTAGAATCCATAATGTTTTTAACTTGTATGATTTGAAAAAAAGTTGAAAACCTTTCCAGTTGGTAACTTAGAAGTCAACCTCATGAACCTTATGGGGAAGAAAATGACATGGTGACCCTATTCTACCTCCTGCTTTGTTGTTGGTTTTACTGTATACTTTTGGACTAAAGACTGTTTATTTATATTTCCAGTTGTGTAGCTACTATGTTGAATTAACCTTTCACATTTCAAGTAAGGAACAGGTTAAATTTCAGATCAGACAATCTAATACTGTGAGAAAAATACAGAAGATTTGTACATAATGAAAATGATAGTTTAAAGTGGTCATTTTTCTTTTAAAATGGTATAATTGCTTATATGCAAGACTTTTTTTTTTTTTATCATCATCTAGGAGAGAATACAGATAGAAAATGGTGCACTTACAATATCAAACCTAAATGTGAGTGATTCTGGGATGTTCCAGTGTATAGCAGAAAACAAACATGGCCTTGTCTATTCCAGCGCTGAGCTCAAGGTCGTTGGTAAGACTTTTCTCTGTTCTCTCTCTCTTTTTTTTTTTTTTTTTTTGCTTACATCCTCCATTGTAAGCCTAACTTACTTTTCACATTGGATTCTGCTAGTATTATAACATGATCATTCAGAGCTTCTAATCAGGTGTACGTTTTAACAATTTCCAAGACACCTAGAAATTATAACCAGAAATAAGGCCCAATGGTAGAACTCAATCAAGAATAATAATAAAAAAAAACATTAATGTACATAGTTACCATTCAATAAAAAAAAAAAAGAAAAAAAAGAAAACACATTGGCACAAAATATCCTTATCCACCCCCAGTAGGCATTGATACCCACTAAGCAATGCCTTTTAAAAGAATAATTAATTTTAGGAGGTGAGTATGGTGGCTCACACCTGTACTCGTAACACTCTGGGAGACCACAAAGGGTAGATTGCTTAAGCTCAGTAGAGTTTGAGATCAGCCTGAGCAAGAGCAAGACCTCACCTGTAAAAAATTAGCTGGGCATTGTGACATAAACCTATAGTCCCAGCTACTCATGAGGCTGAGGCAGGAGGATCACTTAAGCCCAAGAGTTTGAGCCTGCTGTGAGTTAAGATAGTGCCGTGGCCTCTACCCAAGGCGACCAAGTGAGACTCTGTCTCAAAAGCAAAAGAAAACAAAACAAATTACATGTCAAGAGAGGTCGAAAAAACCCAGTGTAATAGACAGCAGGTTTCTCATCTCTGGTGCCTGGAGGTTAGAAATGTATCCTCTGTCTGTACTAAGTGGGCTGTTACCTGGGGTAAATCTTTAGCTACAATCTGGCTACTGTTATCCATGAGGGAAGTAGCATATTGTAACCAGAAAGAGGGGGACATGCTCATAAATCTTAAATTGAAACACTGTCATACTTGTAGCGGCTTGACCTACTGAGCTGTAATTCACCTATCTTTACAAAGTACATGGATTCCTTCTCCACAGCCTGTGTGGGGATGTGGTGTAGGAAAAAATGAGATATGTAAAAAATTATATTTTGTTTAAATGTAAACAGATTTTTTTTGTTTGTTTCAGTAAAAATTTTTCTTTGAGGATCTTAATTTTTAAAGCCCACAACCTCTGGAAAATATGTCTTCTTTACCACAATCATATACATAATCCTGTAAGATGATTCACTTTAACATCTCCACTGATCAAAAATATAAATTATACCCTCTAGGGTTTGCCATAAGGCACGGCATTAGATATTTGGGAAATGCACTAGGTTCTTACCTTTTTTTCCACAGTTACAGTGAAAGGAAGAGTGATTTTCTGATTAACATATCATTTCATTCAAGTGACACATTATTATGTATCGGGAATGTCAGATGTTGTTCCAGGATTGACATCCTATTCCTTATTAGCAAACAGGCTTTCTCCGTACTGTAATATTTAGTGTAATAATGTAACATTTAATGTAATCACTACATTATAGTACTTTTTCCTAGCTTAAAATTTTTCACAATATGAAAATTTTATACTAGAACTTGATACATTTTATGAATGAGAATATTAATTCAATGAGCATCCTCCATTCTAAAAGCATTTACTGAACGTCTGTTAAATACCAGGCACTGTGCCAAAGTGCTGTGTCCTGGAGGTCAACAGAGACCAAACTTACTGTCTTCATGAAACTAACTTTTAAAAACATTCAGTGCTGACTCAGTGCTGATAGCTCAGCCGCTAGGGCTCCAGCCACATACACAGGAGCTGGTGGGTTCAAATCCAGCCTGGGCCTGCCAAACAACAATGACAACTACAATCAAAAAATAGCCGGGCATTGTGGCAGGCACCTGTAGTCCCAGCTACTTGGGAGGCTGAGGCAAGAGAATCACTTAAGCCCAAGAGTTTGATGTTACTGTGAGCTGTGACGGCATGGCACTCTACTGTGGGTGACAACTTGGAGGCTCTGTCTTAAAAAACCAAGAAAAAATTCAATACTAAATGTTGTCCTTTGGTTTAATAAACTCATAATTGAGCTATTTTAAATTTTCGCAGTAAACTAAAAAGTGCTGTATAAAATAATTATCTCATGATTTAGAACTTGTCTGAAAGCACACTGGCATGAAATACTTTTTTATGTGTGTGGCGCATAGTGAACTAAGTGAATCCAGGCCTGACCCTTGGCATGTAAAGCAAACCTTAAAAAAGGTAATAAAGTCGGCCTTTGACATTTATATAAGAAATTTTAAAAAGATCCATTAATCATTCGTTCTTGTCTTTCTTCTTTTTCAGCCTCTGCTCCAGATTTTTCAAAGAATCCAATGAAAAAGTTGGTTCAGGCGCAGGTGGGCAGCCTGGTCAGCTTGGACTGTAAACCCAGAGCCTCCCCCCGGGCACAGTCCTTCTGGAAGAAAGGAGAAGTGATTGTGCAAGAGCAGGAAAGGTATTTTGTCCTGCACCAAGGTGGTCTTCTACTTCCTTCTCACTCCCCGTGCTAATGTTCAAGTCGGTTTCCAATGTGAAATGAAACGAAGTAAAACTCTTTGAAGGCGAGGTGTTTAAGAACCAAGAGGATGGTATTTTGTTTTGTGATCCTCTCATTACGATAGTAATCAGTTTTTAAAATCTTAAAATTTTAGAAGTACACCTACCTAACTTCTTCCCATATAGAATATTTTCTTTCAGCAAGGATTTTCATCCCCAGTTGCCTGGGAAAATGCAACCAGAACATGAAACGAATGTCAGCCCCAGGTGTGGGCCGCACATCACAGGTCAGAGAAGAGAAGTCGATAAGTAATGAAATACAGGCCAAAGAAATACCGATGTTGTTGTTACCTTATACTGAAATAACTTGGCATTACTGGTATTTGCTTTATGGCAAGACTCGCCTGGTTTCCTGGTCATTATGGAGACAAAGAGACAGAATGGAGTTCTGTTAAAAGCCTAGATTCTGAGCCACACTGCTCGGGGTCACATCTTCATTTTGCCTTTCCCTTGCTCCATGGAGAGACTAGTCTTCCTGTGCCTCATTTCCTCCCCTGTTAATGGGATGATAAGATAGTTTGTGCCTCATGTGAAGAGGATTATTGTGTGGATGAAATCCATACACTATTAATATAGCCCTTAGATCCAGGCCTGCTAGAGAGGAAGCATCAGTATGGGCTATTATTTCTATTTATTAGAATTTAGTATTACTATTCGGTGAGTGTGTATGGTGAGGGATCATGCTGAGAGCTTGTGATAAACAAAATGCCAGCTCCAAAGGTTCCAGGCCGTTCTCCTGGAAACCTGTGACTGTGTTACATTACATGCCAAAAGGTAATTAAAGTTGAAGATGGAATTGGGGTTGCTAATCAGTTGACTTTAAAGCAGGGTGATTATCCTGGATGACCTAGGGAGGCCCAAAGTGATCACCGGAGCCCTTACAATGTAGGAAGAAGAAAGCAGAAGGATTGTTCAGAAAGATGCGATAATGAAAGAAGAGGCAGGAGAGAAATGAGGCATGAGAGGGACCCCAACAGGTGTTGCTGGCACTGAAGATGGTGAAAGGGGCCACGAGAAAAGGAAACAGGGACATTAGTTCTGTAACCACAAAGAACTGAATTCCGCCAACAACCCGAGAGGGCACAATATGATTCCAGATTAAGAAGGAACACAGCCCTGCTATTCCCTTGACTTGATCCCAGTGAACCCTCTCCTGGATTTCTGACCTCAAGAACTGTAAGAAAATAAATTCACACACTAGGTTTGTGGCAATTTGTTGTAATAGCAATAGGAAATTTAATACAGAGCTCTATGTGAGTTATCTCCTGCAAATATCTCTGTGCCGATGGGAAAACCCAAACTTAGAGGGATTATGTTATTTCTGTAAATGTCACACAGCCAGGATTTGAATCCATGTCTGTTTGACTCTAGGACATTAGCTTTAAGATATCAACCTTTAAGAGTGTCACATTTTGTTATCGACAACCCAGAATCTCAGAGGCAGTCTGAGCTTTTGAAATCACCTAGTCCAAGTTATCAGGCTTTTGTCCGATTCATACTATGTCCATATCTTTTCCCATTTTGAAGGCTGTCAGTTTCTTGGGTTATTGTCTCCTTAGCTGTGCAGATTTTTAGTTTAATTAAGTCCCATTTGTTTATTTTTGTTGTTGCAGTTGCTATGGAAGTCTTCTTCATAAAATCTTTCCCCAGGCCAATATCTTCAAATGTTTTCCACACACTTTCTTTGAGGATTTTTATTGTTTCATGCCTTAGATTTAAGTCTTTTATCCATCTTGAGTCAATGTTTGTAAGTGGTGAAAGGTGGGGGTCCAGTTTCAGTCTTTGACATGTGGTTATCCAGTTCTCCCAGCACCACTTATTCAATAGGATCCTTTTCCCCAGTGTATGTTCTAATTTGGTTTATCAAAGATCAAGTGGCTGTCAGCTATTAGTTTCATCCCATGGTTTTCTAGTCGGTTCCAAATGTCTATGTCTCTATTTTCAGTGCCAGTACCATGCTCCTTTGATCATCATGGCTAAAGTGTGGTAGCCAATGATACCTTGGCTTTGTTTTTATTACTAAGACTTCCCTTGTCTATGTGAGGTTTTTTTCTGGTTTTGTACAAAACAAAGAATTATTTTTTCCAAACCCTGATGGTATGTTGTTGGTATTTTAATGGGGATTGCATTGAATCTATAGATTGCTTTGGGAAGTATAGACATTTTGACAATGTTGATTCTTCTCAGCCATCAGCATGGTATGTTCCTTCATTTATTAATATTTTCTGCTGTTTCTTTTCTTAGGGTCTCATAATTTTCTTTACACAGGTCCTTCGCCTCCCTCTTTTGTTAAGTATGTTCCCAGGTATTTCATTTTCTCTGAAGCTACTGTGAAGGGAATTGTGTCCTTGATTAGCTTCTCACCTTGGCTTTTGCATTGTCATTTGCAAAGGCTACCAATTTGTGACACTGGTTTTATATGCTGAGATATTATTGTATTTTTTGATGACTTCCAGGAGTCTCGTGGTTGAGTCTTTGGGATTCTTTAACTATAAGATCATATCATCAGCAAAGAGTGAGAGTTTGACTTCCTCTGCCCCCATTTGCAAGCCCTTCATTATTATCCTTCCTGATTATATTGGCTAGAACTTTCCAGCACTATGTTGAATAGTAGTACCCTGAGATATCACCTAACTCCAGTTATCACCTAACCCCAGGAGAATGGCTCACATCACAGTCTCAAAGCTGCAGATGCTGACGTGGATGTTGAGAGAAGGGAACATTTTTACACTGCTGGTGGGACTGCAAACTAATACAACCTTTTTGGAAGGAAGTATGGAGAACCCTCAAAGAACTCAAATTAGACCTCCCATTTGATCCCACAATCCCATTACTGGGCATCTACCCAGAAGGAAAAAAAAAATCCTTTTATCATAAGGACATTTGCTCTAGATTGTTTATTGAAGCACAATTTACAATCACCAAAATGTGAAAACCACCTAAATGCCCACCAACCCAGGGAAGGATTAACAAGCTGTGGTATATGTAGACCATGGAATACTATTCAGCCATTAAAAAAAGATGGAGACTACATCTTTTGTATTAACCTAGATAGAGGTGGAACACATTCTTCTTAGTAAAGTATCACAAGAATGGAGAAGCAGGAATCCAATGTACTCAATTCTAATGTGAAGGCAGTAGATGACATAATAAAAGATGGGGGTGGTAGGGGAATCAGCAAATGGGGAGGGATGGGAGGTCACAGTGTGTGGCACACCTCTTGGGGGTGGGACATGATTATATTATTATATTATATTATTGGGGGTGGATTTCTTGACCCAAGAAATCCAATCAGTGAAACCTAATCCTTTGTACCTTCAATGAATCCCAAACAATAAAATAAATAAATAAACAAATTACATAGTCCAAATTTCTTCTTTTGGAAATGAGAGGAAAACAAACAAGAAAACCCTAGGCCAAGAAATGTGGATTTGCTTTTCTAAAACTCACCAAGACATATTGCAAGCAGCCAGTTTAAACTACTTTTAGATTACAGTCTTAAAGATGTTTTCATAGAAATTGATTAAGACAACACAATTTCTATTTCTCCAGTATTTAACAGGGGACATCTTCATTAAAAGGCAGGCACAGCAGGATGACAGAGCAGAATTGTGAACTGAGTGGTTACACAGAAGCCTGCCAAATTCTGGGTCTCACAGAATAGATCTCTAGGAGAGGAGGTTAATTAGTAATTGGAGTTTGCTTTTGTAAGCCAGTTTAAACAAGTAGAGATTTGTAGCATATACTAGTTAATTTTGGCTGTGCTGTAAGTTAAGTTTTCCAGCTGAACTGCTGACTTATTTTGTGATTGAAAAAATTTTTAAATAGTTTTAATTACATACATAAATTAAATAGTAATTATTCCCCAAGGACTTCAATGCTTTGCACAATAATAAACCCACTTGTCCTCACAGTAGTACATAAATAGTAGGCAGAAGTTTTTAATCTTAATTTTACAAAGAGGATAAAAAGATTAAGAGATTTAGCTAAAGGCACACAAAGAGAGATTTACCCACACATTTTACAGTGATGGTGCTGGGGGAAAAAAATGTGTAAGTTCCAGGCTCTACCCTGGGACTTCTGACATGGTCACTTACTACTTTGGTGTCACTGGGTCAGTTAAACTGTAATATCGGTGAACATTAGTTTCCTCATCCATAATAGAGAGATAATAATTCCATTCCCTACATAGGTGCTATGAAAAAAAAAAAAAAGCATATGGCAAAAAAACATATTGATCAATGTACTGATCAATAAGCCTGGGGTTAGATTGCAGATTACATGTTGAAAGTAACAGCAGCTGGAAACGGTTTTTATTTATCAGCTGGTCATTCATTGGTTGGTTAGTCACTCTGAAGCCAGGCATTCAAGGCTGCTTGGATGCTACAGTCATCAGGGATGCCGACCTCTGCTGTCCCGCTGCCTACTGTCCTCATCTCCTGAGCCAGAATGGCTGCGTGAGGCTCAGCCTCCTCATAACACCCCCAGCGACAGCAAGAAGGAAGGTAGACACAGGAGACACTTCCTCCCTTTGAAGAGACTTCTCTGAAGTCCCATACAGCAATTGCCCTATGCCTTACTGATCAGACCATAGTTCCCAGACCACAATACTTAATAGCAGAAGAGGGTGGGAAATAGATTTGTGTGTATATATATGTGTGTGTGTGTATTTTTTTCTAGATGAGAATGTACTCAATGAAAAATTGAGAGTCTGATTTTAAGGAGAGAAGGGAAATGATTGTTACTCCAGCTGTGTCTCACAGTAACAAAATTCAGTTCTCTGGCCCTGTCAGGCCTACTGAATTCCTACTATGTGACACGTATTTCTACCATGTCCCCGGTGAGATCTGAAGGTAAACGTAAACAGAGGGAACTTCAGGAGAAGGCCCACAGTGCTGCAGACCTTCCCAGATCTGTAGTTTGAATTTTGCTTTTATCTTTTCGGACAGCAAAAATACTGATGAGCCAGGGTCTTGATGCTCAGGGAGAAGGCTGCTAGAGGCAATTATTGAACAAGTTGCAGGCTTGAATCTTCTCCAAGTTCATGGTAAATCAGAGTGGGCCACAGCCCTCACTTGGCAATGAAAGCTCCGTAGCTGTCCCTCTCGACTTGGTCTACAGGCTTCAGCCAAATCGGGGAAACACACTAAATAGTAGGTTTATTATTGTGGCTTAAATTATGGTTCTCAGATCACGGACCATTCCAACTTAAAAATGAAGATTCAGTCTCATTTAAGGAAAATGAATTAATTGATGCATTTGAGTATAGATGATAAAAATTTTTGAGAGAGTGTTTATGACAAGATTTGAAATCTATTTGATATTTTTGTTTTGTTAGGTGAATTTGAGCTTGTCAGTGAATTATGAATAGAAATTTGTGATAGAGAAGCTCTCTCCAGCCTCACATAGGGGCTGTTGCTATCAAATACATTTTCATCAAGTCAAAATTCTATTTTATATGTACTATCATTTGAGTCCTAGATCAGAAAAAAAAATCAAAGAATTGCATATGTCTTTTTTAGAATTGTATAAAATGACAAATATAGCAACTATGCAAATCATATGATACATCCAAATTATCATGATGCACTTGGTGTCTACATTTTTATATCAGCACAATAACAGCTTGCAATCATGAATCAACCGTAGTAATGTGGAGCTACGTCAATGAGACTCATAAACTGCAGAACAGTTTTGAAGAAATGAGGGTTGTTGCTTTAAAGTCAGGAGTGTTTCAAGCTAAGGTGGCAAGTGGATCACTGCCAGCAGAGGTCTTAGAAAAGCTGTTCTGGGTAGGTAACAAGGGCTTATTGTGCAAATAGTGATTCCTCTGCTCTGAAAGTTAAGTTCGTATTCCTTCCATTTGAAAATACTTTAAGTACCTAGTAGATGCTAGGCACTAGGTATTTGTTTTATATTAGAGAAGTCCATCCCATTCTTTATAGTTTTTCAGGGTGCACAGACAGGTAACGTGGGGGAGGTGCAGTAAAACTCAGCAGCAGAAGACGGGGTGTTTAGGGGTCACTTGAGAAGCTTTATCTCCAAATTAGAGATCAGAGCAAACTTCCCGGGGAATGTAATAGCAAGACTTCAAAGATGACTAGGATTTCCACTGGAGAAAAATGCTCCAGGCAGAAGGAACAGCATGTGCAAAGGTGCAGAGGCAAGGTATGGCCTGAGTACTGTGTATTCTCATGAGTATTTTGTTATATTCTCATACAGCTGAAGGGGCAGGCAGCTCCCTTCAACCTCTTTTATAAGGGCACTGATCTTATGCTCACATGACTCAATTACTTCCCTAAGGGCCTCCTAAAATCTCTCCACAAGGGGGACTGAGTTTCAGCTTGCATTTTGGAGGGACACATTCAGACCTCAGCAGGTGATGAATACTGAGTGTTCAGTTCCTGTCCAGTATAAGGTATCATAGGAAGGCAGGGTGCAGAGAGATTGGATGGCAGAGGCGAGCTGGGGTCTTACTGTCAGTGACATTGTAAGTCAAATAAGGACTTTGAGCTTTCAACCAAGGGTACTGGGAAGCTAAGCTACATAACAGTAGCAGAGTTATGAGATCAAATTTGTGTTTAACAAAGAGGACCCTGGTCCAGCAGAAAGGGTTGCAGTGGGGGCGATAGCAGGACAGAGGCAAGTGTACCAGTTACCAGGTAACTGACCTGAGCGTCACAGCCTAGACTGCACAGATGACAGTGGGGATGGAGGGGAGTGTTGAGGAGTCTGAGAAGACGTTAAATCAACAGAGCCAAGTAGTTAATTAGATTTCATTGACGGGAAGATGGGAGTTAAGGAGGAAGCCTAGAACCTCATGGAAGCGGCAGGTGTGAGGGAAAAGAGGACAAATTCACGTTGTGTTTGGTTCAGTTTTAGGTGCCTGTTGAAAAGGCAGCTGGACACACCTGTGCATACCGAGGTTGACTACCTGAAACTTAGCAGCAAGCCAGAGATAGAGATTTAGGAGTCATGAGCTTGGAGATGATAGCTGACTCATGACAGAAAAGACAGGTGTCCAGGATGGTGGAAATCATTCATTGGAAGAGGGTGTGCAGCTGAGCTCAGAAGCTTACAGACACTCAAGTTCTGAGTAGAAAGGCTTGTTTTTACAGTTTCAGTTGGTAATTGTTTTATTAACAAAAGGTCGATTTAAATCACCTAGTACTCAAATATTCTAAACTTCAAAATTACTAGCATTCAGTATTGAGTAAAATTGTTGTATGGGCTTTCTCTCTTTCTTTTCTCCCCCCTCCCACCCTTCTTCCCTCCCCATGATATGCATAGCAACCATAACTGAGTTAAGTTACTGCACTGATCTTTACAGCACACTGGTGTGCCATGAAAATTTTTAAAAATCATTAATTAAATTATTTTCAAAAGAAATTCAAAGCACAGTAAATATATTCTTTCTTTTTAATCTTTTTTTTTTTTGATCAACATAATTTAAGTGCACTGAGGAATTTCAACTGTAAGTTCGAGTGTGCTAGGAGATAACAAAGGTTGAAAAACACCAAGTTATTGTGGTTTTCCTCTGTGCAGGAAGTAGGTGTTTTTGCAAAAACAGAAAAGTGTGGCGTTTTTGAGGGTCCAATAGCGTTTCACCAAGTATTGATGTTTTTATGCTATTCCATGCATTCACTTAGATCTACTTGGTTTCAAAAGAGACAAATTAAAATTGGATCTTGTGTCACCTTTAAGCAAAGTAAAATTGAAAAAGAACCCATAAGTATAGGAACAGGCATGGTTTGTGAGAAGAAATAGCCAGTTAGCATATTTTAAAGAATATTTAGCTTATCTCTATGACTTAGTGGTACTTAAAACACATTAACCAATTATTTTAAAAAATGGGGGCCTTCATTCGAATGCTATTGCGTATAACAGTAAATATTTTATTGCAATAACTTCAGAAGAAAGTCCAAGAATGGCTCATTACTTCTAATTAACACATTAAAATTGTTTCAGACGTTCTATGCAGCATTTAATACTATAAAAATGTAAATTCCTTTTAAAGAAAGAGAGGGTAAAGGGCCCTTTTCCCAAATACTCATAGCCATAATCCAGGCAGTGTTTTTAAAATGTATTACCCAATGCTTAATGCAATTCTTGCACATAGATAGAAATTTCCTTTAAAATGCAGTGAGCATTGTATGCCGTATGATTCCATTTATATGATCTTGAAAAGGCAGAGCTTTAGGGAAAGAAAATTGTGATCACTTCTTGCCAGAAACTGGGAGTGGGTGAAGAGGTTGACTAGGGGGTCCTCAGGTAGCTTTCGGGATGAGGGAGCCGCCGTAGCTCCTGGTGGTGATAGAGGTCTGAGTTGATTGAGTTCTTTCCTAGGTGGGAAGCTATCCTTCCCCTTCAAAGGCAGGAACACTAAAGTAAGCTGGTTTTTCTAAAGCGGATGTTGAGAGGTCTGCGTGAACACAGGAGAGTCCCAGGGAGTAGGAGCAGCCTCCTCCCTGTCCTGCTTCTCTGACTCATTCCTTTACTTCACTCACACTTGCAGCTGGGAAGAGAAGAGGACAAGGGGCATTTGTCCTGTAGCTCCCTTACCCTATAAGATTAATCTTAGGATTTAAGAATGAAGCTAATTAATAGAACAGTCAGTGAAATCCCAGACTTTTGGTTTGGAGTGAGACTTCTGAAAGGCATGACAATGACCTCCTGTCTGTGGGACCTCACCCCTCTACCTCACCCTCTGCCTCCGACACATAGCGGCACATCTTCCCTACTCACCACCAGACAGCTTCGCTTTCTGTGTGAGTATCTGTATCATTATTTACATGAATTATTTATGTCTAATTGGCATGCAGTGTACTAATGGCTATGCACATTATTCACTGTGTCAGATGAAGTCAAATGCAAGTTTTCTTTGCTGCCTCTTTTAATTTTAGCACATGAAAAGAGCAAAGCATGGACGTCAGAAAGACACAGCTCAGGCCTTTGCTCTGCCACCTGCCCCGTCTGGTGTTAGACGAGTTACATAATCCCCGAGTCGAGTCTTGGCTTCTTTATTGGTAAAATGGGGCCAGGAATCCTCAGTTTGCAGGGCTAGTCTGGCTGGTTGGTGGCATTTGTGTGGTACATTCTCTGAGCAAGAGCTCTCCTAAAGAAACTGGTCTTGCCAAGAAACACCAGGTTTCCTCTGAACAAATGCTTTTCAACTTTTTCCCTGCCTCATTTCTCTCCCATTCTGAGGGACTCCCCCCTTTTGATCTCAGTGGATTTTAGTTGCAAAGATAAAAATAATATAATGTGTGGAAAGTATCCACTATAATGTCTTCATAGGCACAGAAAAAGTTTCCTGATGTTAATACTGCTTATAATTTTTTAAGACATCTTACTCTTTTGCCTCAGCTGGAGTGTAGTGGCATCATCTAAGTTCACTGCAACCCCCAAATCCTAACTCAAGTGAGTCTCCTGCCTGAACTTCCCAGGTAGCTGACACTACAGGCACTCACCATCATGCAGAGCTAATTTTGTAGAGATAGGAAAAGCTCTTGCTCAAGCTGGCCTCTTCACCTCCAGTGATCCTCCTACCCTGGCCTCCTGGAGTAGCAGAATAATAGCCATGAGCTTGTGTTGCTTGGATACCTAAAGAGTAACTACACTGAGAGGAAAAAAAAAGAAAAACTAAGCAGGGACCTTTATTTTTTAGAACAATCAACTGTTCTGTACATTATTTAAGCCTTCTTAGATAAATTTTACCCAAATATTATTTTAAACATATTGCTGCCAAATGGTTTCTGAAATAGTATCAACTAAATTTTGCAGATGACCACCTGGTTATTAAGCCTGTATTTCAAATTTGGCTTTAGTGAGTCATAAAAGGTAAGGCCACTTTAAACAATATTTTGTCAGTGTCGTGATTTAGGTAGGCTGCTTACTTACTACCTCTGAATGTGCCAAGGATTGGAATTCACTTCAGGCCAGTTTGGTGTTAGAACTGGGTAAATTAATTCATATCCTTGCCTAGCATAAATGTTTTATTTACAGAGAGTAAATAAAACATAGCACATTCTTCTGGTCATATAGCATTATTTGCTCCAGCCTTAAAATCCTGCATGCATTTATCCACAGCCAAAGTCCTATTCTGCTATCACTCAAAATTCAAAGAAAAAAATTAATGCAATTGCCGAGCCCTGAAGTACCATGGCATACAACTTTTGAATTTTTTTCTGCATGTATGTTTAAGATAGGAAAAAATAGAAGCTTTCTCTGGAAGTAAGACTATATTGACTGTGCTAACACTTATTGAGAGTATAGGAGTGCATGCAACAGTGCCTTCTGAATAATTCTGAAAAGAAAGAGGTAAGCTGCAGAATTCTCCTTGCATTCTGTGCTTATGCTCCCACAGTTTCCTGCAGCTGGAATATCTTTCCTTCTCCACCTAGAAAACCCCTACTTAGCACTGTGGGTGCAGATTCACTGTTACTCCCCCCAGCCCCGGAGACCAGATTAATTGCTCTTTCTTCTGCTTTCCCTTTGTAGTTTCGTCATGTCCAATTGTGTCACTTAGCACAGTGTATTGTGGCTTTTTATGCAGAAGTCTATGTCCCCTCGATTCTTGCAGTCCTTACTTTATCCATCTCTGTGTCCTCAGCCTCCGCTCCACACGTCTGTTCATTTCAACATTCCTTTATTGGTCAAATACTTATTTGTCATCTACTGTTTCCATTAACTTTTGCTGCAAAGTGAATCACCCTAGAACATTTTAATGGTGTGAAACAGGGATGTCCGCAGCGTTTTTTCCGTTTTCTTCACTGCACATTGATAAATAAGAGTTGTCTTGGGCCACACATTAAATATGCAAACACTAAGGAAAGCTGATTACCAAAGACAAAACAACAATAACAACAACAACAACAACAACAAAAACAGATCTGTGCATACTTTTCATGGTATCAGACACAACAGGAAAAAAATGTTCTCATGAAATCAGTGTGTGGCCCATGGGCCAAAGGTTGGACACCCCTTGTGGAAAGCAACAATCATTTTCTAATCTGCCATGGTTTCCATGGATCAGAAATTCAGGCAAGGTTTGGTGGGCTGGGCAGTGTTTGCTCAGCATGTCTCACTGGCTGTGTCAGCGTGGCTGGAGGCAGGGCAGCTGGAGGATGAGTCTGTCTCACTCTCTCCTCATTCAGGCCCTCCTGTGCCCTCTTCTGCCCTCCTGTGCCTGCTGCAGTGGGGGTCCCCTGTGCTGTGCCTGTGATGGCCTTGGGGGAGTCAGAATGCCTACCTGGGACAGCTAAAGGCATTAAGGGTGAATATTCAAGCTAGCAAGGTGGGAGCTAAATGTTTCAGCCTCCCAGGACACAAACTGTCATGGTTCCTGCATTCCATTGCTTAACTCGCAGGTCACAAGGCTAACCAGATTCAAAGGGAGAGGAGGGAAACTCTCTATATTTTTTTCCACTCAGCCTTATTGGAGTATACTTGGCAAGTAAAAACTATATATATTTAACGTGCACAAGGTGATCTTTTGATACACATATACATTGTGAGGTGATTACTGCAATCAAGCTGATTAAATATTCATCACCTCACATAGTTACAGGTGTGTGTGTGTGTGTGTGTGTGTGTGGTGGGAGCACTCAAGTTCAACTCTCTTAGCAATTTCAAATAACTCTCCAGTGTTATTAACTGGGATCACCATCCTGTTTATTAGATTTCTAGAACTAATTCATCCTGCAGAGCTGAACTTTTATTCCCTTTGACCAATAGCTCCCCTTTTCCCCTACCCTCCAGCTTCCGGGCAACCAGCATTCTACTTCCTGCATTGACTTTAAAAGACTTTTATATGTAAGTGGGACTGATACAGGGTTTGCCTACTCGGGGCTAGACAGGGACTCCCCCCTCCCCACCTCATTCTCTGGGCCTGGATGAGCTCAGAAATCAGCCCTCCATCTCTGGGCACAAATAGGCCCCTCTTTCCAGGCCACACCCTCTGGGTTCTATCAAGGTCATGAACAAAGCTGCTGGAAAGGGTTTAAGGGTTTGGGTGGTTTCTCCTGGAGTAGAGTACACACCCTAAGTCCTTGCCTGAGACCAAAACTGCAAAGATAACATTCCTAAGCTCATTTCAGGGTTATTTTAGGATTATTTTCTGCTCTCAGACCTCTGGTCAATGGGAACACTTACCCAAGACCTCCCAGCCTGCAGGACAGGAAAAGCAGCATTTAACCCCCCTAGACCAAAGACGCCGGGGCTTCCCACTTGGATTCCCCCTCTGCTGCTGGAGATTCTGTTCCTCCTCTTCTATTCACCTTCTTTTGCTTATCAAACTTACCAATCTTTCTCTGTCAGTAAACTCTATCCTGTCTCTTACCCAGATGGTCCATGGTTTCATTCTTTTAACCTCAAGTCCAAGACTCGGCTTAGAGAGAAATTCTGACCACAGGGTCGTGCAGTGTTTTTCTTTACTTGTCATGTCCTCCAGGTTCATCTGTGTTGTGGCAAACAGCAGGGCCCCCTTCTTTTCTAAGGTTGAATGATACTCTATTTTATATATGTATCACATTTTCCTAATCATCTTTCAACTGATCTCTTAATGGGAGAGTGTGAAGATTCCAGGTGAGCGTATAGGGTGGGAAATCTCACTGTGGCCACCTTTGGGATATGCAATCTGGAGCACCTACTGTGTGCCCTACAGTGTACTGTGCCCTGGGGATACCACCTTGAATGAAACAGACACGGTCCCCTCTTCATGGAGCTTGCATAAGAAACAAACAGAATATGAATAGGTAAAAAGATAATTTCTTTAATGATAAAAAAGGCAATTGTGTAATGTGTTCCAACAAAGGCCTTCTTAAAAAAAGTAATATTTCAGCAGAAATTCAAATAAGAAGCAACCAGTCATGGCAATAATTTGGAGAAGTGCCTTTCAGGAGAAGCCCCCAACCAGGTCAAAGGCCTTAAAAGGGAATGAAATCAGCTTTTTGGAGGAGCAAGGAGAAAGCTAGTGAGACTGTGGTGTTCCGGATTGGAGGGGAAAGTGATAGAACATGAGCTCCCAGAGGCAGGTAGAGTCTGGGAGACCATGATAACAGTGGTGGATTTTATTTTCAATAGAATGGGAAGTCACCTGAGGGTCTAAAGCCGGGACTGACATGATCTGGTTAAAAGATAACTCTGGCTGCAGTCTGGAGAGTGGGTTGAAGGGAGAAGGGAAAGCAGCAATGAACCTGAGTAGAAGGAGGCCTACCCTGGCCAAAGCAAGAGTTGCTGAAACTTGACTTAGGGTCACGGTGGTAGCAATGGAGAAAAGGATGCAGTGTATTCTGAAAGCTGGACAACATGTACCCCAGACATGGTATTTCATATCTAATGATCTCACTTGATGTTAGTTGTGCATGGACTATATGGATTCCCCTCTTGGCTGGAAGATTATGAATGTCTAAGGAGAGGGACTGTTCCTTACGGATGTTTGTATTTGCCCAAACACGTAAACAGTGCATTTTAAGTCCTCAGCAAGTATTTGTTGAAGTGAACGTCATTCTTTCTTGGACAGCTTCCCATATCTTAAGAGTACCTATAATTTTCTGATTTAATTGATTGGAACTATTTCTTAGAAATGTAAAAAATTGATTTTTTTAATAGATCGCTATTGAAGCTTTCTATTAAAAATATGGAGAGTGCTGTATTTTAGTAGGTGCTTCCTTCTCCCTGAAGCCCTTCACAGAAGTAGGGCTGTGTGGGTGAGTGGGTGGATGGACCGATGGAGGAATGGTGGAATGCGTGGCTGGGTGGGGCACCATTGCCTCTGTGCTTCTATAAAAGAGAAATGAGCATGCGGATCGGTAGTGATGATCTGAGCCTTCCGGTGTTCTGATGCCTGGAGAAGAGTTATTCATAATTTAGTTGGTACACTGAGGAATATTTTGCACTGACCAACTCAAAAAGATTTATTTTGTTATTTGACCTGTTTTTCACTTCATGATCTTATCTGTGTATTTAATAATTCTTGATGCAGATTTCATTGCTAGAGCAGTTTCTGTGGGAAAATAAATCTGTCTGGCCCCTTGTGCATCTGAAATCCTGAAAATAATCTGTAACTAAGATAGAATATGTAAAAATCCATTGTGTTTTGGGAAAAAAACGAAAGAGGCTAAAGAAAGAGGCACCTCTTTGATTGAAAGACGATTTTAGGCACTTAATTTTCCTTGGTATTTATTAATTCGTTTAATTGGGAAAATCATCATGTTTTAAAATTTGATGTCAATATTGTATCTTTCTAATTTAGATAAAGAAAACCTTATACCTCGCTATGATTTTTTTTAATTACTCTAGCTTGGTTTTAATAATTTCATGTCTTCTAGTTTATTTCATTTATTTATCTCATGTCACATTCCAAAAAGAATTTGAGACCGTTTATCAAACTACACACAAAGTAGTCATTGAGTAGAAAAAATATGCCTGTGTTCCAGTAGCCTAGAATGTAAGTTACATCAGGACAGCATAAAGCTTCACCAGGGACTCTTTATTGCTTATTCTGGAGCATAATCTGTAGTACAAGTTGAATAACTAACTTGTGGAATGAATGTCTGAAATTACTTAACAAAACAAACACCAATCTATTCATTCACTTGGTTGAGATTGAGCCACACTTTTGACACAGAGCTTTATGCTAACAAATGTACAGAGAAAAAACTGCTTGTTAACAACCTACAGTATTCCAGAAGAAGATACACAACTCTTTCTAGGCCAAGAATAATTTATATTATGTCCGAACCCTGTGAGTGCAGGACTAATACAACAACATCCATTGATTTTAAAAGTTTATTTCTTTCTTTCTGCAATCCAAAGGTAACTTTGAATATTAAGACTCAAGACTCTTGAGGAGTAAGAAAGGCCATAATTCATGTAGCTAACTTTCCATGAATTTTTTTTTTTTTTTTTTAAGATTTGGTTTTCTTTTCTTTCTTTCTTTCTTTCTTTCTTTTTTTTTTTTTTTTTTGAGACAGAGTCTCAAGCTATCACCCTGGGTAGAGCCATGCTGTCATGGCTCACAGCAACCTCCAACTCAGGCTCCAGTGATCCTCTTGCATCCGTTTTTCTGTTTTTAGTAGAGACGACAGGGTCTTGGGTTTGCTCAAGCTGGTCTCAAATTCATAAGCTCAAGTAGTCCACGCACCTCAACCTCCCAGAGTTCTAGGATTACAGCTGTGAGCCACCACGCCTGGCCATGAATATTATTTTTAACATACATGTGTTTAGTAAGCTCAGAATAGACATTACTTTAAGGCTATCTGTGCTCAGTGTCAAGAAGTGCTGGGGTGCAGAGAAGGTGCTGCTGTGAAAATGAAAAGTCAAATGCTTAAAGAGCCCATTGAACTAGAGTTTATCAAACTGAATTAGAGTTTATCATCTTGTGTAGTTTTAAAGTTGTGCTGGCCCTCCAGAGTCATCTGTGCCTGAAGAGACCATCAATCTCTGCGTGAAGGAGGGACAAGAAAGCCCAAATCATCCAGACTGACATTTTTCTTAGAAAATTTTCTTGGAAGCCAGTTCACTATGCAAACAAATATGTGACCAGGACCCAGGACCCATGTTCCCCAGCTATGCCACTCTGCCACTCTATTTTCATGCAAGATAATTTTAAAGGAGCCAATCATCAAATGTACACAGTTATCACAAAGAAAATCTCAATAAAGCAGCCTTAGAAAGGCTGACACTGAAACATCTAAAACAGAATTTCCAACTTCTGTGTCACTGATGAATTGAATTGCTAGCAGGAGTTCCTAACTTGAGGCCAGTAGAATCTTTTATGATGTGATCCCTCCTCACTTGTATCAAAACTGTTGTGTGTGCACACACACATTTCTCTACAGAGAAGTTTCTCTGATTTTTTTCAAGTGCTCAAAGAACTTTGTGTCCTGGAAAGGTTAGAGATACTGCATTGGCTTGTAAATGAGCCACTTAAACATTGATGGGCATTCATAAAAGAGAATGACTTTGGGATTGGAGTGATAGCAAAATGTCTATCTTGTCAGAACTCAACTGCATGGCAGATAGTTCCTTGGACCATTCTTGATTTGTGACAAGCCCTGTCCTCTGTAGATAAAATATTGTTTCTAAACCACTCATATTTGTTGAGACACCACACACTTATTCAAAAAGTGCTGTGTGTATGGCAGCAGCATTTTGTAATTTGCATCCTTTAGGAGTCTGAGAACTCTAGCTGAGAATTAACTCAAGAACATAAAAAAGGATTATTAGGCATGTTGCACAACTTGACTTAGGGACGGATAGGAAACTGGAAGGCTCAAAATCATGGCAGGGACCGTGCTGAAGTGAGTGAATTTACCATAATTTTTGTCTTTTTTTTTTCATAAATCCAATGGACACAGCTTAGAATATTGTTTCTCAAAGTTCACTGGTCACCAGCAGCAGCACCACAGCAGCTGGGAACTTTTTAGAAATGCAAATATTTGCACACCAATCTAGACCTAATCTGGAAATGGTATTTTAATGGTATTTCCAGATGACTGGTGTGCAGAAAAGTTTGAAAAGTACTGGTTTATGTCAGTGTCAACCCCATGCCTGGGACTAGAACAGGGCACCTTGATGCTAGAGATTGCGTACAGTAGAGAAAGAGAATTTGTTTAAGGAAGATCACTGTTATTGAAGAAAGATGAATCAATTCTGGACAGCCAAAAAATATTCGGCACCCTCTACATTCCTTGAATGACATTCCCCTGCATAAGTCATGGAAATACCCTGCGCTTCAGTATTATTATTGGAGGGGACTTCCCTTCCAGAGCTTCTAATCTCGGTGTAGAACCGTGTTCCCTGGAGTATCCTTCTGGTCTTTCTGCATCCCATCGCCAGAGAAAAGTGTCTGACTCCTGAATTTTAGCGGATGACCAGACTTTGTAGCTCAGCTCTTTCACCTCTTTCTCTCTGGTGTCTGTCGGTAGTAGGAAGTGGATATATTTAGCTGTTCTCTCTACCATGCCCTAACAAAGGGGACCTGTGTTGTCCAGAGAGATTAAGGCTGCTTCATTCTGGGATGAAACCATTGTCGCTCACCTCAAGAATTTTGCATCAGCTTTATCTGTAATATAAGTAATAAAGCTGACTTTTTTTGTTTTGACTTATTTGACTCATGAATCTGTCTCTGAGGCAGAGAAAAACAGTGTCAAGTATGGGGGAGCCTTTGAACCTTAATAATTAACCCCTTGGAAGTTTTCTTTATACATAAACCATCAGAGAATAGTTTATTTTTCTCATTTATGGTTTTTTATTTGTATTACTCCCTCATACATCTGAGTATTTATAAATCGCAAAAACTCCTTTGTGAGGCCGATGTTTGGAAGGATTATCGCTTGGGCCTCATGAGGAACTTAGAGGGCCAGTTGTGTGTAATCACTCATGCCACAAATCTCTTTTGAGGGATGTTTCCTTTCATAGGTTCAGGTCCATTTTAGAGAAGAACACTGTCAAGTCCTGTCATCAACGTGAATTTAGCTCTAATTTTTTTTTCGTGATAATAGGCATTTGGGGAGATTTTATAGAAGTAAAAGTGTTGCTATTATTGATTCTCTTCTTATAAACATAAATACATGTTAATTAACGTGAATTCAGGATATTTTGCTCGGCTACAGAGTGGAGCCAAGGTCCATCTTGTCTAGATTGTCAGCTGTCTGTCCCGTGAAATGTGTGTGTTCAACGAAATAATAAAGCTGCTTACGGTTAGCCTGGTGCTTACTCAAAGGTGGAATAATTAACTGCTGAATCTTCTCCTCTCTGCCTCCCCTCTCCTTGGGGATTTTCTAACCAATAAATCACTAAACTAACATTGCTGAATTTATAAGATGAAAGCCCAAAATGGTCTCGGTAACAGAATGAAAAGCCTAATACTCTTTTCCTAAACAGCATTTGCAGGTTCTCCCTAAACTCAAGCGGAAGCAACTGTTTAGCCCACGATGTCGGGGTGGTGGGGTGGGACCATCTACTCGGTGCTCTTCTTCTCGGGTGCTTATTTTCTCATACGTTTTCATCAGTATGCATTTGCTTTTCTTAACTGTTGTGATTTATCCTGTAATATATGCATTGTGAGCACTTCTCCCTCACAGCTAATTGTAAGCATCCATCTCTTGGAATATGCACTCAGAAAGTACCATCCAAAATAGCCTTGTTATTTTCTATACAGCAGTTTAATCATTATCGCATGTGATCACATCTCCAGTGAGATGCGCTTCCTGAGAAAATGTAGAGATGCGATGCGTTTGTTCAAATTCAACTTGAATAAATTACCGTAATATTCAGAAGAACGGTGGCAGGGGAAAAAATAGCATTTTCGGAAATCTTGTTTGGCTTTTATGATTTTTCATACTTTTCTCATTCTAAAGCATTCTGTGTTAGTCTGGATGCTTAAATGTCATCCTAAGGTATAGGTCAATGTTGCCTAGACAACAGCATACTTTCTGAGCAAACAAGGTTTGTTTTTTTTCTAATAGTCATAAATTCAGTGCCAGCACTGACTTACAGCAAGGGCCATTAGAGCAGCTTAGAGCAATTACATTGACTTATCCCAAACTAACCATAGATTGCACAAAGTTAAGTAAAATAATTAACCTCCTACTACAAAAATAAAGACCAATAATAAGGTACATATAAAGGTATTTTATAAAACTGATCAAGGAGTTAAAATGCCACTTTGATTTAAGTTGCTCATTTCTCAAAGCAAGTGAGGGTAGTCCATTTCCCAATGTTAATCCCATAAATTGTCATTTACCTTTCTGTGCCAGGACTAGAGTCACTCATTGTTATCTACATTTTCAGCTCTACCCTTTTGAAGAGAAACCTGTTCTCAGAAACCTTAGAAAGCAATTTCATTTATAGTGAAGTGGTATAAAATTTTCACTTCAAATCTCGGTAGGGAAGCCTGGGTTATTGAAGGTTTTCTGTTGAGAAACAATTACTCCATCCATTTACTGAATATTGTTTATTTTTGTGTTGTGCAAAATGCCCTGTGGGCCTCTTAGAACTTACTGGAAGAACCAATTTAGGAAGAAAATATCCAATTAGCTCAGAATTTTACGACATACACAGAGTTTGCATTCTTTGAGAGTGAGTATGTTTGTTTTGGAGTCTTTGTGTGATTGCTAAGGTGTTTGCCCTTGCCTTTGAAACCTCCTCATTTGAACATGGTCATGCAGATAGGTTTGCTTGATTAAAGGTTCTCACCTAAAACACCAAAGGATTTCTAATTCTTCCAGTGTTCCAAATGGGTTCTATATTTGTAGTGAAAGGTTAACTGTTATGCTAATTCGTAGCATGAGAAGGTATCTGAAATTACAGGTCTCTGTTTTGTGGTACCCAAATCAGAGTCTGTGAATTTAACGTCCATATTTCTTCAGTCAACAAGGGCATTTTTATTTCATTTTTATTTTTTAAATTATTTTTTATTAAGTCATAACTTTGTACATTGATGCATTTATGGGGTTCAGGGTACTGCTTCGATATACAATGTGAAATGTTTACATTGAACTAAGTAACACATCCATCACAATTATGCTCATTTCTTAATCGTTCTGAAATGTACCATTGTGTCATGCACATTAGGTGATGTCCCCCCAAATGCCCTCCCTCCTCCCATACCCCTAATCCCCTCTCTCCTCTTCCAGTCTACTTTCTGGACTATAGTTATGTTTTGCCATTCATATGAGTGTACAGGTGGTTATATATTGATTTCAAACTAGTATTGAGTACACTGGATATTTTCAAATTAAATCATAGCTATGTACATTAATGCAATCATGGGGTACAATTCTTGAGATACTTTACTAAGAAGAATATGTTCTAGCTCCACTCAGGAAAATATAAAAGATGTGAAATCTCCATCTTTTTTATAGCTATATAGTATTCTATGGTATACATATGCCACAATTTATTAATCCATGCATGAGTCAGTGGGCACTTGGGTTGTTTCTATGTTTCGACTATTATGAATTGGGCTGCAATAAACATTCTGGCTCAAATTTCTTTATTGTAAAATAATTTTTGATTATCTGGGTATACACCTAGCAGAAGAATTGCAGGATCAAACAGTAGATTTTTGCAGATTATGCTTCCAACAAAGGTCTGATAACTAGAATCTACAGAGAACTCGAACTAATCAATAAGAAAAGAATAAATATCCCTATTTCTATGTCGGCAAGAGACTTGAACAGAAACTTCTCTGATGAAGACAGGCCCATGGCCTACAAACACATGAAAAAATGCTCATCATCCTTAATCATCAAAGAAATGCAAGTCAAAACCACTTTGAGATATCATCTAACTCCAGTAAGATTAGCCCACATCACAAAATCCCAAAACTACAGATGTTGGTGCGGATGCGGAGAGAAGGGAACACTTCTACACTACTGGTGGGAAGGCAAGCTAATATGACCTTTTTGGAAAGAAGTTTGGAGAACACTCAAGGCATTTTTATTTTATTCTAGGGTTTACTAATCTCAGAGGTGGTGAGCATTCCATTCTATATGGACCATGGAACTCAGAACAGGTTATTTTGCCTCATCATTTAAATGTCTCCACAACCTTCTGGTATCATTTCCCAGCTTCCTATCTTTGCTATTAAAACTCACCGGGACACCTGCATCGTCCTTTTATTAAGTTGGTGCAGAAGTTAATTGTGATTTTGGACCATGAATTTTAAATCATTATAACTAGCCTCCAACACATCTTTATTAGTCAAAATAGTAGCCATTACCATCAACACTTTGTTACCAGTGAGAAATAAGTGTTTCTTTTCCTGTAGCTTCAAAAAACATGTTTTGAAATTAGATGAACTTTTGGGAAGCATTTTCTGCATCCTGCTGTTTGTGGAAGTGTTTTCTCTGCACAGGGTTGTCCAGAGGCTTGAAGAAGTGGAAGTCTGTTGGTGAGAGGTCGGGCGAATGTGGACGAAGAGGGGAAACTTTGATGCTCAATTTGTTCAACTTTTAGAGCATTGACTGTGCCACAGCACCAGGCATTGTTCTGGAGAAGATTTGGGCCCTTGCTGTTGACCAGCGCTGGCTGCAGACATTGTGGTTTTCGGTGCCTGTCATCCATGGCCTGAGCAGACTTCTCGGATGTGGGAGTTTCTCTGGGACTTAGAACGCTGTTCTGAGTGGATCAGACTGGCAGCAGACCACCAAATAACAACCATGACCCTTTTTTTGGTGCAACTTTGGCTTTGGGAAGTGCTTTGGAGGTTCCTCTCAGTTCTGCCTCTGAGCTGCTCATACCCAGTTGTCATGTGAAATCCACTTTTCAGCACACATCATAATCCCATTGAGAAATGGTTCCTTGTTGTGTTGAATAAGAGAAGACACTTGAAAATGACACCTGCTCTGACTTTTGGTCAGCTCCTGAGGCAGCCACTGATCAAACATTTCACCTTTGCCATCTGCTTCCAATGCTGAGCAACCATCCAGTGCTTGACACCGAGTTCCTGGGCACCTTCCTGCGCACTACTCAGAGGCTCAGCCTCATGACTGCCCTCAGCTGGTGGTTGTCCACTTCCGATGGCCGGCCACTATGCTCCTCACCTTCAAGGCTCTCCCCTCTTCTGCAAAACTTCTTGAACTACCACTGCATTGTACATTTGTTAGCAGTTCCTGGGCCAAATACGGAGCTGATGTTGTGAGTTACCTCTGCTGCTTTACAACCCATTTTGAATTCGAATAAGAAAATTGCTTGAATTTGCTGTTTGTCTACCATCGTTTCCCCAGTCCAAAATTAAATATAAAATAAATAGCAAGTAATAAGTTACTAGCAAAAGCATAAAGCGAGAAATACATATTAAAATGATCTAGAACGTAACCACAGTTATTAAATATCAAAAGGCAAATTTCAATAATGCAAAAACCTCAATCACTTGTACACCAACCTAATAATAAAATTTACTGAGCAACATCGTGGAGCAAATACTGGTCACTTTGAGTGTCATGGCCCCCAGATTTTACTGGTGGGATGAGCGGTCAAAATAGGTTGGGGCATCAGCCCTGATTTCATTCCCTTTTTCCTCCTCTGAGGCTTTTTCTGTCAGTCTTCTCTCTCTATATATCTCTTTCTCTCTCTCTATCTCTTTCTCTCTCTCTTTCTCTCTCTCTCTCTCTCTCCTTCTATCCCTTTGTCTTTAGTCCCTTGTTCTCTATTTCTTTTATCCTAGAGAAATCATTTCTAACTTCTCTTCACCCAGTCTTCTATTGCCTCATTTTGTGTGTGTTTTATTGATTTTTATCTCATATATATGTATATATACAGTTATATTATGTTCACAGTAGTTCCCCGGTATCCGTGATGGTTATTATTTTTATTCTTGTCTTCTTCTTATTCATTTATTCATTTTTTAAATATTTTTGATTTTGGTTGAGTTTCCAGATGCAGAATCCACAGGTATGGGGAGCTGACTGGATATCTGTATACATGAGTGTGTTACATCCGTATGTATAGAGGGTGCCAAAAAAAATCTATACACATTTTAAGAAAGAAGAAAACTGCTATTAAATTTGTAACACTCAAGTCACATTTGACTTCCGTAACTACAAGAGGTGCTCAATGTGACTTGCATTCATGTTTTGTTACCAGTATATATTGAGCATCACAATTTAAATACAATTCTTTCCTTTCTTAAAATGCGAATGCAAAATAAAATAAAATTAAAAATGTGAATGCATTTTTTATACCACCTGGGGTATGTCATAGTCCGCATATTCTCCAAATCTATTTTCATATCCTTCATAAGATGTCACACCGGGCAACCCATGTCCATACCCTTTCTCGTCTACAGGGGCCCTCTAAAGGGACATAGTCATTTTTTCATTTATTTTTGAACATCTACTCTTTTTCCAGGCTGTTTAAGGCTCTAGAAATGTAACAGTGAGTGACCCAGATACTGTCTGTGCCTCCAGAGAGCTTACAGTCTACTGGAAGGCAAAATACAGTATTAGATAAGCAAATTCATAAGTGGTCACTTGGCAGATGCTATGAAGAAAACACAGAAGATGTTTTCATCGAGTAGAGGAAGACCTAATCCCACTCATGGGTTCAGGAAAGGGACTAAAGTCTGAAGGAGAAGCACAGGTCAATCAGACCTAGGAAACAGTTATTCTGACCCCAAGACATAAAGAAGCAAAAAAGCCATTAGAATAGGCTGGGGCTGGGAGAAAAGCAAGTTAGGGATGGAATTCCGAGGCCATGTGCAGGCAGAGAGGGGCAGGTCCTGATGTGATGCCAGAGGGGAGGAGGCAGGGGCAGGTGCAGGGAGCAGGGCAGGACCTGACCAGATTTCCATTCCTGTTACCTTACTCTCCAGCTTCCTCAGAACAGTTCCAGTCTCCACCAACTAAGTTCTCATTCATTTGTACTTCTCTTTGTGGTTTCCTCATTCATTTGTGACTGCGTGCTCCTCAGGAGAATCTTTCTTCTCTTTAGGCTAAGGTATAAAGAAACTACTTTTTTCTTCAAGATGGGGTCTCACTCTGTTGCCCAGGTTGGAGTACAGCATGTGATCCTAGCTCACTACAGCCTGGATCTCCTGTCCTGGGCTCAAGTGATCCTCCCTCCCGCCTCAGCCTTCCCAGTAGCTGGACCTACAGGCACACACCACCAGGCCTGGCTAATTTTTTTTTATTTTTGTAGAAACAAGATCTTGCTATGTTGCCCAGGCTGGTCTCCAAAGGAAATTGGAAGTGTTTTATCCCCAAATACATTTCTTTGACATATTTTGAAATGGCTGCCATGAGTCTCCCAGGTAGAACTAACACTGCAGATCTGTGTTTGGGGAAGAGGAGTTTACTTCTGTTGAGAATCTGCATGAATACTGTCAGTTTATCTTTCCTTACCTAAAGTAGGAAAGATAAACTAAGGGTCTGGCACCTCTACAGGTGGCAGAAAAGAAAAGCACTTGCCATCTGCTCCCTGTGAGGGTTTTTTAAACCTTCTTTGTCTGGTCTCCCATTACCTGGTTTTCTGCTTTCAAGCCCCCATTCTTTAAAAACCTCGTTGAGGAGTTGGGCTTCAGGGTTCTGGAGTATACACAGTAAATGAATTTGTATCTTTTCCCTCCATTCAGCCAATCTGCCTCATGTCAGTGATTTTTCAACAAACCTTATGGGTCAAAAAGCTTTGCTCCTTTCCTCTGGAACTCCTGGCCTCAAGTGATCCTTCTGCCTTAGCCTCCCAAAATGCTGAGACTACAGTTCTGAGCTACTCTGTCCCTTCAAAGAGATTTTTCTTAAAGTTCTTTGCTTATCTCTTTGAGAAAAATGATTAGCTTCTATTTCATACTTAACAAAATAGATTTCAACTCTCATGAGGGAGATCAGATATTAGATATAGAACAGTTTCTTTGTTTTTCACGAATGCCTAGAAGATTTTACCCTTCTAAGTAGTTTCTGAATTGGAACAGGTTGCTATGTGTTCCTTGATTAGTTTTCCAGTCCATTGCATTCATTTTTTTTTTAAATATACTTAGACATAATTTTTTTTATTTCAAATTGATATTAGAGTACAAACTATTAGGTTATATTGTTTGCATTTGTTAGGCAAAGTTCAAGTTGTAGTTGAGCCCTTCACCCAGGGGGGTGTGCTGTACACCCTTCCATTGTGCCCATTAGATGAGAGCTGACCAATCGCCCATCCCCCTCCTTTCCCTCCTCTCCCTCCCCCCACTTGAATTTAATCCTGTTTTTCTCTCATGTGGGCGTGTAGTTGTTTATCTGTTGGTCTCATATTCATATTGAGTACGTTGGATACTTGCTTTTCCATTTTTGTGGAATGCTCTTTAAATCCATCTGGGTAAATACAAAAGATGTAAAGGCTTCGTCTTTTTATGGCTGAATCGTATTGCATGGTATACATGTACCGCAGCTTGTTAATCCATTCCTGTGTTCATGAGCACTTGGGTTGAGGTTGATTACACGTCTTAACAATTATGAATTGCGCTGTCATGAACATTCTAGTGTTCAGATGTCTTTATGGTAAAATGATTTCTTTTTCTATTGGGTAGGTAGCTAGTAATCAGATTATGGGATCAAATGGAAGATCTACTCTTAGCTCTCTGAGAATTCTTTGCACTTCTTTCCATAGGGGCTGTATTAGTTTGCAACCCTACCAGCAGGAGGGGGACAAGATTGTTGACTAGAAGCATAATTAAAAAAAAAAAAAATCACAGGTACAACAAAATTTACAGACAGCTCTACCCAGGGGCATGAACCTGTGTGTTAGTTACTAGTTCTACAATTCCACCAGAACTTTCTCACTGAAGAAAATGTAATCAGGATGCAAATGAAAGTGAATAATAGGGTATAAAGGAATATATATATATATATATATATAACATAAAAGATCAATTCATCTTTTATATTTTGATACATAAACTTATAGTGACATTTTCAACACATACCTAAAAGTCTTGCAACAAATGTAATAATATTTAGTGATTAAGTTGAGGTCCTGCACTTAGTTTGATGTTCTCAGAATCTTTCCTGTTTATTCTGCATACTAGCCAGAAAGTTGGAGGCATTTAGTAACCATGATTTACATTTGTGATGCCCTGCTGGTCCAGGTTTTGCAAATATTTGTAAGAATTTTACCGTCCTGTTGCCGCCCAACTGGGTTGGATTACCTGAGTCACAAAGAAGAGCCAGGACACTGAGGCACTCAGGGTTGCAATAGAGAAAGTTTTTAATTCCACAGAGCACTAAGCAGGAAGATGGGAGGAATTTTTTAAATCCACCTCCCTAAAAATTTGAGAGTTTTTTTTAGGATAGTTTTAAGAGCAAAGAATTAGGCAATTGGTTTTGCAAATTGTGTTAGGTTTGGGGAAGAATTGCAGATGTATAGAAATTGTCTTCAAGTTTGAGTCAGTTCTGGGTTGGGGTCATAATTCCAGTTGAGTCAGTTTGGTGGTAGAGGCTCTGGGTGGGTCAGCCAATTTACTGGAATTCAAAGACTAGAGGATATCTCAGAAACTGCCTTCAGGTTTTGAAAATGTGATATTATCTATGGAGAAAGTTAAGAATCTTTATGATGACCAGCTATGTGACTCCAGAGTAGCAATTATAAGGAAGCATACAAAGGGACAGTGGCTGATTATTGTTATTTTTAGCTGGGTCTGTGCCTTTGCAGAGTTGTATGGCCTTGTCACAGTTCTCAGCTTACATCTCTTTATTGGTTTGTAAGGGAAGTTTTAATCCCTTTCGTAGATGCAGCATTCATGTATCAAAGATAGGAGCCATAAAAGATAAAAGGCATTCTAAATGTGAAATGCATGGCATGGGTAGTAAAGATTTTAGGAATTCCAGGAGAGAGAATATAATGATGGGTAGACAACTTGGGCAGTAAAGATATAATCCCTTCTGGCAGTGCCTGTGGCTCAAAGGAGTAAGGTGCCAGCCCCATATGCCGGAAGTGATGAATTCAAACCAGCCCTGGCCAAAAACTGCAACCCCCCTCTCCCACCCACCCCCCCCAAAAAATATATATATATAAACCCTTCTCATTTTGCTTTCTTAATTCAAATGATACCTTTTCTAAGAAGCTTTTCTGAAGATCCCATTCTAGAAACACTCCATGAAGCAGTTATTCTTTATTGTATCACCCTGTCTTATCTCCTTCTGAGTATTTCTCAGAAATCAGAATTGCTTATATTTAAGCGTTTGTTGTCTGTGCTACTCACTAGAATATTATTTCCATGAAGATGGAGACTTTTCATCTTGCTCACACTGTACTCCCCGGGACTCACCTAGTGCCAAGTACATGTAAGGCACTCAGTTAAATTTCCTTCATTAGTTAGACGCTCAAACTTTTGCATCCTCTTAGTACACACAAAAACTCTGATGTTCATTGGAGTTGCCTGTTTTTTTTTTGTACAAGCTCACAAATGCTCTTTTACAAAATTTGGATTCTTCTTGGGTTGAACATGACTTTCTCAGTTCATTATGAAACTTTCTCAGTTCATAAAGTAACTTTCTTGTTTCTAATATACTGTTTCAACTTGCAAAGGGAAATATGTCATCCCTACTTTTTACTTTCTCCAAATGGATATGCTTAACTCTGTATATAATCTACCACAAATATATTGTTGGAAAATATTTCATAGTTATTTGATAACTACATCCCTCAATTTAGGTACAATGTTAAGTAATGATGCTTAAAAATATCATGCACATTCTCAATTGGCAGAATATCTTTTTTTTTTATTAAATGATAGCTGTATACATTAACGCAAACATGGGGTACAGTGTAGTGTTTTCATATACAATTTGAAATATTTTCATTAAACTGGTTAACATAGACTTTGTGTCATTTACTTTTAGCTATTGTGTTAAAACATTTATACTCTAGTTCTAGAAAAGTTCACTTGTACCCTTGTTAGACAGACCATGACTGGCAGAATATCTTTTCTCACTCAATTTTGGGTGTGGTGTGTGTGTGTGTGAGAGAGAGCGAGAGAGTGAGAAAATTCTGTTATACATTTAATTATCTTATTTGTATTTCCTTTAGAATTTCTTTTTTAAAAGATGGAGGACTCAAAATAGCCAATGTGACTAAAGCTGATGCTGGAACTTATACCTGCACAGCAGAAAACCAGTTTGGGAAGGCTAATGGCACAACACACCTGGTCGTCACAGGTGGGTGCAGGTCTTAACTACTGCTTTACACAGGGATACTCTGTATGGTATGTTATTATGGTCAAAGAAATTGTATGTTTTTACAATGCTCAGTACACTTTGAAAAAAGAACTTGAGTTTTTACTTACATTGTTTTTAATAGGTGAAAGTCAAGGCAACAATTCTTGATATTTCTTTAGCACAGCACAGAGCATGCAGGGAATGCATTAGTTACTGTTCTGAGATAAGGAATAATAAGAGCTGCAAATAGCATATGTTGATTTTTTTTAATTTTATTCCAAAATAAAATTATATTATGTCAAATCTTTGGTGTATACTTTTTCTTTTGCATTATAATTATTCTTTTCTAGAGATGTTCAAGTCCAGGAAATGACACGATGTCAATAATTGCTTAAAGTTCAGGATGTATTTTGTTCATTTACTAATTCACAAAAATCTGTGAGCACCTACCATGTGCCAAATGCTGGGGCTGTATCAGTGAGCCCATTGACAAAGAAACTGCCCTCATGAATGTTACGTTCTACTAGAGGCAGAAAGAAAATAACCAACAGGATTAAGAAATAAGTCAGTTATTAAAAAGAAAAATACTAACAATTGAGAAAGCAAAAAGGAATATATGGGGAGAGGTAAATTAGATCATTAGAAACAGAATGATCAGAATAGACTTCACTGAGAAGAAGAGATTTAAACAATGTTTTCAGGGTCAACCAACAGATTCCTTGGGGATAATTATGCAGACTCTTTGTAGACCTTTTTTAGGACTTTGGCTTTTGGTTAGATTGAAAATTAGGAACTGATGCAATATTTGAAGCAGAGGAATGACATGAAATGAAATACAAATTGTAAAAAGGATTAGTCCACTGCTCTGTTGAGAAGAGGCTGTGAGAATCAAGGGTAGACACAGGAGAGGTCTCAGGAGACCAGTGCTGTGAACTAGGCAGGAGGTGACCCAGTGAGGGTGGTAGCCCAGAAGTTGATGGGAAGGGTCAGAAATTGCATGTTATCTACTTGGAGATGCAACAAGAGTTGCTGAAAAGTTGAATAAGAGGGCTGAGAGGAGGAAAGGATGCAAGGATGACTGCAGAGTGGTCGCTGAAGGTCAGGAAGAATGGCAGTCAAAACAGTGGAGATGGGAAGGGCTGGGGCTTGGATGGCTTTGGGGAGAGGGAAGACCAGGAGTTCAGTTTGGGGCTTGTTGACTGTGAGATATTTATTAGGCTCTGTCTCCTTAAAGAAGATCATGGATTTACCAAGATTTCCATGGATTAAACAACATAGGTTTAATTTTTGCTCATTCAGCAAGTCTAGAGTGGGCAGCTATGTTGTCCATATCCAGACATAAAGCATTCTGAGGTCTCTGTCATCTGTCATGTTCATCACTATGAAGGGGAAAGAACACACTTAAATTAACTATTAATTCATTCAGACTTCTGCTTGTCAATGCCACCCGTAACTCCTACTTAGGTTTTCTTGACCAAAGCACTTGGCTATACCTGAACTCAAAAGTGTTCAGAATTTAATCCCTTTGTGTGCCCTAAAGGCAGCAGTGGGGAACACACCCAAGTGGAGATGCTGAGTAGGTAATTGAATACATGAATCTGGATTTGGGGAGAGAGATTGAGGATAAAGATATGCAGTTGGGAGTTGTTAACATATAAATGGGTCCTTAAAGCCAAAAGACTAGCTGAAGTCTCCAAGAGAGTGAGTGAAGACAAAATTTAAAGGACTGAGCTTGAGACATTCCAACATAAAGAGATTTAGGAAAAGAAGAGGGATCATCAAGGGAGACAGAAAAGAGATGAACAACACAGGTAGGAGACACTAAGAGAGCGTGGTTCCCCAGCAACCATGGGAAAGAAGTATATCAGGAAGACAGAGTGGAGCAGCTACAGTTGAGAGGTCGAGTAATAGGAGACCAAGAATTTGCCACTGGATAATGCGGCAGGGAGATTATTGGGGACCTTGATGAAGACAGGTGGATTGGAAGGAAAAGCCTAACTAGACTAAGTTAGAGAGGGAATTTAGTGGCACAATCATAGACAACACATATAAATGGCTCTTACAGACTTCTGCTCCAGTGTGGTGCTCAGCAATGGCAGTAGCAGAGAAGGTGGGGTCAAGAGGAGTTTAATTCACAGGAAACGGGAGGGAGATGGCCGTATCAGGGAGAAAGAAATACGTATACAGATATTTTCATTGGGAAAAAGGGGCAATAATTAACATTTTAACATAGTACCCCTCTCATTGTACCTTAAGCATCTTTCATATACTCTTTCAAATTCATGCTAATGTTTAAATGTCTGAGTCTATTTACATTTTGATGATAATGCATTTTCTAGTCAGAGTTGATAAAAACACAGTAGCTTAGATTTCGACCTCCTATATGTCAGAAAACAATAAAACCAAAGCCAAAATTGACTTTGTTAGCAGTATTATAGCTCGTACTTATAGATGACTTTAATTTTTAAACTTACATACCCTATAAATTCAAATCTTCTAATTTCTTTAACAAGAATTTGTAGATCTGGTGAAATATATGATAGCCCTGCCTCCAAATGTCTATTTTAATCTTGAAGGCTTATAATTATACAGATATATGTACAGAAATATATATGTGTCTATAAACAGATACACTGTGAGTTAGGTGAATAGTCTGCCTGTGAAAATTGCTTTCTTTACAATAAAAATGCTAAAGTTTTACTTAAAAATTATTTCCCCAATAGAACCAACGAAAATAACTTTGGCTCCATCGAACATGGATGTTTCTGTTGGCGAAAGTGTGATTTTGCCCTGCCAGGTGCAACACGACCCACTGTTAGACATCATGTTTACCTGGTATTTCAATGGGGCCCTCGCAGATTTTAAGAAGGAAGGGTCTCACTTTGAGAAAGTTGGTGGGGTAAGTTGTAACACTTTCATCTTACTTTTTATATTAGATGCGGCTCTGACATGTTGCCTATAAACATCTGATATACACACGATGCTCTAGAAATGTTTGTTACATAAGTGATTCTGGTTGACAGTCGTTCTCAATTCTGTTCTGATCTAATTTTATTTTTGTAATGACCAGAAAGTGATCACATTTATTTCAACCCCTAATTTTAATTAAATTTGGCAAATGATGTGCAGTAGAACCTCTATAGTTGGCCACCTCCCTCCATTGACCACCTCCTCAATTTGACCTCATTTTGACAGACTGGACATGCGCCATGTGTACATATCTGTACAGTAGGCCTAGTTCCTTATGTTGACCCTTCTCTGTTGACCAGTTTGTTACAATCCCTTGAGTGGTCAATTCACAGAGGTTCTGCTGTACTATGTATTTATATTAAATGCTATCCTTTGTGACAATTTTGTTATTAGTATTTCATGGAAAGGTGAGCTTTTTTATACAGCTGTTTATTTTTTAACATGACACCAGGTGCTTCACTCCAATTGAAGAGACTCTTCATTTTACAGTTACACGAACCAAGCCTTTGAAAAACATATTAACTTGCCCATAGTCACTCAGCTACTTAATGGTGGAACTTCAAGCCCAGATCCATTTGTCCCCACAACACAAATGCTTTATAATGTTCCATCCACTGATATCTTCTTTTGTGATGGTTCCACATGAGGAACAATTACAAATGTTAAGGAAAAATTGATCCTTGCAGGAGAGTGGTTAAGAAGTGGCTCCATGCTGGTGAGCCACCCAGACTAACAGAGGCCTGGAATCATGTTTGGGAATCCTGTAACTGTGAAACTGGCCTCCCTTTCATGTTTGTTTGGATTGACTCCATGCCAGCTTCATTCTGTTTGGTCAAAGTGTCATTGGTTGATAGTCAAGTCTGGCTTTATCCTTATGGACTTAACATGCAGGCATCACTAAATCAGAAAACCATGTGATGGTCACCACAAATGTGTTCATTTGACAAAGATTTTCTATTAAATATATGTATTCATTGGCATAATAATGTCTCAGGATCATAGACAACTCAAAAGGATGGTGCTATGAGTTGAATTTGTGTCCTACCAAAAGATATGTTCAAGTCATAATGCCCAATACCTCAGAATGTGACTCCGTTTGGAAATTGGCTATTACAGAAGCAATTAGTTAAATTAAGAAGTCCTATTCTGGAATAGGGTGGCCCCTAATCGTAATTGCAGTCCCTCTAAAAGAAGGCAGTTTGGGCACGGACACACAGAGAGAAGGGCACCACGTGAAGCACAGAGACAGAGGAGGGATGGCCGTGTGACCACAGAGATAGAGATCGGAGTGATGCCGCCACGTGTCAAGGAATGCCTGGGGCTACCAGTGACCAGAAGAGGCAAAGAAGGCTCTTCCTCTGGAGACTTTGGAGGGAGCATAGACCTGCCAACACTTTGACTTCAGACTTCCAGTCTTCAGAGCTAGGAGAGGATACATTTCTGTTGTTTTGAGCCACTCAGTTCATGATACTTTGTCACAGCAGCCTTAGGAAACTAATAGGAAAAAAAAAGAAAGAAAGAAAGAAAAATTTGTAAAGAAAAAAGAAAATTGAGATATTTTGATTCCTAGCCACAATTAAGTATAATTTCATTACTGTTTTGATTTTCTGTCATCCATTTTATTCCTTTAGAAGTACTACTTTTTGTTCTAGCTGACTTAAGGCTTTTTAGAACTTTACCATTTACTCTAACCTGTTAACATTTATTTTTGCTCTTTTTTTTTTTTTTTTTTTTAGAAAATTGCCACTGATTTCTGTCAAAATGGGAAAAGGGGCCAGCATGGTGGCTCACATGAGCCTATAATCCTAGCACTCTGGGAGGCTGAGGGAAGAGGATCCCTTGAGCTCAGGAGTTCAAAACCGGTCTGAACAAGAGTGGGACCTCACCTCTACTAAAAATAGAAAAATCGGCTGGGCATTGTGGCAGGCACCTGCACTCCTAGCTACTCAGGAGGCTGAGGCAGGAGGATCATTTGAACCCAGGAGTTTGAGGTTATTGTGAGCTAGGCTAACACCAGTGCACGGTAGCCTGGGCTACAGAGTGGGACTCTGTCTTACAAAAAAACAAAAGCAAAACAAAACAAGATAAGGCATATGCCATTATTGTTAGCCAGTTCCCTACTCCATACCCAGCGGCTCTTATAGTTCCCCCTTCTTGGGCAGCCAGCTTAAAACCCATTATCCAATATGGGAAAAGCATCTTCAATACAGCTCTTTCCTAATGTTAATTCTTAGATAAAGAACTCAAATGGAAACACTGGGTACCTTTGCCCTGTAATGTAGATAATTATGTTTGTGATTGATTTATCATTTGGGTTGTAAGGTCTTGGTAATAGTTTATCTAATACAATGTCCTCTGTCTAGCTAATGCTAAATAGATGTGTAGTGTAAGACTGAAAATCCAAAGTAGTTTGATTGTAACATTCTGTCAGACAGTCACAAGAAGCACTAAGACTGAGGCTGATTGCTGCTTTTGTTAAGAACTGACAGTTAAGAACATTGGAGTTTATAATACAGTTTAACTCTCCTGATTTACACAGCCCTGTTAGGTTCTAGTGAAAGCAGAAAGTCATCTCTGTACAAGAGTCGGGTATCTGAAATGTGAAATTTCATAAATTAATGCTATCACTTGCCAATTCTGTTCTTTCTCTAACATGCTGGTTCATGGCCTATGAATTTTTTATTGACTTGTGCCATTAGTAACTTAATATTCTCCCATCAGTATAAAATGGTAAGCCATACAAGACGACATTACCCTTAAGCACAGGCAATTAAGTAAATTGGGTTTTCTGTTGCATGAGAAGGGAATCACGTAACGACTCTTATCCCCCGATTGTGTATTCATTGCAGCATACACATTAATTCCCATCGTCTGCTTGAGTTTTTTTCCCCCAGTGGGTTCATAGGTGTATCTACTGTTTTCAAAAGCAGCCAACTGTGAGTGAGGAGGCTGGAAAGGGGGAAAGTTGCCTAGAAAACTAGAAAGGAAGAGCCAGTTTGTAAAAGAGGGGAGGGGTCATTCAGATTATGCAAAATCCAACTCATAGCTTTGAACTGATTGGACCACTTATTGGAAGGAACTGTGCGTGGTAGTCTTGCTCATTCATTTGTTTTTGAAAAACACGCTCCCTTTGCAAGAATTCTGTAAATCCCCAAAGCTTTAGTAATTTAGATGCTATCTATACTATTACATAGACTTTAAACATCATGTCAAAAGACCACAGTGACACCACACACAGGTTTCACACAGTTGGAATTATACATTCAGAGAAGCTTATTAGACAAAATGGCTAAAATAAATCACCTCACAAAGGAGAGGAGGAGTCCCGAGATGTGCTGCAGTCTGTCTGTGCCCACAGGACAAATCAAAGTCACATAATTAAATCAGCAGGCGAGACTTCCTCTGAAGTCCCCTGTTTGCCAGGAAAAGCTCAGTTATAGGCCTAGGGTAGTGTGATTAGAGAAGTGGAGGATTAGTGTTCAGACACACAAGAGTTCTGGGTGTTACCGCGTACTGGGTAGTGTCAGTGGTGTGGCTAAATTACATAACTCTTTTCTAATTTTCTGATCTCTTTCACAACAGCTTTGGGTACAGTCATGTGTCATTGGATAGCAGGGATGCATTCTAACAAATACACCATTAAGTGATGTCTCGTTCACCAGCACATCATAGAATGTCCTTACACAAGCAACATGGTGGGGTCTACCACACACCTAAGCTGTGTGGCATAGTCTGTGCCAGTCATTTTCAACCACTGTGACATGGCACAGGTGTGCTGCAGAAAAATTTTAAAGGTCATTAATTAAATTATTTTAAAAAGATGTTCAAAGCACAGTGCAGCATATTCTTTCTTTCAGTTTTTTATTTTTTTTTTTTGATCAACGTCATTTAAGTGTGCCGTGGGATAAAAAAGGTTGAAAACCACTGGTGTGTGGCTTCCAGACTACAAACCCAGACATCCGCCATGTGATTGTACCACATACTGTGGGTATTTGTAACCCAATGGTACGTATGTGTACATCCAAACAGACCTAAACATAGAGAAAATACCATAAAAATATGGTATAAAATGTTGAAAATAGTACACCTGTATAGGGCACTTCCTGTTGCTGGAACTGCCAGAACTGGAAGTTGTTCTGCGTGAGTCAGTGAAGGAGTCACTGGGAGCGTGAAGGCCTGCGACATTACTGTGCCCTAGGGTACACTTTATAAACCTTGTAATCTTGGGCTGACAGTGAATTTATAAAAAAGATATTCTTTCTTCAATAATAAAGTAAACTTAGGTTACTATAAATTTTTAATTTATACACTTTGTAATTGTTTTAACTTTTGCCTCATACAGTAACACTTACCTAAAAACCTTGTATAGCTATACAAAAATATTTTCTTCATGTCTTTATTCTGTAAGTTTTTTTAATCTTTCATTTTTTTTTCACTTTATAAACTTCCTTGCTAAAAAACTAAGACACAAACACACACGTTAGTCCGGGGGTACACAGGGTCAAGGTCATCAGTGTCACTGTCTTCCACCTCCACGTCTTGCCCCAAGAAGGGACAGTAACACGTGTGGTATTGTCTGTCATTTCCTGTGATAACAGCGTTAGGTCCTGAGGGACCTGAGAGGGGCTGCTTTACAGGTGACTTTTTTTATTAAGTAGAAAGAGTACATTCTAAAATGATGATAAAAACACAGTGCAGCAAATCTGTAAACCACTGGCACAGTCATATATCATCATTATCAAGTACTTTGTACTGTACTTAATTGTATGTGCTGTACTTTGATATAGCTGGCAAGACAGTAGGTTTTTTTACGCCAGCATCATCTGAAACAGTGGTTCTCAACCTTCCTAATGCCGCGACCCTTTAACACAATTCCTCATGTTGCTACTAGCAAGGAAATTAATTTTACAGTTGGAGGTCACCACAACCTAAGGAACTGTATTAAAAATTTGTGGTATTAGGAAGGTTGAGAACCACTGATCCAAACATGTCAGTAATGCGTTGTGCTACGACACTACAAAGGATACTCAGAAGGTGATAAGAACTTTTCAGCTCCTTTATAATCTTAGGGGACCAACGCTATACTTTCTATCGTTGACCAAAAGTCATCATGTAGCACATGACTGTGTTTGCCATGTTCTCTCCCACCGGGACATCTCCTTCTTTAACACTATTTTTTCTCTTTGCCTCTTTCTAGATATATTCACACATCATTGTGTGCGTGTAGGTAAGAATGTATATGCTTACATGATACCCCAGTATTTCCTATATGCACAATTATAGGTAGAGACAAAGGCCCACCCATATGACAGAATTTACCCTGTCCTTAGTAAAAAAAAAAAAGAAAGAAAGAAAAGAGATTCCATTATTTACCCCAGTATATATTCCTTTCCTTACATTTAAATAAACCTTAGCTTCCATTGATAGGAAAAGGGAGGGTAATCATCCAACAGTTAGGAGAAATGAAAGAACATTGTTGACTAATACCTAAAAACTTAGCTCCAGCTATTCAGGAAGCTAACGCAAGAAGATTGCTTGAGCCCAAGAGTTTGAGGTTGTTGTGAGCTATGACTCCACATCACTCAACCCCAGGGTAACTGAGTGAGACTCTGTCTCCAAATAATGATGATGGTGATGATGATGATGATGGTGATGTAATCCTAGCTCTCTGAGAGGCCAAAGTAGATGGATTACTTGAGCTCACGAGTTCAAAACCAGGCTGAGCAAGAGCAAGACCTTGTCTCTAAGAAATAGCCAGGTGTTGCCTATAGTCCCAGCTACTTGTGAGTCTGAGGCAAGAAGATCTCTTGATCCCAAGAATTTGAGGTTGCTGTGAGCTGTGATACCACACAGCACTCTACCCAGGGTGACAAAGTGAGACTCTCTCTGGAAAATAATGAATAAAGACTTAAAGCCTGACAATTCAAGTATGATCTTAGGGACCTTGAAGGATGATTTTGACTTCTCTAATAAGCTAACTTTTGTACATAGATGTGTTACATAGATGCACCGTAGACATCAACCTTTGAATGTAAACACACAAGGAGTTCACTGTGTGGCAAGGATGTTTCAATCTACTTGTTTTGATAAGCCCAGTGTGGTTCAGGTACTTTCAAAACAATGAATGTCTGACACTGGGCTACACAGCTTTACAAACACTTTGTGGAATTCCATCTGTGATGAATTAGAACATGTGCAGATAAAAGTCACTGGAAGCAATAAGAACTTTAGCAGCGACAACCAGCCTGCCACTAACTTAACAGGCTAAATCAGTGTGATTCAATTCCCACAAGCCAAGGTCTCGCAGCTGCTGGTGAGCTTGAGACTTGGGTTTTTCAGCTCTTGGTGGTGGAAAAGAATGTCCCTGAAATTGATCCTTTGTGTGTGATAATGCGAGTGGTCTCTTTGACTTCACTTATTACCTAGACTTATTTGAGCGTGAGGACTAAACATTTGCGAACAGCAGTTCTTTTGCAATACAGAATGGTGTGAAAGACAAGTGAAGAGAAGCGCTCGTCCCCCAAACAGCTTCTGCTGATGTGCTGACTTCTAGACATCTCCCCCTTGGACTGTCTTATACATTTTGTACCTCATCCAAATTCAAAGCATCAGCTGACTTGAAAGGATCATTAAGAGAATGTACCAGTAACAAACACACAAAAGTGAGCATCAGATGGCTGAGAAGCAATATCTTGTTACCGCCAACTTCTCATTTCTCAGATTAGTGAGATTGAAAGTCTCTTCATTGGCTTATCAGTAATTTGGCACTAAGGAAAGATTTAGAGTTATAACTGTCTCCTCAAAATTAAGAAAACTCAAGGCTAATACTGATTTTTACGAAACACAAGAATACCTCTGCGGAAAAGAGCAAGAAAAAAAATTACCTTTTTATTTATAGGTAGAGAAATTCACAAAACAACCAGTTTTCCTGGATTATTATATAAAATGTGATTTTTTTTTTATCTAGCAGTAGAGAATGACTTTAAATGCTTTAAGACAACCATCAGCTAGATAAGACTTTTTTTTTTTCTTTTTTTGGCTAAAAAACACTAATCCAGTTTACATTTGCACGTATCAGATTTTCCATTTTTAATTTAAGTATTTATTTTATTAACTGATATGTAATAATTACAAATGTGTAGGATACAGTGATATTTCAGTACATGTATATACTGAGTAATATGCATATATCAAATTTTTTCTCATCTCTTTCATGTGTGTTGAGTTCTTTTAGGGGCACACCAGGAAATCTTTTGCTTACACACATAATTCGAATATAGACTGGTCATTTCCTATCTCACAATATAGCCTTCACTTTCTACAAAATGCAATTCAGAGCCTTTGCTTATTTCTTCTTTTGGAATGTAGGACTTTTGTTCTATAGATTTGTTTTATAGATTTGCAGACATTCAAAGTATTCATTATGTCTTTGTTTGATTCACTAGAAATATCTTCTAATAGGTGATGTCATTTTTTTTTGTTAATTTTGTCTATTACAGCATTCATAAAATAAAATTTTTCATTACCACATAAACAGATCAGTATTCTTTTTCTAAGAATGTGGAATATACAAGCATGAGATTGGAAAAGATTTTAGAACAAATGTATGCAGAGGGTTACAGAAGAATATTGTGGGATGTTGGAGTGGATATGATTTGGGGAGAGAAATTTTGGAAGAAATACAGATATTTAAAGAAAATTTCAGGGAGATTTTGCTGCAAATTGCGTGTTGTTTACCCACAAAACTTCAATAAAATGAAATCTCTTGGCAATTCTTGAAAATTGCCCTTTTTTCCTGGCAAGGGGTCATGGGTTATTTGTTACTGACCTCAGGACATAGTGCGATTCAACTATTGGACATACCCCTGTCTTTCACCAACTGAAAAACACAAGCTACCCACCAAAGAGATGTTAATGTATATGTTTGCATACATGAGGTCTGACAATTAAGTTTGTGAAATCATCTTAGAAAAACTGCTACTTACTTCATTGTTGAATATTACTCTGGTCACCTTTAAAGTACTCCCTTTAGGAAGTTAAGCACTGATGCCAGCTCCTAGTCCACCCCTCAAAGCAATTTTGGGACTTTTTTTCTGGAATGGCCATCAAAGTTGTCATACACTTCATGTCCTAGATATCTTCAAAATGTTTCCCTTTCAATTTTCCTTTATCTTTGGATAAAGAAAACAGCCCAGAAAACAGACAGATCAATGGAGTAGGGAGCATATTCCAATACAGTTATTTGTTTATTTGCTAAAAACTCTCCACAGACAGTGCTGTGTGAGGTGGTGCATTGTTGTGATGCAAGAGTCATGAGTTGGCCAAGAATTTCAGTTGAGATTTTACTGTTTCTTTATCAATATTTATTGGGTCTGTTTATGCTTCTCACAATCAGCCAGTGATTTAGATTTAGTCAGCCATGCACATTTAGATGAATTTTTGCAATATTTTCTTCCCTTCTGCTCATCACTGGCTGCCCTGACCTCTCTTCATCAATGATGCTTTTTCTTCCCCCAGAAAAAACATTTAATCTATTTGTATGCTGCCATTTTCTTCATGGCATTATCTGTCCCCGTGAACTTGGACTAGTATGTGCCTGATTTCACTTCAATTCTTGCCAAGTTTAACTAGAAACATACTAATGTTTGTTTCTCTAATTCAAACTCTGACATTCTCATGATGGCCCACAAAAACAGGCAACAATAATGAATGCAACTCAATGAGACACTGTCATATGTCAATACAAACACAGGGGAGACATCGATTGATATGCCAAGGTTATGAAACCTTGATGAGTTGCTTATACATTGCTGCCAAAGTAAGCACATGGTGGCAAGTTCATGAACTTAATTGTCAGTTTTGTATATCAACATACAAAAAGCCAAATGTGGTTATATAGTGATATTTTTTAAACCTATGAAAGTTCTGAGTTAGTAATAATTTATTTCATATTGCTTATAATTTCTTCTTGCTAATTCATATTGCTTATAATTCTCCAAACTTGCCTCTGTAATTTTACATTGCAAATTTAAAAAATCTCATCTCTGGAGGCTGAGGCTAATGGCAACTGGCGGAAATAGCTGTAGTTTACAATTTTGGTTTGGCTAAGTTTGGTAAAGGGAGATGGAATTTGTGGTACAGAAGTACATCTTGCAAAAGAGGACTGAAGTAAAAAATAGTGGTAAATCCAATAATACAATAATGCAGTAATCCAGTAAACAAGCAAATTATACCATGTGAGGAAAGAAATGGTATCTGCTGATCATAGCTCTATCTTTGCTCATGTTGGCTTAGGCTTATGATTATTATTATTATTGTAGAGACAGAGTCTCACAATTGCTCTCAGTAGAGTGCTATGGCATCACACTGCTCACAGCAACCTCCAACTCCTGGGTTTAGGTGATTGATTCTCTTGCCTCAGCCTCCCGAGTAGCTGGGACTATAGGCACCCACCACAATGCCCAGCTATTTTTTGTTGCAGTTTGGCCAGGGCCAGGATTGAACCCACCACCCTTAGTATATGGGGCCAGTACCCTACCCACTGGGCCACAGGCACCACCCAGCTTAGACTTATTCATGCCTTAATTGAGGTATAATTCACATACTACACAGCTCATTCATTATAAAAGTAAAATGGCTTTTAGTATATTCACAGAGCTGTGCTTCCATCACATCAGTCAATTTTAGAATATTTTCAGTAGTTGAAAAAGAAATTTCATTAATCTAGTTTTGTCTCTCAATATTTGTATATTCTGGACATTTCATACAAATGGAAACAGTATGTTGTCTTATGAGAAGATTTTGTTTTTTACAGCCATTTAATGTTCATAACAAAATTGAACAGAAAGAACAGGAAATCCCAATGTATCCCCATTTCCTCACATATACATTCTCTCTCTCTCTCTCTCTCTCTCTCTCTCTCTCTCTTTGAGACAGCATCTCATTCTGATGCTCTGGGTAGAGTGTCATGGCATCATAGCTCACAGCAACCTCAAACTCATGGGCTCAAGAGATCCTCTTGCCTCACCCTCCTTGCTAACTGAGACTATAAGAACCTGCCATGGTGCCCAGCTAGCTTTTTCTATTTTTAGTAGAGACAGGGTCTTGCTCTTGCTCAGGCTGGTCTCAAACCACTGAGCTCAAGCAGTCCACCCACCTCGACCTCCCAGGGTGCTAGAATTAGAGCACCCTGCTACTCCCCCACCCCCACACCCCCCACTATCAATACCCCATACCAGGATGATACATTTGTTACAATCTGTGAACCTACATTTACACATTATTACTCCAAGTCCATAGTTCACACTGGAGTTCACAGTGGCATTGTAGTATTCAGAGTAGTTTCATTGCCCCAAAAAGTCTCTGTACCAGGATTTTTAGAGGTGTGTATAGGGTTATGTCAATGTTGTTTTAATTTGCAGTTATCTAGTGACATGTAAAGTTGAACATATGTTCATATACTTACTTAGCATCTGTATGTATTCTTATGTAAGGTGTTGGTTCATGCCTTTTGCCCATTTTAGATTAAGTTATTTATTATTTCTGTGGCATTTTCAAAGGATTTGGGTGTATATTTTATATAGCAGCCCTTCACTGGCTATGCCTTTTACACATTTTTCTCCTAGTCTGTGCCTTGTCTTCTCATTCTCCTGAGAGTGTCCTTCACAGTGTCCTTAATTTTAAAGAAATCCAGCCTGTCATTAGTTTAACTCATGGATTATGCCTTTGGTGTTATGTATAAAAGTCATTGCCATAGCCATATCCAAGATCGTCTAGATTTTCTACAGTATTATTTTTAGGAATTTTGTGATTTTGTGCTTAACATTTAGTCTACAATCCATTCTGAGTTGGATTTTGTGAGGGTGTGAAGTCCGTGTCTAGATTTGTTTTCTGACATGTACCTATCTTATTGTTCCAAAATTTGTTCAAAAGGCTTTCTTTGTTGTGCTGCGTTACTTTGCTCCTTTGTGGAATGTTACTTGACTATATTTATACCTGTCTATTTCTAGGCTCTGTATTGAGTTCCATTGGTCTGCCTGTTTAATAATACAGCAACACACAGTGCCTCGATTACCATAGCTTTATAGCACATCTTGAAGTTGGATGGTGTCCTCGTTTCAACTTTGTTCTTTTCTCTAAACACTGAATTGGCTATGCTGGGTCTTTTACTTTCCATATGAAGTTAAGGATCACTTTATCAATTTCCACAAAATAACTTCCTGGGATTTTGACGGGCCTTGTGTTGAATCTGTAGGTGCATTTGGGAAGAACTGGCATCTTGACAATGTTGAGTCTTTTTGTTTATGGACATAGACGGTCTTTCTATTTATTATGCTAGTCTTTGATTTCTTTCATCAGGGCTGATATTTTTCCTGCACAGGACTCATTCATATTTTGTTAGATTTGTTAGTGTGCTCATGTAAATGACAAAGTATTTTTTCATTTAAAATTCTACTTGATCAATTGATTGGTTTTTGCATACTAATTTTGTATCCTGTATCCTTTATTAGTTCCAGAAACTTTTTTGTCCATTCTTGCAAGTTTTCTTCATAGATAACTGTATCATCTGTTAACAAAGATAGTTTTATTACTTCCTTCTTAAGCTCCATGCTTTCTTTCTTTTCCTTGTCATATTACATTAGCTAGGACCTCCAGTGTGATGTTGAAAAACAATGGTGAAAGAGGCATCCTTCTCATGTTTCTGATATTAGCAGGAAATCTTCAGGTTTCTCTTTAAGTAAAATGTACCTTTCAGGTTTTCTGGTGGATGTTCTTTATAAAGAAAGTTCCCCTCTATTTCTTGTTTGCTGTGGGTTTTTTTTTTTTTTTTTATCACAAAATGTTGGATTTTGTCAAATCCTTTTTCTGCCTCTATTGATTAAATCATGTGATTTTTCTTCTTTATCCTGTTCATGTAATCGATTACATTAATTGATTTTCAAATGTGGAACTAGCCTTTTCAACCTGGAATAAATCCCACTTGATCATCATGTATAATTCTTTTTATACATTATTAAATTTGATTTGCTAATATTTTGTTTGTAATTTTGCAACAAAATTCATAAGAGATACTGGTATGTAGCTTGCTTTTCTTGTAATACCTTTGCCCAGTTTTGGTATTAAGTTAATGCTGGCCTTGTAGGATGAGTTGGGAATTATTCTCTCTGCTTCTGTCTTCTGGAAGAGAAGACAATTGTAGAGAATTTGTATAATTTCTTCCTTAAGTGTTTGGTAGACTTCACCGTTGAACTCACCTGAATCAATTAATTATTGATTCAATTTCTTTGATAGATATGACTATTCAGACTATTAGTTTCTTCTTGCGTAAGTTTTGGCAGATTATATCTTTCAAGGAATTGATCCTATTCATCTGAATCTCAAATTTACGGACATAGAGTTGTTCATAAAATTTTTTTATTATCCTTTTTATGTTTATAGGCTCTGTAGGAATGTCCCCTCTTTAATTTCTGTTGTTTATAACTTGTGTCTTCTCTCTTTTGTTTGTACTTTGCCTGCTGAGGAGCCTACTGATTTTTTTTCTTTTCAGAGAACCAGCTTTTCTTGATTTTCTATTGATTTGTTGTTTTCAATTTTATTGATTTTTACTAGAGTACTTTTTCTTTTTTTTTTTTTTTTTAGAGACAGAGTCTCACTTTATCACCCTCGGTAGTGTGCCATGGTGTCACAGCTCACAACAATCTCCAGCTCTTGGGTTTAGGCAATTCTCTTGCCTCAGCGTCCCTAGAAGCTGGGACCACAGGCATCCACCACAAGGCCTGGCTGTTTTTGTTGTTGCAGTTTGGCCAGCCTGGTTTGAACCCGCCACCCTCAGTATATGAGGCTGGTACCCTACCCACTGAGACATTAGGCACCACCCTCTAGTACTTTTTCTTAATTTCCTGTATGTTGGATCTAATTTGCTCTTCTTTTTCTAATTTACTAAAGTGGAAGTTTAGATTACTGATTTTGGATTTTCATTCTTTTCTGCTCTATGTACTTACTGCCATAAATTTCCCTCTGAGCACAGCTTTAACTACATTCTACAAATATTTATAAGTTGTGTTTTCATTTATTTGGTTCAAAATATTCCTTTATTTCCCTGGAGACTTCTTTAAACTATATGTTATTTAGCAGTAGTTTACTCTCCAAGTATTTAAAGATTTGCCAGGTGTCTTTCTGTTTTTGATTTTTACTTTAATTCTGTTGTGGTCTAAGCCAATGTGGTGTAATTTCTATACTTTAAAAAAAGTTAATGTGTATTTTACTGCCCTAATGTGATTTTTCTTGGTGAAAGTTTCTTGTGAGCTGGAGAAAAATGTGTAACCTCTTATTGTTGGATAAAATTGTCTATAGATGTTTGTTATATGCAGTTGATTGATGTGCTGTTGAAGTGAACTTTGTCTTCACTGAATCTGTGCCTTGATATCTGTCCATTTTTGATAGAGTTCTATCTGTTGTTGCCCTACATAAGTTGATGCTCTTTTGTTAGGCATATCCAGTTTAAGGATTGTTATGTCTTCTTGGACTACCGACTGCCCCATCATTATGTCATGCTCCTCTTCAACCCTGATCGCTTCCCTTGGAGAGAAGTCTTCTCTGTCTGAAATTAATATAAAGATGCCTGCTTTCTTTTGATTAGTGCAGTCATGGAATATCTTTCACCAATCCTTTACTTTTAATATATATGTGTCTTTATTTATAATGTGGGTTTGGGGGCAACATACAGTTGGTTCTTTTTTTTAATATGCTCTATCTCTTTAAAGTGAGATAGAGGTGAAGTGTTTAAAGTGAAGTGTTTAAACCATGGTGTTCAAAGTTATAACTGATATAGTTGGGTGAATTTCTACCACAGCTTTTACTGTTTTCTATTTTTTACTCTTGTTCTTTGCTCCTGTTTTGTCTTCCACATTTTTCTTGCCTTAATTTGAGCACTTTATATGATTCCATTTTCTTTCATTTCTTAGCATATTGCTATAGTCTTAGTGTTTGTCCCCCCCTCAAAATGTTTATGTTGAAATCCTACCTCCCAAGGTAATAATGTTAGATGGTGGGAACTTTGGGAGATGGTTAGGTCATGGGGTCAGAGCCCTCATGCACAGGATTAATATTCCTATAAAAGAAGCCCAAGAGAGACTTCTTGCCCTTTTCACCATCTGAGGACGTGATGGGTAGGCACTGTCTGTAGAGAAGAAAGCAGAAACTGACCACACACTAAATGTGCCTCCATGACTGTGAGAAAGCTACTGATTTTATGATGTTCCATTTTCACAGCTTGGACAAAGACATATTATCAGTTATCCTTCTTTTTTAATTTTTATTAGATATTGTCCTAGAGTTTGCAATATACATTTATATTTAATCCAAGTTCATTTTCAAAGCACTTCTAGCTTGCTTTCAGGTCTACTTTGTAGGTAGTACAAAATGCTTTATGATAACAGTAATTAGTAATATTCCTAATTACTCCCTTCTGTCCATGGAATCATTGTTGTCTTTCATTTCACTTGTATATCAGCATCTATCAGCATATACAGACCATTACAGACTATGTGTCTATATACATGTGTATATAGATGCATACTCATACACATGTATATAGATGCATACTCTATATATAGAGAGATGCATACTCATATATATATGTATATGCATACATAATTGAATACATATTCTGCAATTATTTTGAATAAAATATTATCTGCTCAATTAAAGAGGAAAATAAAAATTCTTATTTTATCTGTACTTATTTATTCTCTGATGCTCTTTATTTCTTTATGTAAATTCAAGTTTTATGACCTATATCATTTTCCTTCTCTCTGAAGAACTTCTTTTAACATTCTCTGAAAAGCAGGGCTAGTGACAAAAAATTGCCTCAATTATGGTTTGTCTGAGAAGGTCATTTCTTCTTCACTTTTGGAGGATAATTTCACAAGATACAGAATTCTAGGTTGTTTGGGGGGGGTTTCCCTTTCATTTCTGATAGATTTTCTTTTTTTTCATCTTTTTCTTTTTTGAGATGGAGTCTTTCTCTGTCACCCTGGTTAGAGTGCCATGGTGCTATTGCGGTTCACAGCTACCTCAAACACTTCAGCCTGAGCAATCATCTTGCCTCAGTCTCCCAGGTAGCTGGGACTACAGCTGCCCACCCCCACACTCATCTACTTTTTCTATTTTTTAGTAGAGATGAGATCTTGCTTTTGCTCACACTGGTTTCAAACTCCTCAGCTCAAGTAATCCACCCACCTTGGCCTCCCAGAGTGCTAGGATTACAAGTGTGAGCCACCACACCTGACCATTCTCATCCATTTCTGTAGTAATTGACCCAGTTACATGAATTATGACTGTGAAGATCAGTGATCTAAATGCTTCAATTAAAGGACGGAGATACTCATACCATATCAAAAAATAAGACCCAGCTGTATGTTATCTACAAAGACCCATAGTATATATAAAGACACCTATAGATTAAAAGTAAAGGGATAGTGAAAGACATTCCATGACTGCATGAATCAAAGGAAACAGGCATCTTTATACTAATTTCAGACAGAGAGGACTTCAGACCAAGGAATGGTTTCAGGGTCAAAGAGTATTGCAGATGTTCAGTACTCCAAGAGGACATAACAATTCCTAGTATAGCTGTACCTAATAGCAGAGCATCAGAGCACTTCACTCGTTCTCTTCCTCACACTTGGGTGATTCTGAACAGAAGTCAGGTGTAATTCTTATCTTTGCCCCTAGTGGATAAAGTGCTTTTTTCTTCTAGCTTCTTAAAAGATTTTTTTTCTTTATATTTCATTTTCTGACGTTTCAAGGTGACATGCCAAGTTGTTTGTTTGTGTTCTTTTATTTGTTTCATGGCGTGCATCCTGTTTGACGTTCTCTATGCCTCCTGAATCTGCGATTAGGGGCAAATATTGGTTAGAGTAAAACTCTCAGCCACTATTACTTCACAGGTTGCTTATGCTCACATCCCTATTTCTTCTCTGTCTGGAATTTCCATTATGTGTATATTACACTTCTGTAGTTGTCCTGTGGTTCTCAGATGTTCTGGGTTGTTTTTTTTTTCCTCAGTCTTTTCTTCTATTTGCTTTTCATTTTGTAAGTTGCTACTTTCTTTTCACATCCTTGAACTCAGAGATTTATTTTTCTTGGTCATCCTTAGTCTTATTAAACCCATCAAAGGCATTTTCCTGTCTATTAACACTGTTTCTGTTCTTTTTGTTTTTGTTGTTGTTCGTTTTTTGTTTTTTGGGTTTTTTTTTTTTTTTTGCAATTTTTGGCCAGGGCTGGGATTGAACCCACCACCTCTGGCATATGGGGTCAGCGCCCTACTCCTTTGAGCCACAGGTGCCACCCTGTTCTTTCAAGTTTCTTTTTGATGTCTTTTTGATGTCCATCTCTCTGCTCACATTATCCTTCTCTTCTTGCACGTTATTTTTCCAAACTCCTTAGCATATTAGTGATAGGTTTTTAAATTTCTAGTCTTCTAATTCCAGCATCTAGCCATGTCTGACTCTGGTTTGGATGCTTGCTTAGTCTCTTAATACAGATGTTAAATAAGAGACTAATGCTTGCTTAGTCTCTTCAGCAGATAGGGTGTATTGGGTAAAAGAGACTGCAGTAAGAAGGCTTTTAGTAATGTAATGGAAAGGGGTAGGGGCGGGACAGAGTTCTCTCTGAAGTCCTGACAGTAGCAGATCTCAGTCGTCTGGTAAGCCTGTGCCCCTGCATTGTGAACTTTCTCCAAGTACTTCTCAATTTTTTTCACCCTTAGGTGGGAGAGGATGGCTGAAGGGGCCTGGAGTTGGATATTTCCCTTTCATCAGATAGGTTAAGCCAGGGGTCCTCAAACTTTTTAAACAGGGGGCCAGTTCCCTGTCCCTCAGACCATTGGAGGGCCTGACTGCGGCCCCGGGACAAGTCGGTTGCTAAGCAGGACAGGCAGCAGCAGGCGGCAAAAACACCCAGTAGGCCGGATAAATGTCCTCAGCGGGCCACATGTGGCCTGCGGGCTCTAGTTTGAGGATGACTGTAATAAGCTCTTAAAAAAACCTAGCAGGTGGACCGGTATTTAGCAGTCTCTCCCATGGGGGAAAATAGGAGGTCCTTTGTTTCCCTCTCTCAGGCAGAGAGCCCACAACAGGGCCTCCCACTTGGGGGAGGGGTCTCTCGTCCTCCTGGTGATGGGCTTTGACCCTGGAATTTGTTTTCTTGGATCCTCTTCCTTGAGTCGCAGCTTACCTCAACAGAGATGACGTGCACTGGTCTGTCTCCTTTCTAAGCTCAGCTCCCCACCTTCAGCTTCTCTGAGTCCACTTCTGTCCAGTATCTCTCCCTCTGGACAGGAGCCTCTGGCAAAAGCTGCCTCTAGCTGCCATCCTCCAACAAAGACATTTGCACCAGAATGTTTATTGCAACCCAATTCATAATTGCCAAGTTGTGGAAGCAGCCCATGAATGGGTTAAGAAATAGTGGTATATGTATACCATGGAATACAATTCAGCCATAAAAAGATGGAGACTTTACATCTTTTATGATAACCCAGATGAAGTTGGAACATATTCTTCTTAGTAAAATATTTCAAGAATGGGAAAAATGTATCCATTGTACTCAATACTACTATTATGAAACCAATATATAATCACTTATACATTTATGCAAATGATAAAACACAACTATAGTCCGACAAGAAGGAGGGGAGAAGAGGGAGAAGAGAGGAAAGGGGAGAGAGGGGAGGAGAGAGGGGAGAACAAGTGGAGGGAGGGCATTTGGTGGGATCTTACCTAATGTGCACGATGCAAGGGTATATTTCAAAACAACTCAGTAAATTATAAATGTCTTACCACAAAAAATAAGTGAGGTGATGGTTAGGTTAATCAGTTTGATTTAAGCATTCCATATTGTATATAAAACCATCACATTGTACCCCATAAATGTATGCAGTTATGATTTAATAAAAAATCATACAAAAAAAAAAAAAAACCTAGCAGGTTAGGCTATAGTTAAGTAGCTTCTTATGAGAGCAGACCATTTCAAGAGCAGAATGTTCTGGCTTATTTCAAAACAGTACCTTTTTCTTTCGCCTACCAGAAGCATGAGGGAATTTTCTTCCCAGAATTCAGTATGAGGACCTAGTAGAGCTCCTAGAGGTAAAATTAACAAAGCTGTGGGCACTCCCTCTGAGGGACTGTCCCTGAAGTTTAACCCTCAGAGTTTAACCCCCACTGAGCCCCCAGCACTGATTCCTGGGGAGTCTTCTTACCCAAGTTGTGATTCTCTGTATCCAGATGATTTGGTGAGAGCAGTTCTCCCTATGGCCTCATTTCTCTGCCAGATCTAAGTTGATTTTTCAGTTTATTCAGTTTTGTACTTATTATTAGGAATGGCGACTTCTAAGTTCCCTACATGCTGATTGGAAACCAGAAGTCAGGGTAACTGGACCATTTTTAAATTGGTAATTTTTTATGCTGGCTTTGATGGCATGGTCCAGTTTCAGAAAGAAAATCATTCTACTTTGCAAAGGGGATAATATTTAATTATAACATTTAACTGATCTGAACATTAATAAGGAAATAAATAAACGGTTCATGTTGGGTGACTTAAAATTTTAGATTCAGAGATTAGAGATTCAGGAATTTTTAGTAGGTTGCAATTTTTAAATTATTATAGTAAACACTCTGATTTTTATAAACCTTTTTTCTTATATTGACTTTAAAATTTTAGAACAGGCTCTCTGCTGGAAAAAAAATTCTATTGATAGTCACATTTGATATTAAACTTACTCTTTCCTTCTTTATCTTTCTCAATATGACTTTGAGATGAAAAATCCACATTTTTTTAAGTTATCAGGAAAATGGTTGGCATATTTGAATTGTAATAAAAATAGTGTGATCTCTTTAGAACCAGCTCTTCTGTAAGCGGGTATAAGCATATCCTCTCTGAGCCCTTGACGATTCTCTCTCTGGTCCGTACACAGCCTATTGACATAACAGAAGGGTTATCTAGTCCAGGGTCTCACTTTTGGAAAAAGTCTTATTTTAGTTTCTTGGCATAGTCAACTCAAAACAGCCTGCAAGGGTGAATCTTGGTGAATTAGTATCCCAAACTCACTACCCTCCCTCTTTTAGATCTTCCAATCAAAGAAATCCAAAAAATCAGTGCAAGGTAAGGGAGCCTCTTTCTTTGGTCCATAAAAGTTTCTCACCTAAGCATGGCAAGTGCAGAATGGATCTGGAGGGCTGTTATCCAGAGACATCTGCAACAACACACTTCATCCAATAGGCTCTTCTTACCATATAATTCTGATGCTCCTCATCATCAAGTCATGAAATCTGCACCTCTCCTATTGAAACTTTGTAGACTTCTGTGGCTGTCCAGACTGATGAAGAACTGTAGGAGTGATGCTACATGACTTCCAAAGCTAGCTCATAAAAATGCATGCCCTTCTACCTTGTACCATTGGCACGATTTCTCATAGAACCCAGTCACCATAGTATGAAGAAGCCCAAGCAGTCTGTGGACAGGTCCATCTCAAGAGCAGGCAAGGTCTCCAGCCCATAGGTCCTTTGAAATTTTAAAAAAATAATTAATTATTTTTTATTAAATCATAACTTTGTACATTGATGCATTTATGGGGTTCAGGGTACTGCTTCCAATACACTATGTGAAATGTTTATGTTGAACTAAATAACACATTCATCAGAATTATGCTCATTTCTTAATAGTTTTGAAATGTACCATTGCGTCATGCACATTAGGTGAGCCAATAGCCAACACCTGCCTGCATGTCAAGTAAATGAGCTTGCCATTCCACTGTCAAGCCACCCTAGCTAATGAGATGTGTAATAGAGATGAGACCTTACTGATCCCTGCCCAACTTACACATTCCTGAGTGGCATGAATGACCATTTTTTAATTTACTAAATTTTGGGATAATTATTTATGTCATTATAGTAATTGTAACTATTAATGAACATAAGATATTTGGCACAACGTGATCAAATTTCCAGTAAACAATGGCTTTTTATTCCTTTATATTAATAGATGTCTTTTCTCCAAAGTGCCAGTCATATAATTATACAAGGGACAGATCTCTTAGTGTAACTTTATACTTCCAACATAGGATAAAGGTAAAAAATAACAATAAGAGATTTGATCCAAAGGTAAATTATTTCTCAAGATAAGCTCTTTTGACTTGAAATACTTTCATTTGGTACAAGAATTGTCATGTCAATCCTGAGTAATCCTAGAGAAATTCCAGTGGATGAAAGGTAAATTTCTCTATGTATGTATAGAAATTTATCACCATATTGAATTATTTCACTGACTGTTGCTTTTATAATTATGACAAGCATACCAAGGCATTTCATTCAGAGAGCTAAGCCTTGTGCTTGATACATGTTACCCGTTTCACAAATACCAGTTTTCTTGCCCACCTCCCAAGATGAAAATCTTACAGTAGCGATGTTGTCAGCTTCTGACTTCAGCAATATATAGCATCATTTTATGATTAATCCATTCATTTATTAACTTCACAATTTTAGAGTTTGGGGAGATCTGAGCAGTGATCTTAAGCTCTTTATTCCTTCCCATAGGAGTAAAGATGAGGAATGTGGAATCCCAGGAGGTTTAATTATTTTTGACCCTAAGTGCTCACTAGAAAATCACCTGGTGGGGCTCCTCTGTCTAGTCCATTTTGATTTTTAATTGTTTTAACACATAGCCTACGAATTTCTGCTATTTTTTTCAAAGATTCCCCTAATGATAAAATATAAAAAGAAATAACATTATAGTTTTATTAATTAACCAAATAGCGCAGTGTTTTTCAAACAGACTCATGTACTTATCAGGCAGCATTAAATAACATAACCCAGAATGAGACAGCCATTCTATTTTAATATTATTTATGTCATTTAGGTAAAATCAAGGAGAATACATCAATATGATGTCAGGGTTGGCACTACCCATTGTCTCCCTTTTAATTAACAAAGCAAAGTCGCAGACTCAGAGACTTTGACAATGGCCAGCTAGTGTTCATTCACATTCTTTTGGGCAATGTCTATTTATATTATTTTCTACTCACTGCATGAATTTTGTAGGTAACTATTATTTCGATGAGCCCATTTTCATTTAGTGTAAAAGTATACATTTACATTTTCCATATTAATGTAAGTTGAAGAAAGTTAATCAGTTGAAAAGAATTTAAATAATAGAGCATTTGGTACTAGGCTTTGGCAAAAAAAAATTGTGAAGCTGTGATTCTAAATATCCCAATGTGGCAAACACTGAGATGAGATCCCTGGGACAGCCCCAGGGAGATACTCCACCAACACACCACACTGCCCAGAAAAAAAAAAAAATCCCTAGTTGTTAATATGAACTTGATATTGACATAAAAAAGTCAACACCTCTTATAATTATAAAAGGGACTTTACCTAACAAATGCAATCAATGTAACCCGGTTTTTTTTATCCTCAATGAATCCCCAACAATAAAAAAAAATCGCTTTTAATAAAAAAGTCAACACCTTTGAGGCAACTGGGGCACTCGACACTACGTAAAATATGCATGAAGTGCCTTCAGTCAAGTTTCTGTGATCTTTCAGGTATCACTCTCTTGAAACACTCATGATGGAGCATGCTGGGACTCAGAATCCTGTAAGGGAACAATTATTCCAGTCTATCAGTATCCAGGAAAGTTGAGCAAATTTTGGTATTAACAGATTGCATTTTACCTGTCTTAAATAGCACCTGTTCAGACAACCAAGTGACAGTTGGAATTGTTAATCAGTCAGAAAAATTAGAACTGTTTACAGCATTAGTGCCTGTTTTCGGGTTTCAGCGGCTGCCAGTTCTTTCTGTTCCTTGGATGAGCCGAGGGCATTTACAGGGAAGATGATCTTGAAACAGCCATTTGGCATTTGTGGGGGCAAGTGTTAATTTGCTTGATCATAAATGCCACAGCCAGTCACGTCACCACCAATTCCTTCTGGGACCTTAACAGAGGAAAACACCAGTCAGGTTCCAGAAGGAGCCTCCAAGCTCCACAGTGGGCAAGGCACCTGCACATGATTTCCATGCAGAGTCAGGGTTTGGAAGGCAACCCAGTGAGGGAATGAATGATTAATACTGAAGCTCTGCGGTAACAGGCTGCAAAACGTGATAAAAAGGAGGGAGACTGTCTATTCAACCTTGATTCCCAACGTTGTCAAAATGATGTTTTTTCTTAAAATGGAAAATTATTCGTCTTAGCAGTCTGGCAGCAATCTTCGCATTGAGAGTTTTTATTAGGGAATTTGATTTGCTGATGATGTTTTATACTAAAAGTTCATGCTACATTTGCAATGTTCATGAGGTTCCCGGAGTTCCAAAGCTTATTTTATACCTTGATTTTTGGCATCTGGTAGATAATCACAATGTCTTTTCAGCCTGCCTATAATTAGTAACGATCCGTCTGCTTATTTATTTTTACCTGGCATCGGTTATCCCATCGTGTAGTGTTTTTCTTTTAGTGCAGAGTGCTTTTTAAATTACATCAAAAATTCCATTAATGTCATCACCTAAGGAAATACCAGGAAAAAGTTAATAAGATCCTCTTCTCTTTCATTTGACACATGCTCACTGGATTTTCCCTTAGCTTTTATTTCCAAAGATGATTTGGCTTATAAATCCATTTACTGTTAATACCTGCAACTTGCTGTGAAAATATGATTTGTTTGTTCTAGGAGAAAACTATATGATTAGATGAAAAAATCAAATAATAAAGTAATTCTAGGTAAGCATAGATACTGTAAAAATACAAAAAAAAAAAAGGAAACTTTTACTTTTATTCAGATGTAAATATGAACTTGAAGTCAGCTAAAATGAACTTCCTTTTCTTTCTTTTTTTGAGAGAGAGTCTCACTATATTACCCCCGGTAGAGTGCTGTGGCGTCACGGCTCACAGCAACCTCAAACTCTTGGGCTTAAGTGATTCTCTGGCCTCAGCCTCACAACTAGCTGGGACTACAGGTGCCCACCACAACTCTCACCTATTTTTTTGTTGCAGTTGTCATTGTTGTTTTGGCAAGCCCTGGGCTGGGTTTAAGCCCGCCAGCCCTGGTGTAGTGGCTGGTGCCCTAATCACTGAGCTATGAGTGCTGAGCCTAAAGGGAACTTTTCATTTCCTGGGGACAGATTAACAGTTTGTGGATTGGCTGTATATGGCTTTTGCCCCATGCCAACCCCACTGATCAACTGTCTCCTTAAGTTACTCAAATAGACTGTTCTCATCCACCTTTGACCTATACACATGCATATGTGTAGTCCATTTTTTTTCTATCCATCTTATTCCTAAATGACCTCTACTGATATCACAAATCATAGCTCAAAAACCAGCCAACAAGAAAACTCAAAGTGCATAGATTCCGCTGTGCACTTAGAGCTTGCATTAACATTGTAATTTTACATTGATTTGTGCTGTCATGTGATAATGCCTGTCTTTCAGCTATTAGCTTCATAAATGTTGGACTTCTTAGATGTTTTTTCCCCTTTTTTAATGTCTAGGAGTACTCATTTCCATCTTCTCAGAAATCATAAAATATGATAATAACACTCTTAGTGAAATTACTATGTGTTTTATTCCTGTGAAAGAAATTGGAGTTTAGAATTCCAGTCACATTATTTGACTGCTCCTGAGGATGATCCTATTGAAAGCTGAGCATTTAGAGGTATAGTTGAACACAATCATAATTGCATTTTGATAGCCATATATTCTAACAAGAAATTTATATATCATAAGGTAAAAGCCCAATGAATTTTCAAAAAATGAGGAAGCTCAAGTGACCAGCACTGAAATCAAGAAATAGCAGATGAACCTCATCTCAGATGCCCTCCTAAAGCCTCATTCCAGCCTTAACTATCTGTCCAAAAGTGACCACAAGCTGGACTTCCCATAGGAGAGCTTACTTTCCATCTGGTTTATAGACTCTACCATGTTGATCTATGTAGTTATAGTTTATTCATTTTCATAGCCTAATAGTATTTCATTACATGAATATTTCTCTACTTGATATTTCCATTTTTTAACTATTATGATGAGCATGTGTAATATCTATGGTCATTCTTATCAATGTCTTTTGCTGGACACATAGGCACAGGCTGTACAGTATATATACTTTGGAATGAAATTGATGAGTTATAGCTTTTGCATATACTCTAGTAGATACTTCAAACAGTTTTCCAGAGTAACTGTACCAATCTACACTGCCTTCAGCTTTAAGAGTTCCAGCTTCACATCTCAAAAATGTCTCATCTGTTTCATTTTGCATTTTTCTACACATGGTGTGTGCCATGTGATTGTATGTACCTAATTCAACTTTCTGAATTTTTAAACGTAACCTGTTTCACATGTATACGCCACCTTATTACCCTGAATTGAGTGCATATCCTCGAGGGCAGGGCCATGTGTTGGATACTTCCCTATCCTGGAATAACTCCAACATAATCCGCCCTGGATGTGCTTGTGCCTCTCTACTGCTCCATTAAAAGGCAGTAAGGAGATAGGGTGGGAGGGAAAGCCTCAGTAAAATACGTATATATTTTATTGAGAGACAGAAACGCTTAGGAGAGGATACCTCTTAATTTTTGTTCAATTTCACTTTCCATTTATGTATTCATACACTCAACTCCATGTTGGTGCTAAAAAAAAAAGAAATCACTGGTTTCCATTGTCTACGTGCCTTAGTTAATTGCTCGTTTTTCTACTCTGCAGTGTAGAAGGATAATTAGAAGTTACATTTCCCCTGATGGGGAGCCTGATGACATTTCTCCAGGAAGACAGTTTATTTTTTATATCTCGCTAAGTTATTTCTCTGTCTTCAGGCATCACTGGCAAAAGTGTTCAGAAGCAACGAGCCCAACACCAGATTCTTCCTCACTCCGTCCAGAAACAAAGCCCCCCAGCGTGCCTGAAAGGCACATCCAGATGTCTGGGGCACAAAGAAAGCCCAGTTGTATTTTTCTTTTACCCACCTGCTTTCAAAATAAGCAAAAGCAGATAAAGATTGGGAGGGATAACAACCTCGCCCAGTGCCTTGATGGTGTTTAATAGTGACAGTTCTTCACTGAAAATAAGAAATTTCTATAGAAATGATAATCAACCTCCTGTGAGTATATAGGGCTCATAAAACCTGAAGAGTTTCTAAAGGTCACCAAGCATGGAAGGTTTTGTCCTGGGGATAAATTTCTAAATAACCCTGAGGAGAAAGAGAGGAAGAGAGGGAAAGAAAAAAGTTTAACTTGATGAGGAAAATGTGCAAACTTAACAGTTTCTGGATTATCATTTAATTACAACCATCAATCACTTCACATCTGTCTTCTCTTCAGTACTCGGGAAATTTCTTCTAAAAGCGATGTAGTCCAACCAACGGAGAATATATAGCCCATTAAGAATCCTAAGGATGAGAAGAAATATTTAAGAAATTGCCCGTAGAATATCTTAGGAAATTCCCTAAAAAGGAGATAGTAGAATTCATCTTTAAGCAAATACTAGAAAAACCCAGAATAAAATTATCCTAAACATTTAACTACTTCTTCTCTGTACGCCCTTCAGCTGTGATCGGGTGACCATTTTCGAAGGGCTTTGCTTCCCAAATCACTTTATTTCAAGCCCTATTTTTACTAATGTGTGTAACTGGCCTGCAGTTAGTCATTTTACGAACATGATTTTACGTTCTTTTTAAATGAAGTCCTTTTAACGTTGAGCTTTGCATTGGCTCTTCTAACTGGCTCTTAGGGGATGCCAGCAAATATCTTCACAGACAGCTGCTATTTTTAAGATTTAAAATGTTTTAATTTCTTTTTGTTGAGGGGTTCACACTGACTGTCCCTAAATTCTTTAGCCAAGGAATTAAACTGCTTTAGGCTTTTTAAGCTCCAGCGTGTTCAATAAAGTGTTTCAACCGTGGCAATCCCCTTGTCGGGCTACATTTATCTCACACTAGATACCTACAAGCTTCCCTCTTCTTCTCAGGCAGATAATTGCAAAGGGGGTGGAACCAGAGAAAAGACTTGAGCTGGTGCTGAGCAGCGGATATAAAAAGAAGTGTCACCCTGGTGGAAGTAAATAGACTCTGAGACTGTAATCTCTGGCCTTATTTATTTTTAAAACCGTAAATGCCCAGGGGGAAGCTTGTTGTTTATTTGTCTACAGAAATCTTTGTCTGCAAGTCTTGTAAGGTTTTTAACTTGTTTTTATTTCCATACATTCTATCGTAGCAGTCTCCTGCCTTCTACCATTTTGCTTTTCTGTCTGAATATGCGTTTTTTGGCAATGGCATTGGCCATGGCCTTCAAGATCCTTGTGTTTTTAAATTAACTGCATGTTCATTACCTGTTTTTTCCAACAGAGTTCATCTGGTGATTTAATGATTAGAAACATTCAGCTGAAACACAGTGGAAAATATGTTTGTATGGTGCAAACTGGAGTGGACAGTGTTTCGTCTGCCGCCGACCTCATAGTACGAGGTAAACATTAATGCCTCCTGCATTTCTAGCTTCACATCTTAACTGAGCATTCGATGCCAGAGGAAAAACCATGATAAGATGAGCATCCGAGTTATAATATTGATTTGACATCTCCTGTCCCACGTAATTCAAAGAACATGATAATGAGGATAGGTGCTAATTCAAAGAAATAAAAAATCTCAACTCTACCCTGCAAATAGCTTTCACTGTAATTGTCAGTCCACAGCTGCTGCCAAGCTGATGTGTTTTGGGCATGTCATTAATTCAACCATTGTGTTTGATACAAGGCAAAACATTGCCTCTGTGTGTCTGCTTCCAAAAGAATCGGGATTATTTAGACTGAGGAAATTTGCCAACCTGAGCTACTGTCCAGAGTATTGATTTGTTAGTGGGCTAAAAAATGACCAGAATGCTACATAGAATAAAACACCTCTAGATAACAAGTTTAAAAATACAGAAGCACACCTGAGGATTAAAGGGAAGGCATCACACCAATGTCCTTTTCTATAGAAAAGTGCAGGAACCCCACTGAACGGAGGCCACAGACAGCAAGTGTCCTCCGCAGGTAGAGAGTAGTACAGCTTGGGAATTATTGTCTCACATCTAGATTTAAGCTCTAACAATGGAACGATTTAAAAAATGGTAGTTTTATGGAAAGGAAAATGGCCTCTTTCCTAAGAGCTTTTGAAATTGGGCTCGGGGGAGGGATTGAAGTGGTCATGTGACAGTCTCTCCTCTTTCCCTCCCCACTGTTTGCATCTGTGGCTTCCTCAGGTTCGCCCGGACCACCAGAAAATGTGAAGGTAGATGAAATTACAGATACAACAGCCCAACTCTCTTGGAAAGAAGGCACAGACAACCATAGCCCAGTTCTATCCTATTCTATCCAGGCTAGGACACCTTTCTCCGTGGGCTGGCAAACCGTCACAACAGGTAAAGGGGAAGAGGCAGAGTCCTTGCACATATAAATGGATTTCACGTTGGTGCTGAAGACTCTTTACTTACCTCTCTGAAATATTCCTTTGTAGTGCCTGAGGTCATCGATGGGAAAACACACACAGCCACCGTAGTGGAGTTAAACCCATGGGTGGAATACGAATTTCGGGTTGTAGCCAATAACAAAATCGGAGGTGGAGAACCCAGTTTACCCTCAGAAAAAGTAAGAACTGAAGAGGCAGGTTAGTGTTTCTGTTTACTGAGTAACGGGTTACTAGGTGTCCCTGTGTATGTGTTTCCTTTCCCGTGGCTCTGAGCTCCCAGCCGACAGGGGGTCAGCCTCGGAATCCGTTGTTGCAATTATCTGACCTTCCTAATGCAGAAGTGGCCATATGGCATTTGTCAAAAGAAACATGTGTAAGTGATTGTGATGGAGTGTGACATTTCCAAGAGTTTAGTCCATCGTAAACGATCATTAGCGCATGTTGGGTGAATATGTTTTTGTCACTTAAGGTTATAATTACTATCTGACATAGTTACCCTATTAACAGGGGAAGCGCTGTTTTCATTTATAACAAGCATTGACAAATTGGGAGGATAATGACATTTGGGAGTTCTGCAGCTAGGAATCTCATTCTGCCACCGGCTCGGCGAATGAGCCTAAGCAATTGATGAATAGGTGTGTTTTGTCTCCTCAAGTGTTAAATTAAGAGAGAATCATTGTTAACAATTCCACACGAGGTAGCTATTTAATATTAATATAGACCATTAGACTCCTTTTGTAAATCCAAAAATATCCTAACATAAAAAGTCAAAATTAGAAAGTGTACATAGTATATGACATTACAGAACAAGCATCGGCTAAGGAGATCCACAGACTTTCCTTTTCAAAGTATGTAATATTAGTTAATATTAACTAAAATGGTGTTCAGACTAGATCTGGTATATCACTTTAGAAGCTAAGCTAAGAATTCTTAGAATGTGTTTCATTAATTTTAATGATGCTGTTTTACTCGGACGACTCACATGCTGTTTATTCTAGGTACTAAGTGATGAAGGGAGATTGTGCCCTGTGGTCACTTGTTCACACAGCACATACTTAGGGAGTATCTATTACATGCTCAGCACTTTCTAGATATTGCAAATACAGCTGTGAACACACCAGACTCACGTTCCTGAAACTTACTTTTCTGCTCATGTCATGAAATTCATTAATCATAAAGTTCTCCGTGTAAGTGAGCTCTCTGATGCCCGCGGGAGGTTTATATAGAATACCTCCTAACAGGATTCAAGAATTCAAGTCTGGGTCATTCTTATGCAAAGCTATGTTGTTCTGAGAATTATATCTCTGCTTAAAACAGTCATAAAGTAAATTTTTGTGCTAGCCTGATTTCTCCTCATCCCTGGTGAATCACTTTTCCTTATTTTAACAACTTGCAAACTTGAAAAGTGTCTTCCAAATGGGCATGTTTTCTTGTTTGAGAAATTTTGAATCTTTTAGATTTTCATGCAAATATGAATTATTTGATGATCTCATCAAAGATACATCTACCCAGATGTATATATACACATAAAGCACACACACGGATATAGAATGTGTCAGTAATGAAATTATTTTAAATATTAAAAAGAAGCCTCATTGCGTCGTCTTTGAGATGAGTATTACTAAATGTACATGTGGTTTCATCTCTATTTCTCTGACCCACACAGTTCCAGAAGTGCCTCCTTCTGAAGTCAATGGAGGAGGCGGAAGCCGGTCTGAACTAGTGATAACCTGGGATGTAAGTATTTGGGCACCTTTCCCGTAAGGATGTTGCTATTTCCCTGATCATTGTGGCCTCCGGGGTGGTGCTGCTGGTGCCAATGGGCATGGGAGCACGGGCAGCCAGTATTTTATATGCTCTGTCTGTGCCAATGCTTCTTCTGACATTTACCTTGCATTTTCCTCATCTCATCCTTGCAACATTGTATAGATGAAAACACTAAGGCTCTGAGACAATATCTCATTTTCTCAGGGTCACCGGGCTCATAAACACAGGGACCAGAGTCATGTCTGAGCAGTTTTCTCTCAAGCTGGCCTCACAGCTCTCCAAGTGGCCGTGCAGCACCCAGTGTGTGATGCCACTTAACTCGGGCAGGTGCTTGAGTTTCAGTTTCTTTCACGGCCTTTCCCTCAGCCCTTGCCTTATATCATAAATTAGGGAAAAGTTCAGTTAATAGGTTTAAAGTCAGAAAGTACTAGAATTACACTATTATTTGAAGATGTGGGTAAAAATATGAAATCTCAAGAGAGTGCGATAGAACACCACTAAAAATTTTTGACATGACCCCAGTACAACTGTCAGCTTCATTAATTGGCCAGTCAAGGTGGCTCATGCCTATAATCCCAGCACTTGGATGGGAGGCTGAGGCGGGAGGATTGCTTGAAATCAGGAGTTGGAGGTTGCTATGAGACTCTGTCTCAAAAAAAAATGTTTTTTAATTAATTAGTAAATTATAATGATATTTACTTCCTTTCTTTTCAGTTTTTCTGCTTTGTACTTAATCAACACATCATCATTTATCTTTCCATAATGTCAACATTAGAGATTAGATCATTTTTGTTTGATTTAAGAGATCAGACATTTTTATTAATCTCACACTATAATTCTTCCCATAGATAGCAATGTTTTGCTTATTGCTTCCCACAGAAAGCAATATTTTGCTTTCTACAGTTTGTGGTTATGTACAGAAATCAGATGTTTTTAACTGCAAGTATGTCTTATTATTATAAACTCAGACATGGGCCATAAGATACTCGGGTATGTGAATACTCACAGGAAATGACACCCCGTGATCTGGATGGCTGTGAAAGAGTGCCTGTGTCTGTCTGAAGGCTGCTGACATGACTCTTCCACTGATGTTTTTCTGTTTTTTAATTCACCTGCTTAATATAAATTCTTATTTGATGACTTTTATAAGTGAATGTGGCTGGTAGCCCCATTCATTTGGCCTTGCCCTCACATGGAAGGGTGATTCACTGTGTCTTTCCTTTATAGCCAGTCCCGGAAGAGCTGCAGAACGGTGAAGGTTTGGGGTATGTTGTTGCTTTCCGCCCTCTGGGGGTCACCACCTGGATCCAGACGGTGGTGACATCCCCTGATACTCCAAGATATGTCTTTAGGAATGAAAGCATCATGCCATTTTCACCATATGAAGTTAAAGTGGGTGTTTATAATAACAAAGGTGAAGGACCGTTTAGCCCAGTGACAACAGTGTTCTCTGCAGAAGAAGGTATGGAAAACGGGATTACGAATCAGTTCCATCTTAATAAACCATTTGTTTGGAAATCCCTCAAATTTTCAAAAACTAACTTGGAGTTTCTTTGTGACTTTAGATATATTTTTTCTAAAAGAACAGTGTCCCACATTGTAATTATATTCCCAGGGCAGGTTGTAAAGATCAGCCATAACTGACTTGAAGTATAAGGCCTAGTGGTTTCCATAGCAGTTGTTCTAGTTTACATGCACAAAAGTAGACCTACCACTTGATCCAGAATCCCACTACTGGGTGTTTACCCCCAAGGAAAAAAAGTCATTTTATAAAAAGATACCTGCACTAGAATGTTTATCAAAGCACAATTTATAACGGCAAACTATGGAACCAACCTAAGCGCCCTTCAACTATGATTGGTTAGAGAAAATGTGTGTGTGTGCGTACATGTGTGTATGTGTGTACATGTCCATGTGTGTATGTGTGGATGTGTGCAGGTGCATGCACAACACAGAGCCATAAAAAGGAGTGAAATGATGTCTTTTGTAGCAGCTTAGAACTGTAGACAATTATCTTAAGTATTCCAGGAATGGAAAAACAAATACCACGTATTCTCACTTACAAATGAGAACTAAAGGAAAGACAAACGTAGTCATGAAGTGATGTAATGGACACTGAAAACTATGAAGAAGGGAGTGTGTGAGGGAGGTGAGAGATAAAAATCTATTCATCATCTACAGTGTTCCCTGTTCTGGTGATGGGTAAACTGTTGACTTCACCTTGATGCAGTTCATCCATGTAACAAAAAACACTTGTACCCATAAGTTTTTTGAAATTAAAAAAGAAAACTTAGTAGGCACTTAAGAGGCTGTAATAATTAGTTAAAAATCTGTTTACGTAGAATAGATCCTACTTTCCAGCTTCTGAAGCAGGGAATAGCACAGACTTCCCTGGAGGAGGGTAAGAATAACATACTTCTTTGTCACTGCCTACTCCTAACTTTTACGGTGGTTCCTACAATGTTAGCAATGTTAGCAGATGATTAGAAAGTTAGAGAGAATGTTAGCAGATGGAGTGTGAGGACCAAAGCATAACATTCCAGATGTGGAACGTGGAGGTTTGAAGGATTTGAAACCTCAAATGCACTTCACTCTGGACCATCCCTTCCTCTGACTTTCTTTTGTACCTGTCCCAGATATTGAGGCATGAATATTTTCTCTCAAGACCATTTTAGAAAATAATAATAAAGGTAGGAGATTCAGATCAATTGCCATTTCCTAGATCATCAACAACAGAATAGTGGCTGTCTTACATAGTTCTTATTAGTAGAAAGGGCAGGAACTAACCTGTATTGAATGCTTACCATCTGACTGATGTTACCTGATTTTAATTTTCAAATGACAAATGAAGTATGAGAACTGTCCTTATATTTCCTATGTTCAAGTGAGAAAATGAAAACTTTGAAAAAGAGATTAATAAATATGACACAATGCTGGTAGAACCAGTGTTTTAACCAAGGGTCTTTGCTCTTGCCCATTCTGAGCTTGTAAAATACAATATCACACTCTAGACCTGACAATAAATTGTAAAAAAGTGCTCAACAGCTGCCTTTCCTAAAAATAAGTAGAGTTGAATTTTCTTAAGGTCCCTACCTTTATTGTCTTCTCATTTTCCATTGATTTCTGAGAGGGGCGAAGTTTTAAGTATCGTAAAAGTCTTTGCAAAGGAAATTGTTTCAAATTCATAGACATACTTCATTTTCCAAAACTTTCAAGGATCATAGGGCAGTTCAGAGTCTGGGAAGTGATGGTATTCCCCAGGGAGTTTCCAGACACTACCTGCCTACCCCATGCATCCAGGAGCAGGGGGTTGGCAGCTGGAAGAGAGCCCGGCCTTTAGCCCATTCCTGCCTCCTTCACTTCCCTTCTCCTGCTACCCCTGTTGCCCCTACTGATGAATTGACTAAAGGCCTTACTGTTCATACATCAAAAATGTATTCTGCTCTCTTAAGAAAAAAGAGAAAGATTTATTAGAAATATACTAGGACATCTCGTTGAATCAAAGAATGGGTTAAATAGCCAACCTGTTGGAGAACCTTAAACAGAAAAGCTCTGGGGCCTCAGAAAATCGTCTGCTTTTCCAGAGTACCAGCCCTAGTTTGATTGGCCCCAATACTCCACATCTCTCAAAACCGAGTTGCAAATTCTCCAGAGAGAAAATCTAATACACTCAACCTTAGACCAAGAATTGATCTCAGCATCAATCAGCCATGGCAGGGAGCAGGATCTTTTAACACAGAAATGGATATTGGGGGCAGGGAGAGTCCTGCTCAGAGCTATGTACTAAGAGGAGAGGATCACCAAGAGCCCCAGAAAACTCCAAGAGTGTTTATTACAAAGGGGTTCTTACAGTATAGTCACCTGCCTGTCCACTCCTTCAGAAGAGTATAATACCTGTGTCATTTGTGTTTATCCCTTCTGTGGGCCTAGACTAGAGAAGGCATTCAATCACTGCTTACTGAGTAAATGAACTTGGCCTTGATCTTTGTTTGGCAAAACAAAAAACAAGTAGTATTTATGGGCATGTACTTCTCAGATGTAAAATAGAGGGATGGAAAATAAAGACAAGGTGGAGGTAACAAAGGGAAAGAAGGAAAGAAAAGGAAATACCAAGAAAGAGGTGTGAGGGAAGAAAGTACTGGCTGCTACAGCTTTTGAGCAAGGAAAAATCTGTTGGTTAATTTGCCATCTTTTCCTAGGAAGTGAAAATGGACTAGTGTGTATATTTTCAAGACATGTTGCATGTTTTTTAAGATGTGATAAAATCTTCAAGTATGTTAAAATACTTTTTGAAAAAAGTAAGGGCTTTCATAGACTCTTAAAAATTAACTGCCAAAATTGCCATTGTGTTTCAATTTCTATTTTCAAACAGAGCCTACAGTGGCCCCGTCTCAAGTCTTTGCAAATAGCCTATCTTCCTCAGAAATTGAAGTTTCATGGAATACCATTCCTTGGAAGTTGAGTAATGGGCATTTACTTGGCTATGAGGTGATTTCTTTTAAAATTAACTTGTGTGTCTACGTTAACATGCTACCTTACTCTCCTTTCATTTAGAATTCTTCTTAACAATGACATTTTAGGAAATGTATCTTCGGTTGAAATTTACTTACCAGGCTGTCATTCCCCCGATGATCAGTGTGATCAATGGATACTGAATTTAACTCAACCAGTTGAATGGACGTAACTTCAGTTGGGGTAGAAAAGGAATAACAACAACAAAAAGAATATGAAAGGAAATCATGTATCACATGGGCCAAATATTCCACATGGGTAGATTGAAAAATGAGGATGAGATTTAACTGCAATATTAAGTTCATAGCATATTTATGCCAAGAGAAAACCACTGTCCTCCAGCTCTTTCTTACTTTCCTGGTGGCCTTGTTACTTGCAGGATTCTTTTCTAGGTTGTAGAGAAGTCATCTCTGTGTATATCATAATTCTTGCCTTCAAAACCTTTCCATTGAGTGAAATAAGATGGGAATAATATAACACCAAATGTAATGAAGGTCGACCTAGGTCTCCCAAACAGGAAATGTTTGTAGTGAAGAAGGAGAGGCCATCTTGAATGGTTCATTAAGGTGGTAAGACTTAACAGGACTTTCAAGGAAAAGTAAGTACATGTTGAGAGCTTGGGAAACATTCCAGATTAAGCATGGTGTATTGGAAGAAGAAAGGTCCTGCAGAAGGGGTGGCTGCAAAAAAGGCACAGGAGGGCAGGGTCATGGGGGGCTTTGAATGCAAAGAAGAACCATTTGGACAGGGCCCCAGATTTAGTAAGGAACAGCTGGAGAGAACTGGGAACATCTGAGCTAAGAATAGACAAATAAAATCTTAAGATTTTGTCAACAGTGATATTGTAAGAATCATCAATGGGATTTCATTCCCACCCACAGCTGCCTTCCTAGGAAACTTCCCTCATGCTTGTAATTCCTGATCCAGTGGCAGGCATACCCAGCACGTTTGCATCACAGGGCCACATTCCTCTCTATCTGCCAACACACCTTCAAATGGTGGCACCAGGTGGACACCTGATCAGTGGCAAATGCTCTGTGTACTGTTAAGATGAATCAGTCTCTTATTTTAGATACTTAAGTAAGAAATAATAGTGATTATAGTTAGTGGATGTAAGGTCTCCCTTTAGGCATCTCAAACTAAGGCCATTGATAAGCAGGACACAGCTGGTCTGCAGAGGTGAGCTGGAGCTAATATACTGCCAGGCACCTCCTAAAGAATGAAGGAAACAAAACTCCAGGGAGCCTTCAAGGGAGCAAAATAGAATAGCTCTTCGACAAATGTCTGGTTCCTAATTGGCCTGGTGTATTGCCTTTTAATATTGCCTTGCCCTTCTTTTGGGTAAATCCCTCCTTCATATTTGAACTTCCTAAGAGAGTTTCTCTTCCTTGTAACCAAACAATCATTGGTTTATTAACAATTCATATTAACAAATGAAACAGAGAAAGGATGATACATAGAGCAGTGATGCTCAAAGGAGGGACCATAGTCCAAAGACGCCTGAGTTATCTGAATCTGTTGTTAAAAGTCAGCACCCAGGGCAGTGCCTGTGGCTCAAAGGAGTAGGACGCCAGCCCCATATGCTAGAGGTGGCGGGTTCAAACCCAGCCCTGCCCAAAAACTACAAAAAAAAAAAAAGTCAGCACCCAGAACTCTCCCTAGATCCACTGAAGTCAAATATCTAGGACTGGGTCTTGTTAATGTACATTTTTACTAAATATCCATATGGAAACATCTTCTTACACACATAAATGTGTGAAATGCTAGCAGTGATGTGGAGAGACCTGATCAAAGAGAAAGTCATCTGGACCTAAGGAAAGGAAAGTAGGAATGAAGCAGTAAAACACCCCATAAATACAGCAGAACAACTTGATCAGCATTTAAAGGAAGTTGGTTAGAAGATTCATTTAATCCTATGACAGTGGATGTTAGCGATGAAAGCGGGACAGTGGGGTGAGGCAACAGTGTGTCCCCATTAGTTGGACAACAGACAATGGCATTGACAAGGAAGGTGGTGGGTGGAAAGAGCATAGTAGTGAGGGAGTGTGGTATGGAGAGAGTGCAGCTCTGGCCCCTATCCCCTGGAAAACCCAAATTCTGCCATTTTCCCATCATGTTGGGAAAGTTCCGTGAACCCCTGGAGCCTCAGTTTCCTCACCTGCAGAATGGGAGCAACAACAGGCTTTGCCTCACTAGGACATGGGGAGGATTGAATGTGATTAGATTTGTAATGAGCATCCCATAATTGCTGGCTCATCATAAATCATCAGTAGCTGTGAGCCACATCTCAGAAGACTTTTTGATAATTGATTAACATATTTTATCCCGAGTAATATTCTGTAGCAAATATTCAACTTTAAGCTTTTTTGTCACCAGAAAATGTGTGGCAGCAATCAAGAGGAGAGTCCTGGAAAAGACTTCCTTTCTAGGCTTGCTTCCAAAGTTTCAGCTGGGAAGGAGAGCATTCCATGCTTCCTGGAGGATGAGAGAAAAGAAAATGCTACCACACAACTGAGAAAAAAATAGAAGAGAAATTTAAATGGCCTTGGAAGAAATAGGTCTGGGGCTGATAAAGCCTCGTGGGGCCGACATCTTTCTATGGGCAGTGCCCAAGTTGGTGGCAAGACCATAGAAGGGAAGGCTGTGTTTCCCAGTGATTTCTCATTCACCAGACATGGCCCCAAACTGGTAGAACTCGAAGAATCAAATCAAATGTTATCAAATCAAATCATGACTTATTCTTTGCAAGGCTTATGGAAGGAAGACCCACAAATAACTGTGGTTGGATCTTCTATCAGCTGAGCAGGACGTAGGGTTCAATGTTAAATCCAATGTCTTAAAGACAATAAATGAACACATTGGGCACCTCTTAGATGGGGGACGAAGATGCACACGCACCATGGATAACTTTACCCTTTAGGAGCCATGTACAAGATCACAATTCCTGACCTGGCTGTAACTTGTAGAACAGTTAAGAGAAATAAATGAGATGTATATACGTTTTGATGTATACATGAATGGATTGTGAGATTCCAAGCGCAACAAGAGTGTTAGGAGTTGAAAAAGATCTTTGGAAAGCTTAAGGCAGGAAACTGTTAATTTTCTAATGTAGTCGTACACCATACCCAGACAACGTACACTCTTCTGGTGACAGATAAAGCCATGACTTCAGATGATACAATTCACCCATATAACAAAAAGCACTTGGACCCCATACACCACACAAGGACATTTTAGTACAGGATGGACTGCATGTATGACAGTGGTCCTGTAAGATATTACCATTATTTTTACTGTGTCTTTTTTATATTTAGATACATTTAGATATGTAAATACTTACTATTATCTTACATTTGCCTGTAGCATTCTGGAGAGTCACCTGATACCCAGGTTTATACTTTAGGAGCGATAGGCCATATTATATAACCTAAGGGTATAGTAGAATATAAACATACAGGTTTGTGTAAGTACACCCGATATACTAATTTGCCCAGTGATGCATTTCTAAAAACATGTCCCAATCAGTAAGTGACACATGACACTACATAGATTTCAGGTCATAAGGAGTCACCCAGACAAGGATATTTTATAAGAAAGTAGAATTATACCACTGTTAGTCATGTCCGGAAAGAGTTTCATGAAACAGAAAGAAAATCAAAGAATTATCATGGAGCCCTTATGGTGTCTAGTTATACACCACTGTAGAATTAAGTAGATCGGAGTTCAAATCTGCTAGGTTAGAATATAAAGTCTACAAAGGGCAGGCAACTCAGCCTGTTTGTTTACGTACGTGGCCCAAATGCCTGGAATAGCATCTGGCATACGAGAGGTGTGCGAAATGATGTATTGGTTGAATAAATGCAATTTTGGTTCTGCTATCCTACTGTGTCCTTGAGCGAGATGCTAAAGCTCTCCAAGGCTCAATTAAAATAGAGATAATAATGGTCAATAATTCACAGCATCATTTGAGAATTAAATAAGATAAAGCAGCCACTGTCAAAATGGCCCAAAGAGAATTGTGGCTTCCACTTTTCTCTGTTTTGAGTGCTGAGCGTTCAGATGCGATTGTACTGAAAGAACAGAAATTGAAAAGCCATGTACGGGAACACTCAGCACAACCCCAACGCGAGACCCCCCCAGCCGTGGTTTCTGGTGCCCTGATGTTGCTATGAACGTGGGAGGCACGAAAACATGAGAAGAGCTGAGAGAAAAGAGGGATTTTCTTGAAATGAATTACAGGTTAAAAACCCATCGCATCTTGCCTATGCGTGTAAAGAGGAGCAACCAGGGGGACCAAAGGCAGTATTAATACCATAGAGAAAGGAAAGGACTATTAAAAATCCCTTCCCCAAGTGCGTGGGAAGTATAAAGAGAAGGACAACAAGCTGCCAGAAAGAAGTCCCAATTTTAAAAATCCTACAGAATGATTTATGTGAGTCCACCAAGATAAAAACACATCTTTTCTTAGTTTCAGTAATGACTGAAAAATTAACCCTGGGCTGGGCAGGGAGAGATGAGTTCGCGGAGTATTTAATTATCAGTCGTGTGGCGCACTTTCTGGGTTGCATTTTCCCCCATTTGGCTTTAAAATTGTTAATGGCTCCAGCCTCTCTCTCATCTCAGTGAGGGTTGGTCATGTGCCACGTGGCACGCTGCTGCACACACCATCATTAGCATCCAGACTAATTCTCTTTCTGATTTGACCAAGCAGTAGTTGAGCAGCTCATTTCTCTGGGCTCCAATTTATTTTATCTGCTAAGCCATTACACTCAGGCTCAGATCTTTCTGGTGCCCTTTTGGGTAGGAACGAGAGACGCAGACGTGATTAAGAGGAGGCAGCCTTGAAGTTCAGGAATGGTGGGGGCCTGGTGAGCAAGAGCGCTCAAGTTCCAGCAGAATCTTGAAAGCCTTCTTGTATTTTGAAAGAAGAAAATCTGGGAGAACGACCTAAGTGACTAAAACAAGTCTCCATGTGTGAAAAGACACAGATCAGCCAAACTCAAACAGCACCGATGCCTTCTTCCAGCCTCCTGTTCCAAACAGCTGTGCAAAATATCTTCAGTTCCTAATACTTTAATTATAATGGGAAAAGATGTCAAATATTTGAGTACCTTTTTTGAGAAAATAAAAATCCCACTGGGGGGAATAAAACATACACATTGAGTCAGACAATTAAAACATATTTAAATAAACATAAGGCAGCCAAAATGCATTCAAGGAGTGTAATGCAGACTTTTGAAGTGGCTGCAAAGGACAGATACCCTGGAGTGAGCAGCAGCTGGACTATGAGTTGTAGGTTGCCCAAATGGTGTTGCGTTTCTTTTTAGGCAGAGATGGACCCTGCCAAACCACGGTCCAGCACTAAGGGATGCAAGGGAATAAATATCCCAGCCTCTCCTTCTAACCCCACCCCCATCTCTTACCTCCTACGAGCCACATCTAGCAAGAACCTGGAAGGCAAAGGAGTCAGACTAACATAGTTAAACTTGGTCAGCTCTCCCAGGGCTGAGAGCAGGATAAAAAACAGAGGAAGGTAGATCTGGATTTCTCTTCCTAAAAGATGTTGACTGCATTTTTGCTTGGCTTCTATTTACTTAAATGTGTCTGGTGTAACAGCTCAGTTAAAATATTTGCCTTTCTGTAAATCTGTAAGTCTAAACATAATTATTTTGGCCTATTAAGAGAGTGTTTCTGAATTAATACCTGTTCATTAATGGTTTGAAAGGATGCCATATCTTCAGTACATTATTGTTATAAACTGCATTTCATTTTAAGTTTAAATCAAGTGAAATCTCTGATGATGCAGTGATCTTAAGGACTCCCCGCAGCAGGAACATTCATTTTTGGAATGATCAGATGACTTGCAGAAAGAGAGATAACATTTTTAATCCTCACATTCCTCAATTTTTGTTTCTATTTACTTACCCAGATAAAAATATATAGCCTTGTGAAGGGGTTTCATATTTCTGAAGAAAAAGAAAATTGTACTCCCTCATCAAGAAGTTGGAATTTGGGTGTTTCTTAGGTGCATAGACTATTAGAACTTGAATTCCTAGCTTGGTGAATCTCTCCAGAGGAAGCAGGGAAGCATGTGTAAACTGTATTTGCTCAAGTCATTCCATGGTTTAACAATTTTTTGGGTCACTTTTCGTCACATTTTTAATTTTTAATTGAAAATAATTGTACATATTCATGAGGTACACAATAACGTTGAGATACATGTAATTTATAGTGATCAGATCAATTAGTATATCCACCATCTCAAACATACTTCTTACTGTTGAGAATATCCGGTCTCCTCCACCCCACTGTTTGAAACTGTGTAATGTATTATTGAGTGTTAGTGTTCAGGCTTTGCTCTGAGCGGTTGATGAGCAGGACAGACAAGCCCTGCCTCGGGTGTGACTCTGCCTCAACATCCTCACCGCCTGCCAAGTCCGGGCCAGTTAACTCCCTTCCCAGAAGCACATCTTCACCAGCAAGCCAAGGCGTCCAGGTCACCACCATTCCAGGAGGCTGCGAGCTGCAGTTCAGTCTCCCTCACCCTCCCCTCTGCAGCGGATTCGCCCTCCACTCTTCCCCACACTAAACTCAGAGTGAATTTACAGCACTACATATGAAAATTCCTGTATTTCTTCAGTTCGGGTAAATTCTCAGCCATGTTCCCTTTGAATGTTGATTTTTCCTTAATTTTTCTTTCTGGAACTCTGGTTGGGACATTTATGCTTTGCTTAGTGTCTCTCAGCTTTGATTTTATAATTTTATTTCTGTATCCAGGATATGTTCTGAGTTAATGAATTCCCTCTCCCACCATAAGTCTTCCACTTAGTCCGACCGCTGATTTTAGTTTTTTTTCTTTTTGATAAGAATAATTTTTAGGTGTAAGAGTTCTGCTTGTTACTTTTCAAATATGTATGATCTTCCTTTTCTTTACCATACATTCTTGCATGATAGATTCAGTCCCTTTGTTAGTAAATCTGGTTATTTTAAACAGAATTATTTTAAAGTCCACTTCAGATCAGGGCATAGCAGCTAGTCTCCCCGCTCAGAACTGCTGACTTTCTCTCTTGTTAAAGAGGTTCGTTGAGTGTTTGGCTCATTTTTTCAGAACCTACCTTCGTGTCTTATCAACTTTATATTAACTGTTTCTTCACATAACAATTACATCTGTCAACCTAGACACTTTCCTTTTCCCATCTCTGTGTTGTGGTTGTCCCTATATAATCCAAATTAGTGTGGAGATATTCTCTCCTCTCAGATGTAGAATTTTTCACTATTTAAATCTAAAATACAACTGAAAATAAAAATGGGGTCTTTGTCTTCCTTATTTATTGCCATCTTTTAAAAAAATGATCTAAACTTATATAAACATTTTTGAGGAAAATTGTATCAACATGAATGAATATTCATAGAAAACGAGCCATATTAATGACACTGCTTTATGTTTTAAATATATGTATTCTCAAGTCTTCTAGTCAAGCTATTTAGAAGGTTTTACAGGGTGGACATAAAGTCCAAGTGCAATATACTATATTAAACTATATTAAATTGCACATGAACTTCACATCCACCCTGTATAATTAGTCTTAATTAACTACTATCATATTCAAGTTTGACGCAATTTTTTTCTGTATCTAAATATTTTTAATACCTCTCAGCATCTAAGTTCTAAAAATAAATCTCGTTCTGATGCATGGAGATTGGTTAAAGTACTTCAGAACGTGGTGCTATGAAAAAACTTCAAGTACTTTCTATAAATAGATTTATAAAAGAGATTCCATATGAAATTGTAAATTGTTTTTATTCTTTAGCGCAGTCTCCTAAGGAACACTTTCCTGGGTAATATTTTTTGAGGTAATTTGATATATCACAAAAAGAATGGCCCAGGGATTAAAATCTTGCAAGAGGCCAAAGCTAGCACAGGATGATATTCAGTTACGTAACTCCTCCAGGCCCCTCCTGTTCCTTCTGTTTAAATGAGGATTATTATAGCTCATATTTCTGTGATTTTTCCCAATAAAAACTTTGTTCCAAATGTTTATAACATTTTATTATAATTCTTAATTATGTCTCATTTTTGTCAATAACCAGACAGTGCTGTCAAGGGCAAGGAGCGTGACTTATCATTTTGGAGTCATGTAAACCTAACAATACCCGTAATGTTTAATATTAGTGACTTGGTACAAGGTTTTAATATCAACTAACAGGTTTTTTTGTCTGTAGATTTATTTAAAAAACAAAACATGTATTCACCAAGTCCTTATCATTGGGTTTACATTTCTTTTTGAAATCCTTACAAAAGTTAATAACTCTTTTCCAAGAAAAATGCACAGATATGCCAGCATGAAAACAGCATTTTGTTTGTCTTTAAGGAAGCCTATAGTTCCATGTATGGAAAATATTATTCTTGGGCAGCACCTGTGGCTCAGTGAGTAGGGTGCCTGCCCCATATACTGAGGGTGGTGGGTTCAAACCCGGCCCCAGCCAAACTGCAGCAAAAAAATAGCCGGGCATTGTAGCGGACGCCTGTAGTCCCAGCTACTCAGGAGGCTGAGGCAAGAGAATCTCCTAAGCCCAGGAGTTGGAGGTTGCTGTGAGCTGTATGACACCACAGCACTCTACCAAGGGCAACAAAGTGAGACTCTGTCTCTACAAAAAAAAAAAAAAAAAAAAGAACATATTATTCTAGTACAATATTGATTTGCTCATTTGGGATGGTTACTGAAAACCCTGAGATTTATAATCTACTATTTTTAAGACATAATTTTATAGTTGCTTATTTAAAAAAAAATAGTAACTTCTAATATCTTTTGCTCAGAGGATTAAATGTGGTTACCCTATGCAGCCCATAAACACATTTTATATAATCCTCACAGTGTCTTTAAAAAATTGAGCCAACTCTAAATTTGGGACATTTCACATTCACCTCAGGTTCTGCTTTCTTTAAAAAATAATAACAATAAAATAAAGGATCAGATCTGTAAATACCAGGTTCACCTTCCTCCACTCAGCCAGCAGCTAGCTGGAGCTCTGTGCCTGAAGAGGATCTTTTGCCATCCCACTTGCCACAGTAGCCCAAGTTTTCATTATCTCCAAGGCTCTGAGGATCAATGGCCGTTCTCATTATGCTCAAACTGCTGTGTAATTGGACAAATAAGCAAAGTGATTTCTTCTTTTTATATTCTGCTATTGAATCGAAGAATGAAGTGCAGAACAAGAAAGCCGCATACTGCAAGAAAGATAGGAGCGAACCTGTTTCTTTATAAAGTAAAAAAGAAATGCCTGTGCCTTCATAGGTGCCCAGGTGTATGATATATTCGTGCCAACTGTGCGGCCGCTGCTTCAATTGATCACACGGGAATGCCTGGTCTTATTCCTATGCGAGGAATAGTTATACTTTCCAGGAGCCATTTATTTGTATGTTTTGTTGTTTTGGGTGGTGTTTACATTTTTACCTGTTGGACAATCCAAACTTTCTAGCAAAGCCTAGCGAACCTTTCTACGATGGTTGGGAAGCATGTATTTTTCTCTTCCTTTTTCTGCCCTTATTCTTCTTTCTAGCATTCATTTGTCGTTATTTTTACACGATAGACGCATATCTCTTTACGCAAGGTCTAAAATCATTCTGCCTGGTTGAGAATAACGAAATACATGTACAAATACTTCAAGGTACAGTTAGATTTAAAGTCAGCTCTTTTAACGGCTTTTTTCTGCTCCACTCTGCATACACAGGTAGGCTTGTTGACATTTGGCCATCACTGTGGGAGAATCCAGTGGCCAGCTGGCTTTTTAATGGTCTTTTCTCTGACAGTTCACTTTCTTCACAGAAGGCACCTCCGATCTCCAGTGGAGTTCGTGCACGGCTGCCAATATTCTGGAGCTAAGCTAGGTCAGGGTTGGTTAAGGGTTGAGAAAGGGGGCGATTGAATCTGTTAGCTATGCAGATTTCCCCTTAGTCTCCCGTTAGAATGCCGCAGCCTGGTCATACTCAGTACTTCCTCTCTTTGAGTTTATCTGGTTCACAAATACGTGTATTACCTGTCTCCTCTGAGAGTCCTTTTCCTCTCTTTTCACTGCTGTGACAGCCTCATGCAGCACCTAGCACATAGTAGGTCCTTAGTGAGTATTTGTCTAATAAACAAGGATATAAATTACAGAACCCATTTAAAGAAAATCACGGAACGGAAAAGGTAAAATGTTGTCAAACCTTAGCGTGTGTGATGTCTTCCGTCCCCAGGTGCGGTACTGGAACAGTGGAGGAAGGGAGGAGTCCTCGAGCAAAGTGAGAGTGGCAGGGAATGAGACATCGGCCAGGCTCCGAGGCCTGAAGAGCAACCTGGCATATTACACAGCTGTCCGGGCGTACAACAGTGCTGGCCCTGGTCCCTTCAGCGCCACAGTTAATGCAACCACCAAGAAAACTCGTACGTATATTCTGATTTTTTTGAATGGCAAGCCAATGAATTCACATTCAAAATGATAGCCTTCTGTATCATTTTAAAACGACAGCCCAAGTCATTATCCCACTGGATGATATAGATGCAACTTCAAAGCCCTGTAAACACAGACCCACACATATCCTTACCCTGGTGATATCCCTAACTCTTTAGGTAGAGATCGCGTGTGAAAATGCATGTGCACCTCTTGGAAAATCTGACTGTGAGGTATTAAGCTAAATCTATCCACTTTTCTTTTAAAATGTGATGAGCTTAGTTGGTTCACTTCCACCTATTTTTAGTTTCCCAAAAAGCTTGAGGATTTCTGGTAAGTGTGAATAAGTTAATGCCAAAGAATCAGAGGGATTTTTTTTTTCCTTTACTCTTCTTTTCTACATTATTCACAAAATGGCAATGTGCCTTAACAGGTTATCATCAGAAGATGCTGGTCCACCTGGATATGTTGATAGTTTTTAAAAAATACAACCAGAGATGTCAGTTTTGCCTTCAAAGCCAAGGTTATGTATTCACAGTTCGATTCATTAGCTCCAATTATGAGTTACGATTAAACTAGTCTATAAGAAAGTCAGTGATAGAACATTTTGGAGTTGCCCACCCGTATTTCAGTTAAACTGATCACACAGTATATGGTTAATCTTGTGTTGTGTCACTACTTTCTCACAATGCAACCATGGAGTTGCTGTGGTTGTTATCATCATAACTGATACTGATGGGAAACGTTCTGTGTCCCAAGTACTTGTGTGTTCATTTCCACATTTAATCCTCATAACTTCCCAGATGAGGTGGGTCTCATGGTTACCTCCATTTTAAAGGTGAGGAAAGTGGGGTATGGCCAGGATTAGGTAACTTTAGCACAGTGAAACTTTTACTTACAGGAAATTGTTTTCTTAATTTATTTTCACAATTTCTTAATTCAGTAAAAATCTCTGCTTAACTAGCTTAAGAATGAGACAATTGTTACACTTGGTGACCAATTTCATTAATGCATTTGTTTTCATGTGTCATTCACAAGTTTTTTTAAAAAACATACATTGGTTGGCTAAAATTGCTTGAAAAATTGCCAATAATATGATTGAAGTGAATGATTAGCTAACATTTTCTGAGTAATTTAGAATGTATGCATATAAAGTATATTTCTTTTTTCTTATTTTTATTAAATCATAACTTTGTACATTGATGCATTTATGGGGTTCAGGATACTGGTTCAATAATAAATATATTTCTACTACTTTAAATGTTAATTAACCACTGTTAATTTGATCAGAAGAGTTCATATATTTATTTTTGCATTATCTATAGAAAAAGGAGTATGGCAACAATTTGCCAGTATATTAAGCATTGCAGAGCAAACGTTTAGACACAAACCATTTGAATCCCTTGTTAAGATCCGTTTGTAAGCAACTAACTAACATAATAATTTAATAGCATTCTTCCCTAATTATTAGGGGAAGTCTGACCCAACCACTTATTCATAACACATGAATAAGGACCAAGGAGCAGATGGGTTTGGCAGTGCACAAACTGAAAATATTATGTGTTTACAAAGTTTTACTAAATATGTTTGATTTTTTTCAGTAACGATTCTGCATTCATAAGGGTCAAATAGCATTATTATTTATATATTGTAAAGATAGTGCCTGAGGGAGTTTGTCTAGAACTGTGGAGGGTTGAGGAGGCGGAGCGGAGGCAGAAGGTGAGTGGAGGGAGGATGGATGACATTGGGCAGGATCCACCGAATGTGCACAATACCCCGGTCTTCAGCACACCCCTTGGGCAAAGGGCTCTTCTATAACTTGAACTTTACCTTGGAAGTGAAAACATCGTAACCCAAACATTTGTACCCTCCTTTTAATTTAAAATTTAAGAAAAGGCAGTGTCAGTCAAGAATTCTTACTGATTTGATGACTTGCGAGGAAATTGTGATTATACAAGAGTGGGTTGTCATGGAAGAATCAGTAAAGAACTTAGTGAACTGGTAAGGAAGAGAATAATCGATAGAAACACCATGGCAATGTAAAGTGAATAAAATAAATTTTTTTGAAAAGGCAAAATCTCTTTATAATTTAGAGATGGCACATAAATACCCAATCTAAAGTACAAACTTTCAGGTAACAATGAAAATTATGGTATTAATAGCTAATGGATTGATTCTTAATTCCCACAGCAATGCCATGATGTGGGAGCTATTATGAATAGTATCCTCACTTAGAGACACGGAAGCCGAGGCACTTAGAGGTTACATAACTTGACTGAGTTCACAGAGTAAGTGACGGGATAGGCATCCAAATCCAGACAGGCTTCACCCCTGTGTCATCCTCCCCTTCAGCCAGATAGTTGGGCTAGTCACGACTCATTTACCACTTACATTGACTGTGACTTTGCTTAAGAACTTCTGTGTTCACAGAGCTGTAGTCTGTTGGGACTTCCAACAACTGAATAAAACCTCTCAAAAATAATGCATTCCTATGGCCACAATGTCACTGGAGTCTGCATATTGATCTATAGGCCTTATTAGGGAAAATTTCTACATTGGGTGGGAATTTCATACAGATAATTGAAATCCCTAATCCTCCTAGAATTGTATAAGAAGAACATGTGTTAATTTTAAAATTTCATTCTAGTGATATATTAAATATGTACCAAAGTACAAGTAAACCAGAATCTTTTATAGCCGTTCATAATATTGTTACTGGTAGCTCTTAAGAGTCACCCTCAGCTCTGATGTGGTTTAGCTTCAAATCCTATTTAGGAATTTTGTGATTATCTGTGTAAAGAGAATTATCCATCTGCCCCAGGAATAAAGAATTAAAATAACATTTTTGATTACTTGCCTGCTATCTGTCCTTCCCTATGGACTGCAGACTTTACGGGGAGAGAGTCCTTTCGTGTCTTATTCACCAATCCCCCGCACATAGGAACTATGATTAGATGCTGATTGGACAGAAGGAACTTAAAGAAGCAGGCCATCCTCAAATATGTTTATTAATCAAATTTACTTCCTCTGGGCCTCACCCTGGGAGTGCAAAACACCTACCGTAGTTCTTTACTATCTTGCTCAAAATGTGCAAGTTTTTAGACTCATAATTGCAGAATTCTGTATGCAAGATTTTATATCTTGGGTAATATTTCTGATTAACGTAAAATAACACAAGGATTCTCAAACTGAGTATGGTACTTTCATTAAACACTTAATTTTTGATATCTGGATACTTGTGTTTTTTAAATACATTTTGAAGTTAAACACTAATCAGCCTCTTCAAATAATCTGGGAAGGTTTTCTGTCCCTGCAACCCAAAGAGAGCTAATTCTTCGCTCCTTCTATCTAAAGGGACTGATGAAGGGAATTTGCAGCTGGTTTAAAAAGGATAGAGTGTCGGTTTCTAAAGGGTTTCTAAAAGGAAATCTATAGAGAGTTTTATGTGCAGTATCTGTAGGACAAATATTCTGCTTTTTATAACAGAAAAGTCAAGTGGTAATCTTGACTTTCAGTACTGATGGACCCTGGCACTCAAACAACATCCTCAAGAATCATGCATTAAGATCTCAAACTGAATATTTCTAATACAGTTTTTGGTGGCTCTTTCCACCCCATCTAAAACCTGTCTCTGCTGTCGGAGTCCCCATTTCCGTGAGTTCCACTCCATTATCCCAGTATTCTTTTTCCCTCAGACCCTACCACTAATCCAGAATCTGACTTTTCAATCTATGCAGAATCTACCCTTTTCTTCTTGCGTTCTGCTGCTGCCAGTTCAATGTCCCCTCTCTCCCATGAAGCAGGTGAGGGGTCAGTGGCCCTTCACCGTCCTGCTGCCTTCTGCCTCTGTTTGCCTTAGGCTGAGTGATCCTGATGTCACATCCCTACTAAAAAACCTTCCAGTCATTTCCCATCCCACTCCAGATAAGTGCTGAATTCTTCAAATGCCAGACAGGGCCCCGCGCAGTCCGCCCCCATTCCTCCTCCAGCTGATGTCCTGCTGTATTTATTCCTCCTGGGTCATCCTACTTCCTGCTTCATCCTCCTCCTCTGTATCTGCTGTTCCCTCTGCCTGGAAAACTCTTCCTGTCTTTTTTGTGTCTTCACTCAAAGAGAGCTTCAGTGCCACCTGTCTGCCACCTCTCCTGGCAACTTTACTCTTGTGCCTAGTGCGTAGAGCCGCCACACAGCCTCTGTCTTGTACACATTTACTTTATCATGATTTCCCAGTCTGCGTGACCAGAGTGTCAGCTCTTTCAGGGCAGAGATTCTGCCTGCTCTGTCCCCAGTGCTCCGCCTCAGGTGTCTAATCATAGTTGTAAGTATTGCTGATTAAACAATGTCTCTGTCTGCTTCTTATTTCTACTCCATAGTGGCATCATTCCTACCAGGTTCCCTCTTGAGGGTGGCAATCTTGCCACAGGCGACTCAAGGACTATTTTCTAACACCCAGACACTCCAGGAAAGGTAGCCAAGTACTTCCTGATTATTCCAGAGGAACTAAGTTTCTTGTGAGCTCATCTCTAGTCAATATCCATTTCTGAACCCATTGTTGTGGCCAGTTATTAGAAAAGCTTGATGAGCCTGGTCTCAGTCACACGCCTGGAATCCCCCCAGGGATCTATCTGTTTCTGCCTTCACTAATTATTGTATGGGTAGGCCTACTTGGGAAAATAGTGTAATATTACACGGCACGGTCTGTTTTGCATTTGAGTCTTTGCTTTTTCAAATGAAATGCTCATCCATGTAAACTGAACCAAAATCAGTTGCCTGAATTTAAGGAAACTGATAAAGTGTGTCTTCAGGGAGTAAAAAGGGAATGTGGTAAGATGAGCCCTAAGACAATGTGAGTCCCAATATTTCAGAGTTTTGGTGAAGTGAATACTCTTTCCCCAAACACATAATTCTGAAGTTGTAAAGTTTTCATGTGCACCACTGAGTTTTATAATCATCCAGGATAAGTTCTGGCTCAGGATACTCATTAATGTGACATCCCCCAGGTTCCGTGTGTGATGCCCCTTCTCAATTTCTGCCTTTTCTGCCGGTCTCCTCCACTAATATGCACCCCGTGTCTTTTCTTAAAGATGGAGTTACCATTTTTACTTAAATAAATGTAAACAGAAAAAGGAAACAAACTTTCTGAAAGTGGAGGACAAGTGTCATTGCCTGAAATGGATGTTAACCGAGTATTAAGTTTAATAATAATAAATACAATGAAAAATGTCACCTTCCTTTTTAAATACTAGCAACATACTCTTGCTGATAGAAACCTCTAAAGCTGCTCCTCTCTCTAATGTTGATATTGAGAGGATGTTAATGACCTAGCAGCCACTAAACCTAACTTTCTCTTCAAGGTCATGGATAGCCCTAAAGGGAATTTCTCTCCAGGTGACTGAATGCTATTTGTTGACTTTTTTGAGTATCACAGCCGACATAATCATCTTTGACTTAATCATCTTTGTGTATGACGTACCACAAAGCCCACACACAGTGATGGAATACACTACTTCTTAATGTGCATTCCTCAAATTAATGAGTTTTTTGGTTTTTTTTTTTTTTTTTTTTTTCCTATCTAAGGGCTTCAGCAAAGTCATTCTAGATTTTTCTCTTTGTTTAAAAAGGTTAACCTTTACCAGAATTCAAACAGGAAGTTAGAGCTAATACAGAATCAAGTAAGTCCTCTGGCCAAATGTGTAAATCTTAACAAACTTAATTTTGTAAGAGCTTTGGCACTTTTTTGAAAAATTTGTCCCACTTGCATATGAATCCTCTAAGTGCTAAACCAGAGGATCCCGACCTTTTGGCACCAGAGACCAATTGCATGGAAGACAGTTTTTCTAGGGGTCAGGGGTGGGGAGAGCATTAGAGTCTCAAAAGGAGCACATAACTTAGATCCCCCTTATACACAGTTTACAGTATGGCTCATGCTTCTCTGAAAATCTGGTGCCACCACTGCTATGACAGGAGGCAGAGCTCAGGCAGTGATGTGGGCAGAGCGATGGGAAGCCACTGTGAATACAGATGAGGCTTCACTTGTCTGCGGTTCACCACCTGCTGTGCAGTTCAGTTCCTTACAGTTTATGGACCAGCACCGGTCCATCCGTGGTCCAGGGACTGGGGACCACAGCTTTAGGCAATTGTGAATGGTCTCTTACAATCTCAAATATTTCTATTCAGAGAAGGAGAAATTTCATGCAAAAAAATTCCCAGACATTGAAAACCAAAAGTCAAAGAAATACTTTTCCTGCTATTCTAGGTTGGACCTTCAGGCCAGTGTTTTCTCAGCTTCCAGATGAGTCATAAAGTAGATGTTTTGTTGTCTTTTAAAATACTGGGTCAATTTGCAGGGATAACATCTTGTATCTAATTTTAATATTTTCAATGATTCTGAGACAAATATATTTCACTGTTGAGAAGAAACAGGTTTTGGCTACTTGTGCACAATGCCACATGTTTAAACCACTTAATTATAAATGTTAATGATCATCTTAAGTGAAGATGAACTTTTCTATCATAAAGTTAACCTTCTAGTGACTGGTGATAACAACTATGATCATGTATTACCATCAGCTTACAAAGAAAGAAAAGAGAAATATACTAAGTTTTGTACAATTAATCACACTGCAAACATATGTTCTTATAACATCATATTTTGAAAGTAAGTGCCAGCTTCACCATAACCACTGTGGAGACGGCACCATTGAAGACTCCAGAAAATAATATTCTTTATTTTAACAGCCTCTGCTTTTTTATTGTACAAAGGGAAAATAGTCATTGTAGGAAATTTGGGAAAAAAAGAAAATTGTAAAGAAGAAAATTAAAATCATCTATAATCCTGTCATCCAGAAATAACTTCATTAATACCCATTGTCCTTCTTTCCAGCCTTATGTTCTATGGAATGTTTCTCCTATACAGTGGAGATTGTGCTGTATCCTCAATTACCTCTATACTTACACTATAAGTGTGTGTGTGTAATATTCCATTGTGATAAACACCACAATGTATGTGGTCATTTTCTTATTGATGGGTATGTCTTAGATCTTCTGCTCCCCGGCTTCATCCAGTCACAGTAATATGACAATAATCACTTGTTTACAGGCAGCTGTCTGCAGAATAAGTAAAATTTATAAAGCTGATAATGAGGCATCTGAAAATGAAATACACAGAAGATCATGAGAAACAATAATAATAAAAAACCTTTCAAGATATTATTTTGTTCTGTAACGTTTGAAAACACTTAAATAATTTTATTGTCTGTCACATAGAGTTGTGCCATAAATCTAGGGATATCCTGCCTTTTTACTAGACTTGAATCCGTTTTTACCATTTTTTCTATTTTAGCATCCTATCACCAACAGAAATTGAGTTCACAGAGAAAAAAAAAATCTGTATGATATGAATGCTGACAGATGATTCCCCAAATACTTCAAAATGTAAGCCACATACAAATCAAGGTAGATCTAGCAAAGTTTGGAATTCAACACCTTCTCGGTTACACTTCCACACAAGTTAGAATAGTAAAGGTAAAATTAGAAAAGATACCCTGTCACCTGTTTCCTGCCCATTCCTACTCGGTCACAGGGATCCATGCTTCTACAAAGTTCACTGTGTCTCTTCAGTCATTTAAATACTGCTTAACAGCTGTAATGATCAGACTAGGCTAATCCAGGTTAGAGTATGACAAAGCCTCAAATCTTCAGCCATTAAAAAAGATGGAGACTTTACATCTTTTGTATTCACCTGGACTGAGGTGGAACACATTCTTCTCAGTAAAGCATCACAAGAATGGAGAAGCAAGAATCCAGTGTACTCAATTCTAATATGAAAGCCATAGATAACCTAATACAGGGTGAGGGGTAGTGGAATGAGCAAGTGGGGAAGAGAAACACATATTAAAATATGTATTTTTTAAACATATATTTGCTGTGTAATTAATTGTACAAAACATAATATATTTCTCTTTTTTTTTTCTTTGTAAGCTGATGGTAATAGGATGACTTACATGATCATGGTTGTCATCCCCAGTAGCTGGAAGGTTCCCTTATACTTGAAAAGGGGATGGGAGTGTGTGACACACCTCTTAGGGGTGGGACACAATTATAAGAGGGACTGTACCTAACAAATCCAATCAGTGTAACCTAACTCTTTGTACCCACAATGCATCCCAAACAATAAAAAGTAAAATAAAGTAAACTATGCATGTTTCTTTCCCACTCATCCATCATGAGAGAGATTCAGCTCTGATCCGTTCACTCCAGGACTCAGACTGAAGGAAAAGCCAAACTCATCACAGAGGGAAGAGCAAATGGGCTTCAGTGGTTTTTGAAGCTGCCAGTTGGAAGTGGCCCATTTCCCTTTTTATCCTATTCCATTGATGGAAGCGAGTCCCGTCTACAATGACGCCTCGTGTCTATGACTTGCCGATAAGAAGGGGAAATGCATCTTTCCCCAGGCAGGGAACCACGGGAACCATGCCCAAGCCCAACAACTGCGAGAGGCAAGAAAACATTCTCTTCCCAAGGAGCAGGGGAATTAAACAGCGCTGGTCTGAATCCATGTGGTACCTCTCACTGGTTGTGGAGCATAGCAAATTGTTTTAAATTTCTAATCACAGTGAAGCGCATTAACATTTACCATCTAACCATTTTTAAACATGCAGCCCAGTGTTAAGTATGTTCACATTCCTGTGCACGTCTCCAGAATTACTTTCATGTGCCAGGACGACTCTGTGCCTGTCAAACAAGTCTCCGTTTTCTCCTTCCCCAGCCTCAGGCAACCACCACTCTCCTTTCTGTCTCTATAAAGTTGACTACTCTAAATGTCTCATACGGGTGGAATCATAGTGTTTGTCTTTTTGTGAGTAGCTTATGTCATGTTTAGCATGTCCTCGAGGTTCATCAATGTTATAACATGTGTCACAGGTCATTCCTTTTTAAGGCTGAATAACATTCCATTGTATAGATACACCACATTGGTTTATCCATTCATCTGTTACCTTTTTTTTTTTTTTTTTTTTTTTGTGGTTTTTGACCAGGGCAGGGTTTAAACCCACCACCTCCTGCATATGGGGCTGGCGCCTTACTCCTTTGAGCCACAGGCGCTGCCCTCATCTGTTAACTTTTTGGTATTGTGAATAATGTTGCAATGAACATGGGGATATGATCTTTATTTTATTTATTTTTATTTATTTATCTTTATGAGACAGAGTCTCACTTATTAACCCTTGGTAGAGTGCCGTGGCATCACAGCTCACAGCAACCTCCAACCCCTTGGGCTTAGGCGATTCTCTTGCCTCAGCCTTCCGAGTAGCTGGGACTACAGGCACTGCAACAATGCCCACTATTTTTTTGTTGCAGTTTGGCCGGGGCTGGGTTTGAACCCACCACCCTCAGTTTATGGGCCGGTGCCTTACCCACTGAGCCACAGGCACTGCCCTATAATCTTTATTTTTTTTAACTCTCTGGGTTTACGTGACCTATATACAGAAATGGGTATTGTTCAATGCAATGCAATGAGGATTGAGTAGATTATATTACATCAATAACATTTCGAAATGCCTAACACATTACAGATTCTTGTAGATGTAAGCATAGTTACGTAATGATAGAATTTTCCATACGGGGAGGAAAGTTAATCTTGTCCAGAATTTCCCAGATGGCATTATTTATACTAGAGGTATTAAGAGAGATGATATAAAGGTGAGTCACAAACATTTTTACCATTTTTAAATGAAGCACGAACTTTACTTACTTTAGAGAGTACCCCGGAAATGCTGCAACCAGCATATCAAGCTCATTATTATGTAAATATCATTGTTTGAAGGAAGGCTAAAATAGGGGTTTTCATTTTAAAAATTGAGTCAATTTTTTCAAAATAGCAAAAATGACAAAATGGTGCATGACTATCTGATACTCAGGAAACACTGTGTACAAAAAGATCAGTCAGGCGTAGAACAAACCTTTTTTTTCCCCTTTCTTTCCCTTTCTTTTCTTTTCTTTTTTTTCTTTTTGTCATCTCAAAAGTATTCATTTCAGGCTGAGCTCATTCAACTCATCTATTTTGGGACTTCCTCAGGATAAACCCCAATGTTATATTTATAGTCATTTCTCTTTCAAGGCCAGCGTTAGAATAGGTAATTCAACCGAAATCCTTCAAACTTTCTATGACATCCACACTTACATCTTTGGGTAGAACAAACCATCGTGTCGTGTCTCTGAACTGCATCAAATCAAATCTGTCTTTTTATAGTGCAGTCAGGCCATAGGGAATAACAGAATTTGGGGATATGTTCTCACGATTAAACATTCCTATATTTGGATTGAACGGCCAGAACATGGTCACTAGTATTTTCTACCCTGAGCAACTGCTATTACTTATACATTTCTGTTATCAAAGCATTGCAGCTGGGGCAATCTTAGCTGACCTAAGCTCCTTGTTAATACCAGATCACAAAATTTGGAAGCAACATAAAATAGTGTTCAAAAGGAGACAGGAAGCACAAGAAGCCACAGGGAACACAGTCTACACAGTCTTGTTTGCTGGTATCATTAAGACACATAAATGTATTTGAGCTGTTCCCATCTGTAAGTCCAGCTGTATTTCCCTCTCGGCATGAATCGATGTTTAGAAATTTCTCTGGATAGCCAATCTGTTCTATCATTTTCCCATTACAAAGTCAGTCCCATTACAAATCAGATTCTGCGGTTAAACCCATGAGACAACATACTTCAGCACTATTGGGGGCATTTGTGAGGCTGTTCCTCCATGAATAATAATGACATTTGTTGTTTCATGATTGACAAGAAACTGAATTTGCAGTAGCCTCTGCTGCTGTTGACAAAGGCTGCTACCTCCCACCTCACACCCTGCATGTGTTTACAATCCAGTGTGCATGAGAGAAAACTAAGCTAGGAATCCACGTTTATAAACCTCAGAGAGTTCCATTAATTCTCTAACGGAATTCTCCTTAACTTTTTAGTATTTTGTCTTATTTTCCTCAAAAATTGGCTTCAAACAAAGACTCTACAATGTAGACTCTCTAGTGCCATTTCTTATGTGTGTGGCTATTACTTAATGGAAATAAATCTCAGTAATCCTTATTTGTTACTGCCTCGGGTTTTGCCCATCTCGTCGTGGAAGGCTGGCTCAAATCATTACATTTTATTTTATGTGATATAATCAGCTCATTTGGCGATTTCTCAGGCTGTGTGTGTATCAAAGCAGGTGTCACCGCTCATCACCAAGTGTTCCTCTGGTGGCAGATAAAGGAATTTTCTTATCTCCACTATCAATGTGTTTTCAGGGAGTTATCAGTGTAGTAAGTGAGAAATGCCCCAAAACGCGTGATGAGTATGACAGAGTGAATTATCTCACAATTGACGTGAAATGCCTTTGTAAAAGGAAATTTAGCTACCTTTGGTTTTCTGATTCCATCGCTACTCCATAAGTTATTAAAGAGATCCTGCCCCATTCCTCCTCACTTCCTGGGATAGTCCGCTATCTCCCTGTGTAACATATTACCCCAGGCTCAAATCTGTTTTAATTTCTTGTTTCGCATCTCCAGCTCCCAGTCAGCCGCCAGGAAATGTCGTTTGGAATGCCACAGACACTAAAGTGTTACTGAATTGGGAACAAGTTAAAGCCATGGAGAATGAATCAGAAGTAACAGGATATAAAGTAAGTTGTATCATTCGTAGGGCTTGATTTTCCTACTCGTTGGCAGTACTTAACCGAGGGAAGATCGGCTTAAATGTATATTTTTAAATGTTGATGATGTGGTTTCTCTAATCTGATTTTGACATAACTTTTATAGCTTTTTATAAAATGGATTTTTTCCCAAACTATCTTATTTTTTAAATATGGATTTAAGTTAAATAATTTTGCTCGTGGGGGAATTTGGGACACAATATTTATAAATTGTGTGTTAATCAGTTTGCTGCTTTAGATGCTCGCCCAGGTACTACTTAAAAATAAATGAAAGTGTTGCCTTTGATTCCTTAATCAGGCACTCAAGATCCAAATTACATGGCACCGCCCTCTCTCTCAGCCTCACCAAGACCCAGCCTACCCAGCTGCGCTCTTCCATAGAACAAGTTCAGACTTCCCCCACCTTCTGGATTTTGAGAACTGGATAATACTACTTGGTTCTAATTCTTAACCTAAGACCTAGGGATAGAGTTGTGAACGCAATTTATATTCTAGTGGGTATAGAAAGACAAAGAAGCTAGTTTCCGAGTAAAGAAAATAAAAGCAGGCAATTAAAGAATAAGTGTCTTTGTTCATGCCTTTCAGGTTTTCTATAGGACTAGCAGTCAACATAATGTGCAGGTACTGAGCACTAATAAAACTTCAGCTGAGCTTTTGCTACCGGTTAAAGAGGACTACATTATTGAAGTCAAAGCCACAACAGATGGAGGGGATGGGACGAGCAGTGAACAGATCAGGATCCCACGAATAACCAGTAAGTGGGTTGAAGTCACTGTTTCTTTACATCAGGGTCACTCCATCCAAAAGTGCATCTTCCCATCATGCCTCTCACCCAGATGCTGAGGTTTCGGAAGATGGGGGATGAGTGAGGGAGGAACTCCCGAACGGTGGGCAAAATAAGAAAATGAAGACAGAAGGAAAAGATGTCAAAAAATATTTAGGAAAACTTTATTCATTTCAATTTTTTCCCTCATTCTGAGCTATGCCTAAATTTTCCTTTGGATTGCCTATAAAAACAGTATTCTTGGTCCGGTGCCAGGCTTGTAATTCTAGCACTGTTGGAGGCCCACGTGGGAGGATTCCTTCAGCACAGGAGTTTAAGACCAGCCTGAGCAAAGTGAGACACCACCCCCATCTCTACTAAAAATGGATAATAAAAATAAAAAAAACAATCATGCCTGTAGTCCCAGCTACTAGGGAGGCTGAGGCAGGAGGATCGCTTGAGCACAGGAATTTGAAGTTGCTGTGAGCTATGATGACATCAAAGCACGTTAGCCTGGGCAACACAGCAAGAGCCTGTCAAAAAACCAAACAAACGAGCAAACAAAAAAAGCCAGCATTTCTCAAGGGCAAAGTTGAACCCATACACTATTTTAAGATCTTTAATATTCCAGTTGTTTGCCTGCTCCAAATTATAGATAAAAACTTAGCAATTTTTAAAAAGAACGATTACCTTTGTTAAGGTCATAAAGCACTTTGGTGTGCCATGCCGAAAGACACCTTTAAAAGAAAGCGGTAATGCTAAGGAAGTTCACGCTAACTTTTCAAAATCCACACGAAACCTACCTGACTATAGAAATTGCACTTTCAGAGTTAAGAGAAGTAGACGTCGGCATATATGTTTTATGAACGCGATGGTAGGAGAAATGTCATCTTCACTGTTCAATCCCAGGTCCGGGGTTTTCTGGCCTCAATTTAAGTACTATAAAGCCCATTTTGGCTTCCTGTTCTATTCTAAAGTTAGCAGTGACATAAATAACTTTGTTCCCTGTTTTCATTCGTTGAGACTGGCCTAGGGTATAGTATTGGACAATCAAGATTGAAACGTTTGTCTTTAATCTTGGAAAAACAAAACGTCTGACATTACCAACTGAAGAGAAAGGGAGATAGGAAACTTGGAGGTATTTTATCTTTCTATAAAATCATAAAGACAGCTATCCTTAGACTGAAACAAACTAAGCCAGACTAAGGAAATGGGAACCTCTTATCTCAGAACTAAGTTCTTCAATGTAAAAGCCTTCTCAGTCTGCAGACATTTCTAAATTAGAGCAAAACCAGGAATTAAGGTCAGTGTATTATTGTTAACTTAGGTTTTTAAAAAATTTTTTTTGCTTTTTTTTTTTTTGCATTTAAAGCAACTGAGAAAGGTTTTCAAATTTTTAACTCATACTTCTCGTTTCCTAAATAGTGCAAGGTATAAAGTTAACATTATAATATGGACAAAGTGCTGCTGTTAAAGGAAATAGATTCTCTGCTTTTGCACGGGTAGACATTATTTTTTAGCATTTTGGGGCTGCTGAGTCAAAAGTAGCCTTTTCATCTGACATCTGCTGTCTTGCTGAGCTAGCAGAGACTACTTGCGCAAGGCTGTCTCTGTGAAAATGGAGCTTTTATTGATTGCTTTTCCTTAAGATGATAATTTTTATTATATGTAACGACTTATCTGGCAAATGCATAAAATAGGAACAAGCACAGACTTTCCAGATCCTTACACAGTGAAGCTTTCTTTAATTAAACGTCTAATTATCTCAGGATTGTTTGTGATCGCATATAATTGTTTTCAAAATGATTAAGTTGTTTTTCCAATTTCAATTAAAGTTAAATAATAATAGATAAACAAAGCCTGGAATCATTCAAGAAAACTTAAAACACATTCATGTTTTTATAGACACTCATAGTAACTAGTGTCAAAATGTACTACGTTGGTAACTAAAACGAAGGCTAATAACAATCGTGATCCCGGGGTAGGTTCATGCCATGATGTAACGTAGCTAGGAGACCCATTGCTACTGCCCTGTGCCTTCATCCCTCCTGGCTGCTGTAACAAAACTCCAAGAAACAAAAGGAATTTATATCTCACAATTCTGGAGGCTGGGAAGTCTGAGATCAAGGTACCAGCAGAATCTGAGTCACCTCTCAAAGGACCCACCTTTTAATACCATCAGGGGTTAGGATTTCAACATATGAGTTTGGTGGAGGCCACACACATTCAATGTCAGTATCCTGAATGCTTACTGGTGCTCTCCTTATTAATGACCTCTTTATCGTCTTTGACAGATATGGATGCAAGAGGATCCACGTCAGCCATCTCCAACGTCCACCCCATGTCAAGTTATATGCCTATAGTCCTGTTCTTTACTGTAAATGCCCTGTGGTGATAGCCACTCTTTTTTCTTACTTATTGGAAAGTTCATTGGTTACCCAAAAAAAGTGCTTTCATGAAATGCAGTGATTATGCATGTTTTTTTCAACTCTTATTTTTAACTTTCTACTTCATTATAGGTACAATATGAATATAATAATAAAAAAAGTAAATCCTTTTAGGGGAATCTGAAATGCCTTAATATTAACTTGATATACCAAAGGAATTTACATATTACATACTTCCGACTTTTGATATAAATATTCTTAAGCTAAGAGTTGAAGCACTGCCGATGAATGAAGACTCACATATTCCCGTATGTTACATGCTTCCCCCCCCATTGAAATACTCTTTTACTTAAAAAAATGCCAGTTCAGTGCTATTTGTACCAGCATTATTTGACTTAGCCAGTGTCATTCTTGAAATGATGATTGAAATCCTCCACAATGGAACAAAAAGATTTTAAAAAATTAATCCTGCTGGAAGGAGGTGGCGGGTGATTCCAAGGGGTATTGGAAAATGTGGCTCTGGATTTAAGAAGAATGACATTAAGAGGAACAGAGTCAAGGAGTAGCCTTCTTTAGTATGCTGTTAAATGGTTAGAAGACTTTACAAATAGCTCTGTTCTCTGTACCTCTCAATTATTCATCTAGAAAATGTAGAGAAAATAATACCCATCTGATCCATCTCTGCCCTAGAAATTAGTTTTTAAAAGATAAAGAAGGAAATATAAAAGTACTTTGCGACTCCAAATGCAATGAGCCTGTGCAAATGTTAGTAAGAATTTAATTATATGAACGTCAGGATGACCAACCTGGATCTTTCAAGCTTGCATTCCACACTCTAGATAATATTTTCTGTTTTGTTCGGTGATATTAAAAAAATTGAAATGATTGCATTTGATCCTTTCTTAAAATTAAAAAGAAAAAATTCAAAAGGAATTGTTTCCTTCACAGCGGTGAATAAGCTTTCAGATTTTATTAAAAACCGAAGGAGAAAATCAGGAATGACCTGAATCTCGACCCAAATATTAAACAAAATCCACACAAACCTTCATTTCAATTTCCAGTTCCATTAAGGGATCTTCTCCTTTTTGGATGGCAGAGATAGTTTTTTAATGAAATCTCACCACCTATCTGAGTGAGTCTGGCAGGCATTTTCATTCCTGAGTTAAGTTTGTAATGGAACCAAGGCAATTCTGCTGACTTTGATATGTATGACTCAGTCTTTCAATATGTGGTTTTCAAAGAATTGTTGAAGACATGACTTCATAGCAATATGTAGGGAATATATGAAAATCAGCAGATGGAGTGTTTGACATTGCAAAATCAATTTTTTACCTCTTTCCTACCAATTTCACATTTTGTAGGAACTTGTTCATAATTCCACAGATACCAGAATTTGAAACCAACAGTTCAGATAATAACAAGAAAGATTAAAACTTACTTAGTGAAATTCTGATATCACCCATAAAGCGAGACTTTACATTTAGAGGTTAGATTTAAGAGAAATTCATTATACATAAAGGAGAAAAATATTTATAACTTTCTCTGCAAGGGGTGTATATACTGTACATATCTAGGAACAATCTGAATGATTAGTTGATTTCATATGACCATTGCTATTTCCAGTCAAAAAATGGGGAAACGCTTTCTCCAATACCTGAATTTTATGCTTCATGTAAGGGGGTTGTACCTTTTTATGATTTAATAATTCCTACAATATGTTCCTAAGCTTTTCATTTTCCAGATGATTGCTCTATTGTTTCCTGTTGTTTCTAGCAATATATCTCCGTGAGATATGTACTTTGTTTCATATTGAAAAGTATCAGATTTATCTTTAAAATTCCTGTGTGCGTATCCTATGGTTATCTGTATGTATTATTTTCTATTATTCTAATAAAATTTATAACAATCAACTCAAATGCTCATGCGTAGTTACTTGCAGTGTGGTCAAAGAAGACCATCGACAGAGGAGAGGGGAGAGCACCGTGATAGTGAACGGTGAACCTGTCATGTCTCGTATTGTTTTCAGCCAACATTTAGCTTCTATTTATTTTAACAGGATATTTAAAAAATCATTTGTGTACCTCACCGACTCAGTAAAATCAGCACTTTGAGACAATGACCGTGGGGAGAAGGGGAGAAAAGGGGGGAGCAGAAAATTTACTTTTATCTGTTTACTTTCTATATATCTGGTTTCTTCTGACTTTCTTTGATCCCAAGTAGCTGCTCCCTTATTTTTGACAAGTATCATTTTAAAATCTGTGTCAAATGTCTCTACTCTGCCATCTTGCTTTCCAGCCTGATGGCAGGCTAGAAGCAGTTGATATTGATTTTTTAAGATGTGGAAACACTGTAAATGCCCCCCCAATGCAGGAATGGATTAACAAGACACCATGGTATACTATTCAGCCATTGAAAAAGATGGAGACTTTACATCTTTTGTATTAACCTGGATAGAGTTGGAACACATTCTTCTTAATAAAGTATCACAAGAATGGAGAAGCAAGAATCCAATGTACTCAATTCTAATATAAAGCCAGTAGATGATCAATATATACCCGCATAAGAGAAAACTCAAATCAACTCAAGGTGGGGGGTGAGGGAGCAGGTAGTGAGGAGGAGGGAGGCAGGTGGAGGGTGACAGTCTGTGACACACCTCTTCAGGGTGGGACACAACTATAAGAGGGACTTTACCTAACAAACGCAAACAGTGTAACCTCATTCTTTGTACCCTCAATGAACCTGAACCAATAAATAAATAAGAAAAAATTGGTATCAACTTATCAATTTCTCCATAGACTTTCTCACTGGTATCAGTGTTAGAGATTTGCTTTCAAATGATCCTTGTGATACATTCTAAATATTCGAAAAAATATACTAGAAAAATATTTGTTTTTAATTAATTTAATTAGTAAATACCTTTAAATGCTTTTGTTAATGCAAGGAAAATGAGGGTTGAAACAACAGTTTATGGATGGAGCTGGAAAATGTAAGTATCACAAGAATGGAAAAAAAAGTATCCAATGTACACACCCCTATTATGAAATTAATTTATACCTTTTATATGAAAGCTATAACCTAATAACAGCCTAAGAATATGGGGAGGGGGAGGAAGGGGGGAATAGGTGGAGGGAGGGAGATTGGAGGGATCACTTCTGTGGTTTATCTTACAAGGGTACAAGTGAATCTTTCTAAGAGTGAAATATGAACATTTTAACACAAAAACTAAGAAAATGACATGAAGGCTATGTTAACCAGTTTGATGGAAGTGTTTCGGATTGTGTGTAAAAACACCACACTGTACCCCAGAAGTGCATATTTTTTATTTTTGGGGGGACAGAGCCTCAAGCTATCCCCCTGGGTAGAGTGCCGTAGCATCACAGTTCACAGCAACCTCCAACTCCTGGGCTCAAGCGAGTCTCCTGCCTCAGCCTCCCAAGCAGCTGGGACCACAGGCACCTGCCACAACGCCCAGCCATTTTTTGGTTGCAGCTGTCGTTGTTTTGGCGGGCCTGAGCTGGATTCGAACCCGACACCTTAGGTGTATGTGGCTGGCGTCTTAGCCACTTGAGCCACAGGCGCCAAGCCAGAAGTGCATTAATGTACATAGTTACCTTTAAATAAAAAAGAAAAAAAATTTTTTTAACTAAGCATTAAAAAAAAAGAATCAATGAATGAATAAAAAAAAAAATCAGCCTTCCAATCCTGAAAAAAAAAAATAAACAACAGTTTATTTTCTTACATGAGAATTGAAAGATGTGTTTAGAGGTGGAAGAATTAAGTGGGAAAATATGTATGGGGTTGTATCTTGGCATGAGTAAGTGTGTGTGAGAGAGAGATTTTAAATTCAAGTGCAGTTGTAATTGGTGCATTAATATCAATATCCCCTGATGAAGGAAGACAACCTGGAGAATATACAGAAACAGATTCTATCACTACCACAGTGCTAATGTCCTCTCTTCTGAAGGCCGGGCTGATTGTCATGGAAGGATCTGAAGTTATACTGCCTTGATGTGAACAGCACCCTCACCAATTTATAGCCATGTGATCTTGCTTAAATTTCATAGTTTCTCTAGGCCTCAGTTTTCCTATCTGCAAAATGGGAACCATACTAGTAGCACTATCCCCATACAGTTGTCAGAGCTTCAGCGAATGCTCAACTCCTCTGTGCTGAAGGGTCCTCTTTGTGTGAAGCAAAGTGATTGTTTCTACCTCCCTTACAGCAAAGTGATTGTTACTACCTCGCTGAGAGTTAGTAAGCAAAATACCGTATGTGAGTGCTTAGAGCCATCTTTCTCATCAGCAGGCAAATATATAAGGTGAGAAGACAAAAGACATCCTTCTGAATGTGGTTTTGCTTCAATATTTTTAGAACTCTTCTTTAATCTCATTGGACTAGGAAGCAAGCTATGATTCTAAGAGTTCCCAGAAGGTATATGGAGTAAAGTCATTCTGGGATCAGATTTTTTTTCATAGAAATATAATGTTGATAGTATTAAATAGCATATTTATTGTCTATGTGCCAGATTCTGAGTCATGCACTTTACCTTTGCTAAATTAAATTTATGCTCATAGTAATCTCATCATTTCGGCTCTATAATCAAGCCCTTTTTACAGATGAAGAAACTGAGGCCCAGGACAATTAAGTAAATTGCACAAGGTCATCCTAGCAAGGGTGTGGCAAAATGGAATTCTGACCCAGACAGTTGGCTGAAATATCTTGAGTTCTGAGCATGATTAAGCTCTAAATCCCTCTTGAAATCAGATCCATCAGATATAGAGTCTCTGAGTGAGCATCTCTGAAATCAACTTGTCACATACTTTATTCTATCACTTTTGTTGATCTTGATTCAAACTGGGGAACTGAAAATCTGGGAATCTTCTCTTTAGTTATTGAGCATTTTTATATTCTCCGATTCTTACTTCCCTATTCAAGCTAACACTGACACAGATTTAGTGTTCTTTAAGTAAAAAATATTAAAATATTTTAACTTTCATTATACATTTTCTTTAATGTTTTTTGAAGATATTTTGAATAATTCTCAATTTTTCAGTAATTTTACCATTTTCAATGAAAACCTCCTTAATTCAATGACATTAAAAAAACACAAAATGATTAGGATGTGACATGTTCTTTTTTCTAATTAAAATATCCCCCCTGCTGTCGCCTATTCTCATAATGCCAGGGTTTTCTTTTTTTTTTTTAATTTAAAATTAATCTTAATTAGGTTCATTTCTTCTAAAGTATTTTACCCTTTTTAAAAATGAAAATTGCCCTGCTATTCATTATACTTTGGATATACTTCAGTAAATATTGGAGGTAAAACCAACCCACAGCAGCAATTACAAAATTAGCAATTAGTAAATTATACCATTCTTTTGAAAGAAAATATGCAAACATATTGGAATATGGTTCATTTGAACTATTAGATTTCTCTGCTGATTTTATTTGAGTCCAGCCCCCCAATGTGGTGCCGTATTGCTTTACATGTAGGTGATAATTGCCTCTTGGACTTGCACGGACTGTTAGTTAAGGTACTAACAGAGAATTTAACCTCTAAGAACAGGATGCTTCCGTTGTCCGTCTGCATTTTTATTCTTTATTCTTACTCTGCCTGTTGAAATTATCTTAGAATCTGACGATTCCATTTTGATCATTAAGTTACTGTAGGGGAGAGAAAGAATTATATTCCAGAGAATTGGATATTACCTGGGAAAATTCAGGAAAAACAATAAAGAGGGACAAATGATAAGAATGGCAACATTTCATGCAGAGAAATGTTCATTGGGATCTTAATCCTGACCCAGGACTTTCTGTGTACAGGACTTATCTTACGTGTTCAGTAGACGGTTGTTGAATTAAACCGATGAATTTTTCACCATTTCCTCGTACAGTCTCCTATTTTGTTCACTTAATTTTTCTCTCTGTTCTGCCCCTGGAGATAATAAGAAATGATTAGTAGGAGAATAAGGGATCTCGTGAAATTTATTTAAATAGTTATAAGCAGCAAATTATCTATACTGAGAAAGTTGGCAAATTTGTGAGGAAGGCAACGTAGCCTAGTAGTTAAGAGTATGTGTTTTCAATCATAGATCTGGGTTGGAATCCTAGCTGAGTCCCTAAATAATTATGACCTTTGACAAGAATGCTGACGATTCTATTTTGATCATTAATGCTACCACCTCCATGACCAAGAATCTTCAGCTCTTAAATGACAGCATTGGAAGGACTTGCCTTGCAGGATTACATGATTTAATTGCAGAAAACGTTTATCATAGTTTGGTTCATGTGTCCTCGATAATGTCTGATAACTTAATATTATCGATATTATTATTAGGCTTTGAATTCTGGATCATTCTTTAAAGTCAATTGTCCAGTATACACAATACCAGTATCTATCTCAAAGATGGTTCATCCACCCATCCAGAGTTTCAAACAAGGTTTCAGAGTTTGGTTTTGAGACTAGAGATATAAGACTCCTACCCCAGAGAGCTTATATTCTAGCGACAAAGCAGGAGAAGGGGCTAGAGCAGGGGTCCTCAAACTTTTCAAACAGGGGGCCAGTTCACTGTCCCTCAGACTGTTGGAGGGCTGGACTGCAGGCCCGGGGACAAGTTGAGTGCTAAACAGGACAGGCAGCAGCAGCAAAAACACCTGGCGGGCCAGATGAATGTCCTAGGTGGGCTGCATGTGACCCGGGGGCTGCAGTTTGAGGACACCTGGGCTAGAGAGAATGTGAGACTGAAAACTATTTTAGAATATATACCCAAGAAGTTGTGAGAACTCAGTTATATTTATAAAGCTTATCGTCAATGCTGATTAATCCTTATTCTCTGAATGCAAGCCCTTAATGGCCAATAGCTCATGAATGTTGCCACAAATGGAAGCCAGCAGTATTATTCAGAAGGACATTATCCAAAAAGATGTTCAATCAAAGATTAAAAGCTTTGTTTGTGTTTTAGGAGTGCTTCAGCCTTTAAGTAAATAAGATTCAATATGTTCTTCACAAATTAGAGTAATTGAGTTGACGCAAGAGTCACATGACTTGGCAAGGCCCAGTCTGGGCTGCAGAGAAGTTCTGGAAGTCTGAAGGATCTGAGACACTGAGGAATTTTTGCAGAGTCTTGGCACAAAGGAATATGTTGTGTAAAAGGATTTGTTCTGCAGAAGTCATATGGACGGTGTCTGATAAAGACCCATCTTTAGCTCCGAGGACTGTTTGGGTGTTTTTAACTGGAGCTGGTCACTTGAAACTGCTAGAACAACTGCCCGTTAGTGACAGACTCAGTCCTGCTGGGACTGGAAACTGCAGAAGTGATCTCCACACTTCATTTCAGTCAACAGGACAAGAAGCAATCCCACAGGCAATGTCTTTAGCTACTTCTACCATATGAAGTAAAACCATCTCCCTTCAGAAATCAAACAATTTGTCCGAATACAACCTCCGACCAGGCCCTTTCTGTGGGAAAGCAAGCCATTTTTTCCCCTCCTGTTTCCTCTCTTCTATAAGATGCTAAAGAATGCAGCAAAGATGAGAATGGGGAAAAACCTTGCTGCCTCACTCCATAGCTCGGGAGATTCATTTCATAGTAACGAAACAATTCTCAGAAGGAAGAGTAGCGAGGATGTGGATCAAGATCCGAGTCTAAAGAAAAGCAAAGGAGAGAATAAACGGCCGGTTTATTTTCCAGCCTAATGATTGAAAATATTTCACTCATATCCACTGACATTCGTCTTCCACGGAAAAGTCCTTCAAAGAGAATTTTCTTTAAAGCAACACATCCTTATACTTCTACACATGAAACTCGTTAAGTCCTGCAGAGAACATTCTGTTTACAGACCCCCGTGGTGCTCAGAGGCAGCTAGCAGGCTACAGGTGTTTCTGAGGCTGGATAAGCCCCAGCTGCAGAGGAGAGAAGTTGGAACTTAGAATGCTTCCAAGCAACTGGCAGTGACTGGCTGCAGATGGGAACTTGCCTGGGGGAAGACTTTCCAGATCTGAGCAACATATTGATGGGAAGGAAATTATGCAGATCTGTGAGCTCAGCAATGTAGTCTCAGTAGTTACACAAAAGTTGTGTTTTAGAAGTGAAGAGAGGAGAGTTCGGGAAATGATTGAGTTTATGTGCTTTGGAATCAGACTGCCGCCAAGTCCTGAATCTGTCGTTCAGTCTGTGCTTTAGAGCAAGTTTCTCAACCACTCTAACTTTCCTTCCTCACATATAAAATGTAGGTGAGAAGCGCCCACCTCTGTGGCATGATAATTAAAACAGTGGTTATTGCAGCACTTAAAAAAGTAAGCCCTCAATACCCCGTACTTACATCCAGTTTTTGTTTTTCTCCCGTCTAGATTATTATAGGATTGGGAAGATTGGGGCTACCTTCTTGTACTCTAAATGCTGTCTACATTGTTTTCCATATTTTGTACCATTTTCAGTGATACTGTTGTAGACTTCCTTGCTGATCAAGATGAAGCTGACACGGTAAATGCCAGACTGAAAGGAGATGCCCACAACTTTCACTGTGGTTCAGAGGGGACATCAAAAGAGGAGAGACTGCCTTCTTTCCTGCTCATGACCAAGACCCCAAAGAGTCATCTGTAAATGTTTTTAAAGCCATGAGTCCCAAAGGTCCAAATCCAATTATTCTTTCCTGAGATTAAATGGTATTTTTAAAAGAAAAAAAAATTGCATAGGAAAACATTGAATGGTTTTCTTCCTCATCTCTAATAGCATATTCAGAGCTCAGCCTCTGTGTGTAAATAAAGAGTAAATTCGACTCTTAGGGACCATCACATTTTCGTTATTAAGCCATGCAGAACATCTTGGCACAGTATCAGGCTTAGTCATACCTGTTAGAAGCTTTTGCAAATTCAAGCTGGATTTGAACCTCAAAATAAGAGTTTGATTTTGACATTGACAAATGTCACATTACTTGCTTATCACTTTTTCTTTTCTTTTATTTCTTTTATTTTTGTTGTTGTTGTTGTTGCAGTTGTTTACTTGGCCCAGGCCGGCTTCGAACCTGCCACTCTTGGTGTATGTGAATGACACCATAACCACTGTGCTATAGTGGCCAAGCCTGCTTATCACTTCCTAAAACATTTGTCCCTCTCCTACAAACAGAAAAATCACAGGAAGATTTTTCAGCCTTTAAACTAACTGCTTGGAAATAGTCTTCAAAGTCCTTTCTAGCAGCATTTTCTGATACCTTTCCCTTTTTTTACATTTTATTTACAATTGTTTTTAATTAACAAATAATAATTATACATATTACATATTATACGATGTTATGATACATGCATGCATGGTGGAATGATTACATCACCTCCTATTTATCAGTACTTTGTCGTGTTGATGGGATTTCTTTTTGCAATAGGTTCTTAGTCCCGGAGATTTCAAGAATGAACCCATGGATCACAGAGATCAGTGATAAGACAGAATTTATTAGACAGGAAGAAATAGAGACAGAAAGAAAGGCCCCAGAGCCTCTGGTGAGGGGTGGAGGAGAGACCCAGGTGAGAAATCCCACTCTGAGTCTTTTTGTCTACAGGTCTTATACTGTTTTGCAAATAGGGAGGTCTTGAGGATTACATTTGGCTGGGACTTGGCGGACTTCAGTGTTGATTAGCAAATGAACAAGTGAAGTAACAAATGAATGTAGTCCTTTCCAGCTCAGGGCAAAACGGCAGGAAGTCTCCTCCAGAAGAAGCCCAGCTTACATGAAATACTGGAAGAGCTGCTTTTCTCCGGTCTTCTCTGAATAGGGAGTGCAGTTTGGAGAGAAAGAGTCTGTTTGCTTGGGCCTAGAAATGGAGTCCTTGTCCAGCCTGGAGATGAGGGAAACCCTGTATCAATTTAGGGTAAAGTGCTGTTAGGGAAAAGTGGGCATCTACTTGATCTAACTGCCTCTTGCTGGATCTGGAGATGATAAAATGGGGTAGTTAGGTACTTAGGGTTTCTTCAGAGAGAGGTGATCCAGGGGTCTGTAATAGAATCGGGTCTTGGGCTGGAAGCATTTTCACTGTTTTGTGGCCTGATGATATCATCTCTGGAAGACAGAAATCTGATTAGAATATTAAAAGGCAGGGGCAGTAGAGTAGGAGGAGGAGTTGATTACAGTGTCAGGTGGGAAATCACAAAGCCGGGGATTTTAAAAGAAAACTACAGTAACACTTCCATTGCTGGTTTCTAAACAATAACAGCATGTTTTCTTTAGGCTCACACTGTGATTGATTCTTTTCATGCCTCTTTTGTAGGAAGTGGTGAATTCTAGGATTTTACTCATGAATAAAATCCATTTGCCGTCTTTGCCTGGATATCCACTTTGTGTTTGTATACCTGGGGTTCTAGAGTCATGATTAGGAAGAGGTGAAGGAACGGCCACTCCCCCCAGTTGCAGCTTAGAGGCTGAGAGAAGAATTTGGTAACTGGCTTTCCAGACACCTCCTGTATAGTTACAGATTTGGGGAATAGAAGACCAGGGCTAGAGAGGAGTACAGAAAAAGAGGCTTTAGTGTGCAGGAGAAATTCTATCCCCTGGCTCTCTGTGATGAGGTAGACCCAGGGCTTTTGAGGGGTGATGACACAGTTGGAGCCATGAGAAACTGCCTGGGGCACCCTCAGTCTAAGGGGGGAGCCCATAGGGTCACTTTTCCAGGAGGCCTTCACCTCTGGGGTCAGGCTGCCCTCCAGTGGTCACACTTGCATTCTGGCAAGGGACCTGGGAGGCTTAAAGTGGCCAGTCGGACCATATTGGAAGCACTTGTTCTGAGCTCCTCTGCGTCCCTCTTCTCCTGAATGGTGTCTGTTGGCTACAGTGCTATTGCTAGAGCTGGCATCATTTTTTTGTCTTTGTTTCCTCTTCCTTTTTTCTCCTGTTCCTCCTGATCTTGATTATAAAAGACTGCTGCTGCTGTTTTAAGAAGGTTCTCCAGGTTAGAAGCAGGGCCTAGAGCCAATTTCTAGACTTTTCTTCTAATGTCTGGAGCTGCTTGAATGATAAATTTATCTTTTAAAATAATTTGGTCCTCTATGAAGTCAAGTGTCAATTGAATGTGTTTTCTCATTACCTCCCTACCTACACTGCTCGAGAAAGGCTGAGGGACTTTAATTTTGTTCCTGATAAATAGTAGACAACTTAGAATAGTTCACAGGCATTTTCCTAGATTGACATAAACCTTCTAAGATATGTGTTAGAAAATGTTTACACCATCAGTCACTTTCTTTCTCAGAGTCCCTTTGGGATCCTCAAAGGGAGCTGCCTATATTCCCACGGGGTATTTGTCCCTTTCTTCAGAGGACATACTGCTATTAGTATTGGACATGAACCAAAAATCTCCCTATTTTCTAACTTCATCTAAGACTTCATTCTTCGCATTTAAAGTTAAAGTTTGATCTAGTGGTAGCATTACATCTTAGCTTTGTCCTAATCCTTGGAGAATTTCTGTGTTCTTATCTGGGTCATCAGAAAATTTTTCTAAATCAACCTTGATTCATTTTAAATCAGCCCAAGAAAATGGAGTAAATATTTGTATCTTTTGCCTTTCACCACTGGCAGTCTTGACAAGGGGACACAAAGAAGGACACAGTTGCTTTCTGGGGTTCCCAATAAGACCAGAAGAAACTCCTGGAATTGACTCCTTGGGTTTTTCTGAGGCATGGAGGAAGGTGCAGGGGAAGTGAATAGCAGGTTTGAATTAGTTGGTGACAGTATCGTTCTCCGGAATCCCTGGCCATTTGGGGAAGTTACTACAGATAGGAGAGCTGTATTTATCTGACAGGTTTTACACAGTTGGGGGTTGTCTCTGAGAAAAAGATAGCCTATACATGGGGCACTTCAGATTACTTCCCCTCTTGTTTATGGAAAAGATCTACTCCAAAATGGTATCATAATTTCGAGTACCCTCTGGGGGCCATTGTTCACTATTGGAGAGTCAATGGTGAGGCTAGGCCTGGGTGCAGAAGAATGCTATATATTCCTTCCTCAGTGTCTGGATCAAACATATCCCAAAGCTTCAGAATACAGCCTTGTCGGGTGTTCTCTTAGCAAGAGAACATGTTACCAGGGTATTCTCTTAGAGATACCCATCTGTGGGTAAGAACAAATGTCCAGTGCCTTAATCAATCCCATCCTCTGTGTTCCTGTGTTGTGAAAGCATCCTCTGACCAATCAAGGAAACCTACCAGCCAAACAAAAGGAAGCATCATTCTGATGCCTGGGGAAAAATTCCTAAGGAAGCATGGCCTCCTCAGCCCACACACTTGTCTGAATTTAGCCGTGATTACCAGTATAGTGCTTCATACCCATGGGCTCTCCTCTCTCCTGTGCTTATTGCTTGCTGGCAGCATGGACCAAAAAATCAGTTATCCCAACTGATCTAATTTCTGCCCCTTTTTGTACCTGCCATTAAGTGTACACCTGTTAATCAAAGTAAGGATAAGTGCTACCCTGGAGAAAACAGCTGGTCACTGCTTGCATGTGTGACCTTTTTACAAGCTTCTTCTTTCTAAATTCCCAGCTACAAAGGAAAATAGGCTTTTGATCATGAGCAGATCTTAAATGCTATGTTTTCTGCTCTCCTTTCTTCCCAAAGAGGTAGCAAGGCAGCAATAGTCCAACTCAGTGGATTTGAGAAACATTTTAAAATTTTTGCATTAGAATTAGTTACAACTAGTTGAAGTCCTAGAAAAACTTGGAATGCATTTGAACTTTCCCATGTACACCAATAGACCAGAACAAAATAATAGGCTGAAATCTTAGAAAAACCTGGCATGCTTTTGAACCTTCCTGTTTACACCAATAGACAAGAAAAGATAATAGGGCACCTAGGGTCATTTTCTTTGCCTTTCTTCATTTTCAAAAGTTTCTTTCTTTTCCCCTTGTTTTAAAAGAAGAAACTCAACTGTAGTCGAGGGTTTAAGATAAGGGTGGATCAAAATGTGATGCATCCGTTTTTCTCTCTGAAAGTCTAAAACTTCTGAGTAGGCTCAAAACACCGAGTGATCAGCTCTTATATGTGTTTCTTAGATGAGCCATCTTTTAATTAATTTGTAGGAGAGTTCCCTATAAGGCCACCCTCATTTGGGGGTGTCAGTCTGGGATACCCCACACAGCTCCTGGTCACCCAGATAAGCCTTATAGGGGAGTCATTTTGCCCTTTGTCTTTGGAGCCAAGTTTTTGGTCTCTCGTTTTTCTAACCATTAAGGCAGTTCAGTCTCTTTGGCAAACTTGTGAAAAGCCAATTGAATCTAATTTTGGAGTGAGAGGCAATGAAGAGGACCCTTTTGAAACACACAACATTTGAAAAATATCTGAAACAGCCAGTACAAACTTAATTTAAATACATAAAGCAATCCCTACGGACATTCAAACAAAGCGTACAAACCACAAGAAGAGAGAGAGCAGCAGAAACTGGAGGGGTAAGTAGAAGAGTCTAGGACTCAGGAGACGTGGGTGGATAGTAAAAGAGCTGGGAAAGCACGTTTTCCAGAAGGCCATCCAGTGCTGTGGGGTCACAACAATTGGTAGGGACCGCAAAACCTCTGAGTGCTACTTCTGTTTATTTGCCTCTCAACCAGGAAAAAAAAGAGTGGATACAGAATGGGTTCAGAAGCCTTCTAACATTCCCTTTAGCTCTTTTCCTTTGGAGCCAAGGAGAATTAGAAAGTTCATTCCCCAACAGTCTTTTGCTCGTGACCTAGAGGTCAGCCATCACATTCAGATTCATGGGCATCTGAATTCTTAGTCTCCATTATGATGATTATAGGGAAAAAAAAGATAGAATTAAGGGCTACCATTGCTTACCACAAATCTTCAATCCCTGATGAGCCTCCAAAATATGCTGATGAAATTTCTTTCTGCAGTAGGTCCTTGGTCTTACAGATTCAAAGAATGAACCCAGGGACCACAGAGGTCAGTGATAAGATAGAACTTATTAGTTAGGAAAGAATAGAGAAGGAAAGCCTCTGGCAGTGACGGGGGAGAGACCCAAGGAAATCCCCACTCTGATCTTTTTGCCTGTGGCAAAATCATTTACTGATTTGTAAATAGGGAGATCTTGAGAATTACATTTGTCCCTCTGGGGACTTGACAGACTTCAATGTTGATTAGTGAATGAATGAGGGAATGAACAAATCGATGTAGTCCTTTGGTGTCACAAAGGTTTAGAAATGCCAGCTTGTCCCACAACTTCTTGTAGAAGTGTTACTAGAATTTCTCTCTACCAAGTCCTTGATCTCAGAAATTTGAAGAATGACCCCATGGACCATGCAAGTAAGCAACATGACAGAGTTTACTGATGAAAGTGTTGATAGAGAACAGAACCTTAAGTGGCAGTGGAGGTGGTGAAACTCAAGGGAGAATCCCCCCCTCCATGTTTTCTATCTAGGAGTTTAAATACTACTTTTCCTATCCTGTGTGCAGGGGGCTTGGGGAGTCCATCATAATTGGCCAGAGATCTGCAAGCAAAAAGTAATCCTTAAATTAGCAAAGGAATGTGGTCCTTGTAGTTCTTGCCCCAGGCAAGGGAGTAGGGTGTGTGCTCTGTCCAGGAGGAACCATCTAGATGAGATAAGAATCAGGCTGCTGTTTTTCTTGACCTTTCTTGAACCGCAGGCTCTAGGCCTGTTTGAATCTCTTCTCTTGAATCTCTAGGCCTGTTTGTGCCTAGAGATTGGGGTCTGTGATAAGACTGATTTCTGAGCTCACTCAGACCTAGAAAATGGAAGGGTCCTTCTATAGTCCTGAGTGGGGAAACCCTGTATCAGAAGGACATGGAAGATTATGAACTAGATACTATCCCATGGAAGAGGCTGAAATATACATGGAAATGCCATATACAGAGAATTAGCTAATTAGCTTTAGGAAAAGTTTAAGAGAAAAGATACGAATTTGTTATTAGACATTCTCTTTATATTACACTTTTCCAAACCTTTCTAAGTGTAAGAGTTAGTCCCCTCCCCAGACATCCTGAATCAAAGTCTCAGGTTGGGAGAGAGGAACTACAGATTAGTTAAGCCAGATTTGGTATTGTAGCAGGAAACCGATGCAGACAGAAGATTCCAGGCACCAGTTGATTAGAGGAAGCAGGTTTATTCGGCCAGAGGTACTCGGAACACCAGGATGTTTCCCAAAACCGAGCCCCCCTCCTCCCGACTCAATCTCTTTCCTCTCTTTTATCCACCTTTTAGGGTGGGAGTGCACGTGAGGGTCATAAGACAGAGAGACATGACATCATCCTCAAGGTCCCAGGCTTAAGGGGGAAGGTCAGATTCGCCCATGTCCCTGAGACCTGTCGGACCACCTGCCCCAAAGGCAACAGAAACCCAAGGAAGTTACTAGGTTACAATCTAGGCCCCACTTACGTCAGGGGAGAAACACGCAGACAGCAGAAATGCCTGCGGCTTGGCTGAGGCCTACACAGAGCGGCGGCTAGGATAGATTCTTTCAGTTCTGCTTTTACTCTCTTGCCTCAGTATTTGATGTTCTAAAATACAAATGAGTGAAAAATTTCTGAGGTAGAACAAAAACAACATGAGATAAATACTGTGTAAATTAAAAGCAGACATTTTGATTAAAGTCTGTAAAGAAAATGAATCTATTGAAAACACTGCCTTTGAGATTTGAGAGTTTAAATACTATGAGATATAAAACAAAATGCATACCAAGTGCATAAGCAGAATATTTATTGCATTGTTCTCTGTAAAAGAAAAAATACTCAGAACTATCTAAATGTCCACAAAAAAGGAAAAGGTCAAATAAGACATGACAAATTTTTGGTATGGATTGGTATACAATAGTTAAGAAATCTGCAAGGAAAAAATAAATCAAAGCAGGTTGATGGATGTTAAAAGGAAAATATAGGACAAAAATTGAATTTCCATTTATGCAACAAGTTTAAACACCATTCCTATAAGTACATATTCTTGTCAAAAAGCTTATATAGAAAGTTCTGGAAGGGGATGAATTAAATTGGCAATAGTTGTTCCTTCTAGCATAGAATAAGAGTACTGGAATTAGGAATTATAGTCTAAGGTATGTTTAGTCTTACTGTTGCTGTTAAAACATTTACCTTGATTAAAATAATGCATTATATACACCATTGTTTGCATAGATATATTTGAAAAGAAATAATGTCTTCAGTTATGTTGAATAAGCAACACTCATGGGATATAACCAGTCTCTGTCGTGAGACATATTTTGGGGGTGGAGTGTTTCATCATCCGCTTAAATGTATTTAATAATACTAACTGTTTCTCTGCACCTTAATATAATTCCTGGCAAGTGCAATGATGTATGTGGTCACTTTTAAGTGTTTCCATCCATGATTTACTTTTTTAGCCTAAAACAATCCCCCAAACAGTACAAACTTGCTCCCCTTTCTCAGCTCAGACCTGTTGCAATCTCTCAGTCTCAAAGGGAGAGGTGAACACAGCCTCTCTGCTATTATGCATCTGGAATTTGTTTCTCCACTGTCTCACTAGCCATGGCTTCTCATCAGAAGAGAGGCAAAGAGGCAGGAAGGGACTTAGTCAATCAATACCTACTTGGCCTTTATTTCCTCAGTTTGTGACTATGGCAGATGAAAGGAGGCTGCAAATTTCTAACACATTCCTAGCAAGAGATGAGGTCTGTTTCTCTTCCTCTTCCCTCTGAATTTCTCTATAGCTGCCTTGAACAATGAAGTATGATGGAAGTAATGCAAGGCCAGGTCTGAACCTCACCTTTATGAGACCTTCCATGCTGGGCTCTTGGACCATTGTACTGCCATATAAGAAGTCTGACTGTCTTCAGAGCCACCAAACAGGAAGAATCCTAAGGACCTTGCAGTGTAGAGAGTGGGCTGTGAGGTGGCAGAGTCCCCACAGCCTGGGGAACCTTCGGGGAATGAACCCCCAACTGCTTCTCCTCCTTTCCCAAAACAATCATCGGAGCTCTTTCTTTATCTAGTTAATTTTTAAGAACTATGCAGAAATCCTTGTGATTTTTCCTTTCTTACTTGTAAACATATGTTAATGGAGTTAAGTAAAAACCATTAACAGAATGATTTGTCTTTGTTAAGGCTATCATTCTCTAAGACTAAAAATATGTCTTTTGTCTATGCTACTTCCCCCATATTGTCTATGGTACTTCCCCATAGACAAACCTGTACAGATACTTTAAAATAAAGCTGATTTTATGCTTTGGGGCTGGCTGCAGCCATCAGCTCAGTCAGACCTCCCAATCCCATGTTTTGCCTCTGTGTCTTCTCCTGTGTTACATTTTCATCAATCCCCACCACTTCCACTCTGGTTCATCCCCCTTCCCTGTGCTCATTCATCAAATTAGAGAGTCCATGGAGGTCACTTTCATGGATTCTTTAAAGACATTCTTCCCACCCACCACTCTGTCCTAGGGAACTCTTAATAAACACCTTGACTAAGGAGCTTTTTACAATTAGACATTTTGGATCTGTTCATCTAAACTTGTTTCTGCTGACATTTGTTGATTCTCCAGGTAGCATTTAGGGATAGGATTAAAGATACCACCTGTTTTCTCCTATGCCCACATCTTATCCAAGCAACACATTTTGGTCTTCATTGTCTGGCAAACTCAAGATCACAAGTTATACCATCATAGGAGCAAACTCTTTTATTTCATTCCAACTCAGAAGGGCTGGATGTGTGAGAGCCAAACTAACTCAAATCAAACTAACACCTTTTTGTTGTTTACTCAGAACAACAGGCTGCCACATACCAAGGATGTTGGGCAAGCCCCCTTGTGCACTCAGCCCACATCCTGACCCCCTCCCCTCTTTACACTCACTACTCTACTATGCACACGCCCCACTTGCCCTCTTGTGCACTCAGCCCACCCTCTTTGCACTCGCTACTCTACTATGCACATGCCCTACTTGCCCCCTTGCACAATGTTTATCCTTTTCTTCTTATTTTCTCACCTGAGACAAAGAGAATTCATCCCTGAGCCAATCAGCCCAGAACACAACCACCCTATACCTGTCAGTTTGGGACAGACATGGTTTACCTACCAATAAGGGGATGGGGTGAGATGGACTAATGGGAGGGAAGAGGGAGGGGTATAAAGGGACATTCTGGATAGTCTGTAAGGGCTATTCCCACTTTTTCTTAGAGGGGCAGCCCAGGCTCTGAGCTTGAATAAAAACTCCTCATGCTTTTGCAGTGATGTTGGGACTCTCAGAGTGGTGCTTGAATTGAGTCTGGGGGCTTACAGATGGACTATTTGTCCCGTACATCATTCCATTTTGGAAAACACATTCTACCGTGCCCTCAAAACACAAGTGACATATATGCTGGTCTTCTTGAAACCTCTCTTTTAAATTGATATAAAGGGAAAGGAACCCACTTTCTTCAATTAGGGGAAAAGATGTTATTGTAATGATCAGACTCCAAACCCTCCAGAAAATATTTCTCTGTTTTCTCACCCCTAAACCTCTTATGCTAATAATGTTGGGGCTTAGAAACCAATACCCCCAAATGCAGTGCTTTGACATGTTGAACTGAAGAAGCAGCCTCAGTTCCCTGACCTCCACACATGCTTCTTTCTCCTAATCCTTGTCTCTCCAAAGTACAGGATGAGATTATTTTCTAAAGTTACTTTATCTGCCTAAAGTCTGGACCCATCAAAGAAGAAAATAATGATCCCCGGTCTTTTCCCAAGTTTTCATTAACTGAACTCCTATCACAGGAAGAAAGACTGAAGTCTGTCAATGTGTCCAAACAGACTTTGATCACAAACCATTGTCTGCTCTGCAGGCCCAATAGGTTTTGCCCAAGGCCACTGTATGTTTCACAGGTCCATTAAACTTCCCCCAAATCATTTGTTAACCCCCAGTCATCCACACTTCCTATACCCTTTTCCCTTAAGAAGGATGTATAACCATCCATAGCCCATTGCATGGTGATATAGTCGCTCGGTGGTTTTTGAGCCCATTCATGTTAATACACTTCATACCTTTTCTCCTCTTAGTCTGCTTTTTATCAGTTCACGTTCCTGAATCTTCAGAGGATGAAGGGGATGTTTTACTTTGCTCCTACACTTATTTGGCAGGAATCAAGTGTTTGCATCTCAAAACTTGTTTTGCTTTTTGTATTTTACAAGTACCCCATGGTGGTCAAACTCCACAATCTAAAAGGTAGAATCATCTGTTCTTAGGCCTCATTTTGGATTTGTATTTCAGATTCAGTTGCCGTAACATTGTCCTCTCAAGGGCAGCTTGAGCCTGTTTCCATGATGGGGCTAGAGCAAGGAAGAGGGTGGCTTTAATGCTAACCCAGGCAAGAGTCTTAAGGGAGAAAACACTGTCCTCCTCAGTAGTTAGAATCAAAAAGGTGGACCAAGCTAAGAGTTAAAATATCATGTTTCCTCATTGATTTATACATATAAATAAATGCTTGATGATGTAAGCAAAAATTTATCCTTTTAAAACTCAAATCATTCTTGGATCCAAATAAAATAAGAAAACGATGGCCTCTGAATCAGACTAATCTAATAAGGCAAAGGCCAGGGGGCAAATGGAGGATTTCCTTCTGGAGATATTTAGTGATTAATCAGAACACGTCAGCATTGGGAGGAGGACCTGAGATCAGGTAAGGCTACTAGATAAAGCCCAAGGGGGGAAATGTGTCATGCAAAACACCAGTGTTGTGTATATGTTTTTGTTGTTTTGTTTACTCTTTATTTTATCAATAAAATATTCTTCAATTTTTTTTTTTCATTGTTGTTGTTGTTGTTAGAGACAGGGTCTCATTACATAGCCCAGGCTAGACTCAAACTCCTGGGCTCAAGTAATCCTCCAGCCTCCAACTCCTGAGTAGCCGGGACTCCAAGGTGGGACAACACCTGGTTTATTCTTCAATTTTTTAAACATTAATCTCTTAACATATGGAATAGGGAAAAATGGATCCAAATCAAATGGAAAAGAGAATATTGAGGACTGGATACAGAGATTATACTGAAATTTAACTTAAGTTAGTTAAAAAATATGGGAATATATGATAAGTGGTGCTCTGTAAATATCATAAAAGAAAACTATGTTTGAATGAAAAGTAAGAGAAAATGTAATAATTGTAAATGTCCTGAGAACAAATTAAAAAAAATTTTAGGAATAGAAATGTTTTATTTGAGTGTCTGTGTTTATAAGTACAGGATGTGTTTATGTTTCCAGCAATGTTAATTTGAAAAGAGTCTTTAAATTTGACTTGTCAGTATAAAAATATCAGTTGGCTAGGAAGACAATTGACTGTCAAGTATACTGCATATATATTCTGAGCCCTTCATAGCTATCTAGTCTAGAAGCTAATTTTATCTTTAAGAATTATTGGAAATCAAATTTAGATAGTGTGCCAGAAAAGGGTAAGCTTTTCACTTTATTGTGAGAATGTAAATGTTGAAACCATCTGTCAAGTAGTGACACTAGGAATTAACTTCAAACAATCAGTAAGGAGGTTTTGCATGGAGAACAAGCATTAATCTGACAACTTTATGTCTAAAATAAATAACAATATGATATGATTTAGGGGAGCAAGATAGGTTTGTAAACAGCAAACCCTTAAGAAAATTTCATTTTCTTATTCCCCAGTAATTTTTCTATTTTAATCTGAAAATGTTTTGTGTGTATGTGTGTGTAGATGGGGTGGTTTACATATCTATATACTAAGATGTGTAGCCCTTGTTTAATGAATTCTGCTTTGAACATTTTGCTACTAGCTCATAAAAGCCTCCAGTAATGGTTTATTTTGTACTGCCTTGTTTAGAAATTAAGTACTTGTTTATCAATTGGTGGAGTTATCAGAGAATATTTTTATTATTGGTTTACTTGTCTATCTATTCAAATGGTAGTAAGCATCTCTAGGGCAGGGAATGCATCTTGTTAATTTTTGTATCCCTGAAATACAGCATGCTGCTTTGTAATTGGTAGATAATCAGTAAATAAAAGAATAAAATGAATTAATGAATGAGAGTTCCAGATCATGCTCTTTCTATATTTAGTCATAGGTAATTTCTTCTGTTTCTTCCTACTCCAGTCTTTTTTTTTTTTTT